>NW_004955440.1:17849259-17968572 GCF_000276665.1 Chinchilla lanigera | reverse complement strand
CTTGCCAGGCAGGCGCTTTGCCACTGAGCTAAATCCCCAGCCCCCCGAGTTGTCTTGATATTTACACCATAATTGTGGATTTCTTCTCTAGGGTTAAGGGTGGTACATAGTTGGTTTTATGACATGTTAATATCCAGTTTGTCTAGGGCAGTACTACTGCAGCTGACTTGCTTCAGATTACCAGAGTTGCACAACTGCTGCTATTTCTCTATAAGCCAACACTCAGATTACTTTCACTACTAGAGTACATTCCCCGAGAACGCAGGGTCAGGTGAATTACACTGCATCCTCCCCGCCCAAGTCAGCCAAGGTGGTCAGATTGTGGTGCTGAGCCAAAGGACTATCATCAACCACATCCAAACTGCTGCACAGCGCTGAAAAACTACCGAAGAGACCTCTGCACCAACCACAGCCTCTCCGCTCTGAGCGTCCCTAAGCCTGAGCACAAGCCGTCTGCAACTAAGTACCTGAAACGATGCTCAACACGACCGAGAGGAACACACCAACTTAGGACGGCCTCCACTTCGGATGCACCAGATGCAAACAGCACTAGGGCTGAAAAGACCGTTCTGTAGTCATGGTGACTCCTCAGTACAAATTAACAGGCCATCAGAAGATAACTTTTTAAAATACAAAGTCCCTTCCAAATGTCTAATCACACATTACCAACATTTCTTTCTCTGTATGATCAAGTTATCTTCAGGAAAGGTGTGGGGATGGGAAATATCAATTGGTTGGGGTTTTTAACCATTCCCAAAGCATTTTTCTAAAAAGACCTCAAATTTATGTAGTATTAACATGCAGATACACTAGACTAATAAACTGCACTGGGGGGATGAAGAGCAGGTGAGAATAAACCCTAGAAACAAGAGCCCTCACCAAGCCGCTCATCAATAGAACTTTACATTAACAAGTGAGAATGTTAGGCATTCACTTTCTATTCAGTACACTTCTTTGGTAAAGAGCAGCAAATGTCTTCTTGCTGTTAAAAGTGACTTTATTAAGCCGGGTGTGGTGGCACAGGCCTGTAATCCTAGTACTGGGGAGGCTGAGGCAGGAGAATCGCCACAAGGTCAAGGTCAGCCTGGGCTATATAGTGTGTGCAAGGCCAGCCTCCACTATGTAGCACCCATCTCAAAACCCAAACATACAAAAAAATAATAATAATAATAATAAGAGAGACTTTATTTATGCAAGCACAGGAACAGTTACTTTTCATCTGGGGCAGCACTTTCTACTTTCAAAGATTAATTATCTTTTGTGACACTTCCTATATTCCTTAGATCTCTTACTCAAAAGGCCCTTTCCTGGCGAGCAGGTATTAACTGCATTTTATATAAGCACACTGAGGCTCAGAGAGTGCATCGTTCCCTGGAATTATTTACACACACACACATGCACACACTCACCAGAGCAAAGATTAAAACTTGGGTTTTCTGACTCATCTTTGTTCTTTTAACTACACTATAATAAACATGCTCATCTTAAATTTCATAGTGTAAAAATTTCATCTTATTTCACGGTCCTAGGGATTCAAACGAGGGCCTTATTCATGCTAAGCAAGCACTCCACCACTGAGGACACATCCTTTCTAAATTGCCCAGCCTGGCCTTGAAGTCCTAAGTCTCCAGCCTCAGCCTCAAGCAGCTGGGATTACAGGCATGCAACACCAGTGCACATGGAAAAAGTTTTAGATGTTCTGTTCTTCACTACGTCCCAGTATACAGTGCAAAAAATGAAACTTCTTTTCAGTCCTACGTAAAAATCAGTCCTCTCTCATTTTAAACGTGAGTTTTTGAAGTCTGTAGGTATTCCAAGAGCCTATAAGCACCCTGTGGAGGACATACACACAGCGGGTCCAGTGAGGCCTAAGTCAGCCAACTCACGTCTGAGCTAAGTGACATTTGCTGCTGTGTCTGCCCTATGTCTCACGCTTCTCCAACTAGCTAGTGCCTTTCGTAACCGTGCACTTGTCACTCACTGACATCAGGAAGGTATGACTGACCACACACAGGTCTGCTCAGCAGAGAACGGAAGAGACAAAGGCGTGTAAGACTCCTTTATGTAGTGACTAAGGTTCAAGCCTACTGCGGTAACAAATAAAAAAGCAAGTCCGCTCTTAAAGGTATTAAATAAAAGGGGTACGAGAGAGACACCAAATAAATTAGGTAAGTCACAGTAAGTGGAATTCACTATGTTACCACACGGCTTCTGTTTTGTGCTTCGAATCGACCCTGGGTTGGGACCACTGGCGTCTGCCATCTCACCTGTGACCTCTCTGTTCACACACAGCCAGCCTCCGGTTCTTCCCAGCCAACCGAAACCTCTCTGGGACTTCCCCGTCCCTGTTCCATTTAAATGTAATAAAGCTTCCCACTGGAAGCCTTTCTATAAAGGCCTGAAACTGGACACTGCACACCTCAGGCAAAACATTTTTATCTTTTTACATATCCGCTCCAACCATGTATACAATTACACGAGAAACTGAGGTTAATTTCGTGTGAAGTGGACTTGCATCGAACATGTTAAAGCGCATTCCATCAACAGCATTCGGATAAGCAGTCCTAAACGCAAGCAGATCGCCACTCAATGTCATCTTACACCTCACCTTCTAAGACCTAGTGAAGCTACGGAGAGACATCTGGAAACAGGCGGCTCGAGAAGAACGCCTCTCACGCACCCATTTATAATCAAGTTTCTTTCCCAGTTGGGAACGGCCAGAGTGGCCGACTCTATTTCCATACTGTAACTGGACAGCTACATAAACTGCTCAAGCATCTTGGAGGTAAAGCAGATGTCAACATTTTTAGGGTTTTCTTATTCTGATCCTGTAATAATTTACAGTGGAGAATGAAAATTCAAAGGCATCTCTGCTTTCGTGCACATATGCTTATTACAGGTGAAATTTTTTTCCCTAGAAGTTGGAGATTGATGGATTCAGGGCATCCTCTGCCAAGGCTGAGTAAGCAAACTGCATTGTCTAAACGAGGTGTAATCACAACCAGCACTACTGCCATTTCTGAGCACTAATTTGTAAAGTTTAGCTTGGTGCTAAGTGCTCTTCAGAGTTAGGTGGACAGGAGAAAGCTAAGTCCTCCAGGCGTTTACCCTCTGAAGTAGAAAATGTTAGCACAAACAGATGCAGAGAAAACAATACAACGCTGCACCGACACTGCATATACAGAGAAGCAATTCATACAGTACAGGAAGGCCAAGAAGAATGCGCCTGCAAGGGCCAAGGGCGCCAAGACCAGGGTTTCCAGGCAGGAGGGCGGAGGTTAAGCCGTATCACATCAGCCTTCACAGGACTGACAATTTGTACAAACACAAAGCAACTTCCACAAGTACTCTGGACTCACCCAAGGAACTGAGAGTACCAAGTCCCCAAGAGAACCGTACTCCTTGTAAACCCACAAAATTTAAAACTTCTGAAATTTCAGAGAGGTTGCCCGCTCATCCCAGCAACAGAAAGTATTCACACCAGGACGCAGAGAGCAAGAAGAGAAAGGGCGATTTAGACAGAATAAGGACGAGCATCAAGACACTGCATACTTACTGTTAATAACCAAGAAAGTCCGGGTGGGATTCCGATTTGTGTGACTGCCACCAAAGGAGGCAAGGTAGGCTACGCAACTATTCAGAATGGTCCCTGTTGGGGCTGGGGATTTAGCTCAGCGGCAAAAGCGCCTGCTTGGCAAGCACAAGGTCGTGAGTTCGGTTCCTGGTACCGGAGAAACACCAAAATAAGCTCAAGGCCAGCCTGAACTGCATAACAAGATCCTGTCTCAAAAAAAAAAAAAAAAAAAAAAAAAAAACAGAATGGTCCCTGCGGTCATCACTGGATTTTAAAATCTGCTCTGGTCCCATTTCCAGGCATTGGCATGAATAATACCAATTTGTTTTGGAGAAAAAAAAATGGCCCTTTTATTCCTTCATTCATTCAGAACACATTATACAAGACACTGTGTAAAAAGCACAAAGACAAATAAACGCAGCTCCAAAGCACTGAATCTCATCTGCATGATACTGCAGACACAGCTGTAACACAAAGTAGACTATGATAAGAGCCATATGTGAGCCTCAAAGTTCAAAGAAAGGTGAGGCTATTTCTAACTGAGACGATCAAAGGAACTTCAGCGGAGAAAGTGGCTTTGGAATTGAATTTTGAAGGACAGGCAGCATAGAGATACCCTGGGATGGTGTGAGGGGGAGAAGAGGAGGGGTTTCCCACATGGGGGAGCACGGGAACAAAAGCAGAGGAGCACGGGGCGTGTGCTGGTCAGGGGGTTTATCTGGTTTCCAGGAACACTGCGGATGAAAAGAGCCTGCGCGCCAAGTTGGAATAGACAGGAGTGGATGTCAAACCAAACGGAAACGAGTACAGGACAACCGAGCACCAGCTGGGAGCCGGTGTGAGCGGGAGAACACACGGGTAACACCGCACCGCTCTCCTCTCTCCGCTCTACGTGGAACGCTGGCCACTCCTGCACTAGACTAGACTTGAAAATCACCGCACAAGATTCATTCCACAGCCATGGTTTCTTGAGGAGCTTTGAAGTATTCTTCAGCTCTGCATATGAAATCGTTTTCCTAGTCAGGGAGAAAGGGACAACTTTCCAAGTGCTCCATTATAGCTCAGAATGAAAATAACTTTTGAGGAGATGATTTCCTTTATTTAGACTAGCAAGAGTTTCTTCTAATTCAAAAGATCTTTCATGATCAAAACATCTCCTAATTCATTTTCAAATACGTAGTTATAAGTTGAACTTCTTTAACCCTAATTACAGATCAGCAGTTCGGCCAATTAAAACGTGTTTTCACTGAACTTGCTGATCTTACAATGGAAGAGGTCATACTCGTTTGTTTACGATCTCATGTTGATAGTAAAATCAACCACCACAGCACTTGGCAAACAGCACTGCTCAGTAAGGAATGGTGGCTGATCAGTCAGCATTGTTGTTACTAAGAATCTAAGGAACTAGAATGAGAAATGTCATATTTATACAAGAAAATCTTTACGATCATCTTCAGATTCTTTGCTCTGCCCTGTCCAGAGCCAAAGACCTCATTCTCCTACTTTTTTTAGACTGGTGTTTCTTAAAGTATAACCTACCAAAGGGCTGCATCTAAATCAACTGAAGATGCCAGTTAAACTGCAAGTTCTCTTGACCGAATCTATCAAATACCCAGTAATTTGTATTCTTCCCAAGTTCCCTAAGCAGCTCTTCTATCTACTAAAACTTATCAAGTACAGCTTTACACTGTATTTCCTACTCTGAATTACGGAGTATCTATATGGACTTAAATGTACAACCAAAATGTGCACATGCTTGGCAAGCAAGGACTCAGGAATGCATTTGTGAAAGTTCTGCAGTCTCTAGGGAATCCCACAGAAAGAGAGCAAACTGGTCCACACGTGGGAGGTAAACCAGCGTTCAAAGACGTCAACAGAACACATGAGAAAGGAAACAGTCTATTAAAAGTGATGCTGAAAACTTGCCACGTGTATTTTTAAGAAGTCACTGTCTACCATTACCTTCCTCTACACCCACAATTAGCTCAGTACAGACTTAACCTTGTGGCCTGTCTGAACCCCAGCACTGGAGACCGAGGCAGAAGGACTGCAAGTTTGAGTCCCAACTAAAAGAAGAAAAAAAGGCAGACCCCAAACTATAAACTTTCTAGAAAAAATGTGGCAGACAATCTTTGTGACCTGTGGTTAGGCAAACATTTCACACATAGGACACAAAATTTATGAACCAATTTTTTAAAAACTAAAATAAATTTCAACTTCATCAAAAAACTTTTCAAAAGATATTTGCTATAAATATAATAAAAAGGCAAGACAAAAAGAGAAAATATTTGCAAAATATATCTTGAATAAAGATTTGTAACCAGAACCTTTAGTTAAAAACTTCTATAGTCCAATGTACTTGTACACGTTTTGCTGAATTTACCCCTAAGAGTTTCAAGATTTTAGATGTTAATTTAAGTGTGTTTAGGTGTTAGTTTAACATGTTAAAATGTTCCCATGCATTTAAAGAGCCCTTTATCTCTTCACTTATCCCTTTATGGAGAGGTAGTTTACGTTACGTTATTGCATTTATCAAAACCCAGTTCTATAGCTGAACACTACTTTCATGGCTCTTGTATTAAACCCTACAGACAGTCCAATTTTTTAAAATACACAGAAGAGCCTGCAGGTGTAGCTCAGTGGCACAGCACATGCCTACCATGTGCAACACCATAAATCCAATCCCCAGCCCCTCCAAAAAAGAAAAAAGAACAATGCAGAAGATGTGAATGAACCTGTTCCTTCATAAAGATGACACACAAATGGCAAGGAGCCCCATTAAAAAATGGTCAATATGATTATTCATTAGAGAAATGCAAATTAAAACTACAAAGATACAGCCATATGTACATTAAAAATAGCTTCAATGACAGACTGACAATGCCAAGGGTGGGTGAGGATTTGGAGCAAATGGGACCCTATTACACTGCTGGTAGGAAAGCAAAACAGTTTAAGGAAAAAAAAATCTCAAAAGTCACCCTCTACGACACAAAAACAGAAGCAACACAAGCGGACAACCTGACAACCCCACTCTTAAACCCAAGTTGCAGCAGGGTACTGCGTGCTTTCTTGTCAGACTGTCCTTCTGTAACTTCTCATAAGCACACCTTCTAATCCGCTTCACCTTTCCTTCCGCCTTCAGACACAGACCACTACGAATCATGTGGTCAAGATCAGTCACTGAACCGAGCTCTCAGAAAATACCTGAGAAGCGCAGGCTGAAAAAGAAGGATGAAATTAGGTCGCTCTAAATGGCTCGTCGCTGAGGACATCCGCTGGCTGAGACAGAAACACACAAACACAGCACCAACCTATTAGGCGTGCCCATTCCACAGGGTCTAGGTAAACCTGGGAAGTCACATTATCACTGAAATGGGGGGCACTCATCACCAGGTGAGTGGCAGGATCAAAGTGACTAATGAGAACCAGCAGCAGCTTTCAGGGTAAGCAACGCTCTCATAATCACGCTGTCTCTCATACCTGAAAATGCCTCTGCAAGCCTAGGCCTTGCCTGCAACTAGTATCCCATATGTTCGTGTAGCACACTTAGTCTGTAACCCTACATATCTCTGTCCCTTTCTTACAAACCCAAACGATATTTCTAACTCATGTTCTAATCCACTGCACCTCCAACATCTACAATATCATCAGAAATCAAAACCAATGACCTTGCATTTCTGTGGTTTAAGTACAATCACGATGTTGTTTCACCGCAGCAGCAAGGCTAGAGAGTACAGACTCAATGACTTTGAACAAGGGTGTCTTCAAACACTTCGTTTCCTGGGAAGGTCATCAAGAATCGTGCGGGTAGCAAGGAGACCGTGCACTCACGGAGTGAGAGGTCGCCATTACCTCGTCTCTCTATAGCTGACCTTTTCAAAAGTTCGTCTTACTCTTTCTCACCCTCTTGTTTTGAAAGAGGCAGTATGTTTTCTGACACATGACAGTCACAGCATGTGACACATCACTCTTCACACTGTGAGCTTAATAAATCATTTAATTGACTAATGGTGAAGAAACCACAATTGCATGGCGACCTAGGTCACCAACTGGCAATTTTTCAACACCTTTTCCAAGTTGCTATGGGTTTTTTTACACATATAATTTTTCAGAATGAGGTACTGGTTGACCTTGACTACTTTTTGCACAACTTCCAGAAAGTCATTTGACTTTTCTTATTTCACTATAAAAATAGCCTTTTACAGCAAAAGATTGTAAGTTACATGTCCAAGCATCAGAACAATATAATGTGGTAGCTGTATTACCTGGTGGAAATCCTTAGCTGCCATGCCTTAAATTTGCTTAGCAAATACTTTCTGAAAGATAACGTGAAACATCAATCTCAGCCTAACCTGTGTCCATCCACTTGCTATATAATTTCCATTTCCTGTAACAGTGTCTCCACGTTTACCAAAAATGCTTGAGCAAGGTTACTTCAAACCGTGTGGCCCCAGAGTATAAGTCAGCTCGGCCTCTTAGCTAGTTACGAAGAAGGAAAAGGCTGCCACTCCATTTGCATGCCCAGGCGGGGAAGCAGTCAACGCCACACTTGTTCTGGTTAAGACAGCCTTAAAGCTTCTGATCAGACTAAGCGCCCGAGGTCCAGCTCTGGTGACTGACTCTGGTAACTGACGCCAAACAGAGCTTCTGACAGCGCTGCATTAAGCCAACAAAGGCGCAGCTTGAAAGGAGTAATTACATCTCTTCCCCTTTAGGTCATCTTCTCACCTTTTTCTCTCTCCTCACTCCAGGCTCCCTTGTGGGGTAGTCCAGCATCTTCCCGCTACCAAAATAGCTGTATTATGACAAAGGAAACCTCGAGAACAGAAAAGATGTAAACTCATTTCTAAATTTAAACTCAGTTTTACAGGACTCCAGAGTTACTGAACCCCAACAGCTGAATATACCTGGAGCTGGCATGCGCTGCTCTGACTGCTTCTCCAGTTTTAAAATGAAGGAATCAGAGACCTGGCGCGAAGCCTGATGAAAGGGAAACGGCTCTCAGGAGGGAAACCTAAACTTGTCTACTTTTCAGCAGCAATTAAGTCAATACCCTTCCTCAGGCCTGGAGATGTTGAGAAGAGGAGAATGACCTCTTCAAAAGCTCAAGCAGAAGAAATCCAAGAGCCAAAACTGCCCTTTTCTTAAAGCTGGGTTAAAAAAATTATAATAACTATGTTCCATGGCCTATTTTTCCCTGGCATGTAAGTTGGTACAGTACTAGCAACCATTCGGAGTTTTTCCCACCTCAAATTATTATTATATGCGGTACTTCTTTTGGGGAACTCAGATTCGCACCTTCTTACTTCACTGTTTGTTTTCCTCAATGTATATTACTACCTGCCTAGTTACTTCATAAATACATAAATGAAAGTCTCAGCTGGGCAGCGGCGCACACCTATAACCTCAGCCACTGAGCAGGCTGAGACGGCGGGATTTCAAGTTCAAGACCAGGGCAACCTAACCAGACCCTGGCTCAAAACTAAAAAACAAAAGGAGGTAGGATGTAACCCAGTGGTAGAGCACCCCTGGTTTCAATCCCCAGTACCACCAAACAAACAAACACATCAAAGTCTTAATGCTGAACACAGCCCAAAGGAAACCAACCAACCGAAACTGACTGAGAAGCAGCGGCTATTTGCTAAGCAGCCGGGCGTGGTAGCACATGGCTGTAATCCCACCACTTAGGAGGCTGAGGCAGGAGGGTCATTGCTTGAGTTTGAGGCCAGCCTGGGCTACAAAGTGAGTTCAAAACCAACCTGAACTGCATAATGAGACCCTGTTTCAAAGCAACAACAAAAAAAAAAAAAAGAAAGAAAAAAGGAATGAGTTCTTTCATAGTTGTGAAAATAAGTCTGAGTTGCCCGGTCCTTCTCCCTGGACCCGCAGCCAGTCTGCATTTCCCACCCTCCTCTGCAGGCAGGTCTGACCAGTGGGGCAGGAGCGCAGGGACGTGCGTGCAGCTCCCAGGCCTGCTCAAGTGTGCACCTGTAGGTTCTTCCTCCCGCTGACTGGAAAGAGACAAACCTACAGAATGAAACAGGAAGCTACATATTGAAAAGAGCCTCACATGTGTACTTAACTGTGTAGAATTTTACCCTTGATGACCAAAAATATCTCATCTGCATTATTATGAGAATGAAAACCTTATTACGCAAATCAGAATACGTTTTGGCATCAATATAGTAATTGGTTAAATACTGACCTCCTGACTATATGTCCATATCTTAACCCCAAACCAATCAAGATGACCATATTCCACATGCGATACAAGTAGGATTTAAATTCAATTAAGGGGGCTGGGGATATAGCTCAGCGGCAAAAGCGCCTGCCTGGCAAGCACAAGGTCGTGAGTTCGGTTCCCGGTACCGGAGAAAAACCAAAAAATAAAAAATAAAAATAAAAATAAATTCAATTAAGGATCCTTACACAAAGCAGAAGACTCACACATAGGAGAGAAGGGCAGTTCCTTACGTACAGATTGAGGAATAGACTAGACTGCACACTCTGCACTTGAACCTAGAACCAGTGGGAACTGGCAGTGACAGAGGTCTCTCCCCTAGTACTTTGGGAGGGAACAGGGCTCAGTCAACACCTTCAACTCAGACTTATTTTCACAACTATGAAAGAACTCATTCCTTTTTTCTTTTTTTTTTTTTTTTTGTTGTTGTTGCTTTGAAACAGGGTCTCATTATGCAGTTCAGGTTGGTTTTGAACTCACTTTGTAGCCCAGGCTGGCCTCAAACTCAAGCAATGACCCTCCTGCCTCAGCCTCCTAAGTGGTGGGATTACAGCCATGTGCTACCACGCCCGGCTAAGAACTCATTTAACTTATCAAAATAGATAATTTTGGAGCACACAAAATCGTAAGAAAATTTCGTATGTCATTCAGTAATTTTAGTAGTGATACTAGTATGTTATTTGAAACATTTTTATTGTAAGATTAATAATTACATTAATGTTAGGCATCACATTTCAATATAAAAATGATAAACACAAATTCAAGGAGATGTAAATATTAAAAACTGATGTGACACTATCAGTATAAACTCAATTTTTAGACACACATTTTCAAAATCTAGACACACTAAAAAGCGCACTCACCCGGCGGCTGTGATGAAACTGCCGCTCTCATTCTCACCTCTAACACCACCTCCAATAAGAACAACAGGGCTCCTTGGAGAACAGCCAGGTCTAGAGATCTTTTCACACCCTAACGTGAGCTCACAAGAACAAGCAGGTTATGCAAAAGGACAAAGCAGGCAGCGTGAGGAGACTTTCACATCAAAGAAGTGATAATAAAGCCTCAAAGAAAACCTCTTGAATTCACAGTGATACTCAAAACATAATCCAGAGGAAGCGCTTTGGTGACCCGCTGAGTATCCATTAAGCCAATCCTTGCTGTGAAAAACAGCAACTTGAGGGAAAGAAAACAGGAACAATTACATTTCTGGGTAAACTAAGACCTGGTTAAAGGGTCCACGTGGAGGACCACCTGGGTGACTCTCCTGAAAAGAGGAGCAACTGCCTGTTTTAGTTGAGCCTGACTCCATTTCCATGTACTGAATATTAAATGTACAGAGACGGCTGGGACCTTTCCTTATCCCTTCAGTTGGCTTTAAGCAATGCGTATCGGTCTAGCGGAGGTGCTGATGGTAATCTTTGGAGATGGCAGGCGGTGTTCCCCCAAACCCAGCTCATGGCGCTCAGGTATTTCCCGCCACTCTCACAGTCACTCATCCTCAAGCCACTCCCTTCTTCACAAATGAATAAAATCTGGGCTCGGTCCTGCGTATAGGCCTTCGTTCCGCATAGCCATCCTCACGGCTGGACTTAGGGCCCCTTGGCTCCCCCTAACTACAAATATGCTTTAGTGTCTTTGTTCTCTCCATAGGTTGCACTCGAAGTGGTAGATTAGCATTAATTCACTAGAATTCCAGTAAGTTTTCATGGGATTACAAATATAAACTTCCTGGGCTGTGAGGAGGACTGGGAAGGGCTCTCTATAGGTCTAGATACTAGCCGAGTGAAGAAGGTAATGGAAATTTGGGAATTCTTTTTGCAACTCCTCATGAGACTGATTCCACCAGAGATTACTAACTGACTTTACATCCATTTGCTAGGAAGTCACTAAGTAACTGGACATGGATACGCTACCAGGTAACACTGCAGGTTCCTGTCTACCACATAGGAAAACATAATTCTACATGGAGAAATCAGAGTTTCACTTAATGGACTGGACAAGCCTACCTAATGGCAGAACCACCATATATTGCGTCCAATGATATTCTTAACAAAGACACTCAACATCCCCCTAAGGTGCCTAAATCTACTTCACAGGACACTCAGGAAGGTCAACCCTTGGAAATGACTGGGCACAAGTGCAAAGTGAAGACTTCCTATGAGAAGGCTTACCTGGGGTCTTCACTCTAGGACCACCATGAGCAAAAGCTACTCTAGATCAAAAGAGAAGAAAGGAATGTAAGAAGTCATTGATGCTGTGCTAGATTACGGTTTTTTGGGGGGCCAGGGGAGGAGAGACAGGGTCTTGCTCTGTAATTCAGGCTGGCCTTGAATGTGTAGTAAATTCTGCCTCAGCTTCTAAGTTCTGGGATTACAGGCATGCGCCACCAGGCTTAGCCTTAGATTCTTGATTGAACAACCCAAGGGAAAACAATTCCTTAAAGAAAATTGGAAACTATGAATCAAGCAAGAGAATATGCTAATAATTATTATTCATTGTAATCATGACTTTGAGAATGCTTATGATGCTTACTGATAAAAAAAAAACTAGAAAACAAAATACTAAAAGCAAAGATCTGACAACTCAATGGCCAAAAGAAGGGTTACACAGACAGGGAAAATCATATAGGGGTGAAAGAAATTAAAAAGAATTAAATAGACTACAAAAATAAAAGTGGTCTTACGAAAATACAGCAAAGAGGTAAACAACTGAACACCAAACAGTATTAGAATAGAAGTGTCAGCTGGCCAGAGGGCAGGGGACCAGGGAACAGGAGACCTGCTGCCCCAACAGCTGGAGTAAGGAAAGAACAAAGCGGATGTGGCTGAGTGTGCAGCGGAGCCTGGACTCGGCGGCGACAGGGGCTAAAGCTGAATTAGGCGCGGGGTCTGCGACACGGGGAGGAACGCGCCGGCTGCCGTCCGCGTCCCTGTCTTCCTCAACTTCTCCCACACCGCTGCTGCCCAATGCCTGCCCCCGAGACTCACAGCTGGTGCATCAGCACAGGCAGGCGCTCGCTATCCGCAAGCTGCCGGCCCACAGGAAGTGACCACTGGCACCCCGCAATACCTGCTTACTCAGCACACAGCCGTTCTAACAGGAGAATGAACTGGCAAACACTAACAAAACAGAAAGATACATTCGGTCTTTAACTTGTAGGACGTTTAATCCCAGTGGCAAATTAGCTTAACTACTGATGCACACTGTCCATGAAGTCTCTTGTTTTTCTTTTTAAAGACAAAAGGAAACAAGTGACAGCCTTTTTGTTAAAAAAAAAAAGTTGGGTTTTTTCCCTGGTGCCGAGGACTGAGCCCAGGGCCTCGTCTGCCAGG
The DNA here is from genome assembly GCF_000276665.1 of Chinchilla lanigera. Taxonomy (NCBI): domain Eukaryota; kingdom Metazoa; phylum Chordata; class Mammalia; order Rodentia; family Chinchillidae; genus Chinchilla; species Chinchilla lanigera. The sequence continues at coordinate 17,955,422 of NW_004955440.1, read as the reverse complement.
CAACGACTCTGCCATCCCAACTGCACCGCATGGGCTTACTGCAACCTAGCACCCAAAAATAACTCCGTTCTTAAGGACTACCTCCCTTCGCGTGGTCTGGGTCAGCTGGGTTAAACAAGGCAAGCCCTCAGCTCTCACCTGCAGGAACACCTGGGAGTAACGGAGTGCCTGCTTCTGAGAGTACTGATGAGTGAGTGTCAGCACCCAGACTCAGCTCTGGCTAAGGCAGCCGGAACCTTCTCCTTCGCTACAGATCAGGACCCAAGCCAAGCCTCGAGGGCTACAATCTGATCTCTCAGAAGTGCTGAACACAGGAAGCTGAATCCAAGAGGGTACAACTGCTCGCCATCTCTTCACTCTTTTTTTTTAAATTTCTGTCTTCTATATCGCTCCATACAAGTGAAGAAAGGCCAGATTGGCATCCCACTCTCCCCAGCTCCTTCCCCAATGGTATGATGCAAAGTGATTCCCAAACGTTAGGAAGCAAGATGGATCCATACCAAAATTACTCAAGAGAAAGAAGAAAATCTCACCATCAGCACCTAGAGCGACAAACCCAACTCAGACTAAGTGTGGCGCCTCTAGCAGCTCCTGGACTGCCTATACGCACAGACTCTGCACCCCGTCAGTAACACTCATCTCCAACTCGCCACTTCCCCTCTGTCATCCAGCAGAGGCAGAATTCTGAACAAAGCTTCTTCCGACCTGTAAATTGCTGCCCATCGTGAACCGCCTAAGAAACCACAGCATGGAATTTGGTGACTTCCCCTTATCTACTGCCGCGCTGTCTCAGTGGACTGTTCGCAGGTCCCTGGCGCAGCGGTGTGCAGCGCAAAGGGCTTGGGACTAAAGATGGGTCTCGCTCTCCCATAACCTGGACAGCGTGGCACCCGCTAGTCACGCACGCTATGACCTCAGTTCCGCCATCTATAAAATAAAGGGTGGGGGTGAGAAACAGCAAAAGGATTTTTATCATCCTTTATATGCTCCACTTATTTTCAAATCACGTGTTAACTTTTTCAATAGGAAAAAAAACAAAAATGGAGTGGGTTAGCATAAAGGACCTCTAACAACCTGGTCAGAAACAATGAAGTCTAAGTTCATTTGGGACCTCTGAAGTTCCCTCAGCAGAGCATGTACTCATACTACCCACTGTGCTAAACTTGTAGGAAAACAGTCAAGACCCCAGCCCCAAAAGGTACAGCACAGGATGTGCACCAGTGGCACCTGGTACTGGTGTACGAGTGGCTTCTCTCCTTCCTCGGGCATAACTAGCACTGAAACAGCAGCTTGTGGGGTTTTATTTGCCATTATCAAAGGAATCCAACCTTCCCAGTTTCCGTCCTTACACTGGCATCTCACGCTACTACAGCATTTACCACCGAGCGCTCACGGAGACCTTGAGCTGACATCCTCATGGGACTCTACCCGCCTTCATTAACCCAGAAATCAGGACTCTGGGTCGCATCACCGGAAACCCAGCTGGGAGGCCACTCTTCTCTGACTCCTAGGACCCCACTCACCCCAAAGTCAAACCATTCCCTCACGGTCCTGCAACCCTCAAGGCCCAAAGGAAGCCAGAATCAACTTCGTATTTCCACAGTGACCTAGGGCTAACGGGTATTACTGCACCATTTTCCTTTAGAGGCTGCTTGAAATTTCATCTTAACCAAATTTGAGTTGTGGTTTACAGAATCTATACCCATCAGAATTAGTTTCCTTTAAAAAGTTTATCTTCAATGTGAATGTAATTAATACCACACTCAATTACACACATCAAGTGGCAAATTTAACATTATGTATACTTGACCACACTTTTTAAAGTTTTTTTTCATCAGTACATGTTTGTGTCCACGAAGTTTACATTCACCTTAGGGAGTAAGTACCTACCTGTAACAGACAATTTCAAAAGGAAACAATTTTACTTTGCTCCTAGCATTGGCCAAAGATCTGCAGTCACTGCCCTCTCGCCCACCCAAGTGGCCACACCTCAGTTGGCCATGGGTAGGTAATGACAGAGCTTCTTCACAGAAATGCAGAACAGACAGACTCCATCTAGAGTCTGTAAAGGAGATTCTAGAATTGAGAAATAAGGTTTAGTTTCAGTTCCAACAAGCAAACACCAGCAGGCAGAGGAAGGGGAGAGAGGTAAAGCATCAGCAAGCCCCTGCTTGGCCTCCCAAGCCACCTCCTCGACCTCTGCTCCCTTCTGCCCTTCTTGACAGCAGCGCTTCCTCATCCACCGTTGCCTGGACACACGCACATGTGCCTTCCATGTCTCATGCCCTAGGCAGGTGGGTGGGGCACACAAACAAATGCAAAACAGCCGAGAGAGACAAGTGTAAATAAACGCAAAACCAGGTAACAGGTGAATGCAGCCACACAAAGGCAGGAAGAAGCTGGTGCACCACGTTAAATGACCGACTGCAGTTCCGGACTTCCCCAGGCCAGATCACGATAAATCCTGTGTCTGCAGCCTTTGCTCCCTTCAAGCACAGCAGACTCGGTGCATTGGTCTGCACGACATCTGCAGGGCAGAGGAAAATTTCGGGAGAAGGATGACTCACAGCGAAGTTTATAACTTCCTACAGAAACTTTCCAGTGAGCAAATCAGTGGACAGGAGAAAGTAGACAGAAAAAATAGATGAAACTATGAATGAGGCAGTAAAAACACGTATGACTAAAATACTGTGCAGCTGGTGAGGGCAGGCCACAAACGTGGCTGAGCGTTCCAGAAGGCAAGGAAGAAAAGGACACGTATGACCAGTCCCATGAGTCACGGCGTCCACATGATAATTATTCATGGAACGGAAACCTGAGAAAAACTCCTTCACGTGCTCTCTAACACTACTCATGCACTTGCTTTGGACATGGTTTTTAATATTACCCATCATTTTGTGCTCTTGATTAATGCATGTGTTCTAAATAACATAATGTATCAACATTCTTTCCCTAAAAGCAAATAAAATCATTATTTGTGCATGATGCACTGAAGACCGTGGGTATCTTGCATGCTGGAGATCACGGTCACTGTTTGAAGGCCTTAGCCTGAAGCCTGCTGGGATGTTTCCTTAGACTGAGAATCAATAGCTGAGGCTTTTTCTGCCAGCATCATACAAAATGCATTAACACTATAAAAAATATCCAGGTAACAGCAGATGACAGGTTTGATACAGTATGTTTCCCTGGATTATTTCCAGATAGTTGAAAATAAAAATAATGGTAGTAATGTTTACTATCTCAGTCCTTGGTCAGTAGCAGAAACAGCCACACAATCTATGAAGCGCCCTTACATTCCAACTCTTATTAAACTATCACTTCCAATTCTCAAAATAACAATGTTACCATTAATTAGCCCTTACAGATGATTGAAAATGAAGATCATGAAGTAGCAAATTTTTAAAGTTTATATGCTGCAATCAATTTATAAACATATACAAAAACTGAGATTACATATAACCGACCACAGCATGTCCTAAAATCAAGACTGAACAATTACCTATTTTCCCAGATTTCCTTTATCTCCTTTTTTCTTTTTTCCTTTGATGAAGTATATTAAAGCAAACCCCATTCCTATAACCACCACATTCATATGTATTTCTTTTAGAATAGTAACAGACACTTATATAATCACAAAACTAAATCAAACCTAAAAATGCCAAAAATTTCTTGGAATCCCATCAGTCATAACCAAATGCCCTCAATCTTTCCAGAAAATCTTTTCATAATTAGTTTGTTCAAGTTCAGATCCAAAAAAGATCCATACAAACATTTCATGATGTGCCTTAAGTTCCTTTCTCTTCTTTTTCCCCTATTCCTGTTGAACCAAATACCTTTTAAATGGAGATATAATCCATACTCCATAAAATTCACACTTTAAAAGTGCATGACTTTATATATTCACAAGGCTATGCAAACACCCTAATGTAATTACAGAATCTTGCCACCATACCAAAAAGGAAAGTCCACACCCATTAGCAGTTGCTTCTTATCCCAGCTCTCAGTCCCTGGCGACTACTAATCTACTTTCTCTCTGCATAGGTCTCCCTTCCTATTCCGACATTTCCTATAAATGAATTCATAATTGCAAACATTCTGAGCATCCAATACCATAGAACAATTTAGATCAGGTACCAAAGATATATATGACATGATTCATGTATGTAACAGATAAAATAGCCATCGTATCAATAAACATGAATGCATAATGATGCATTGGGTGGACATTACAAATACTTTCAGCTAATGGTTTTCACCTTTCTCCTCACACACATAGAGCATATGATATCATGTGTGTGGTACCTCCATGGATTGCTTATATGCTGCAAAATGTTTGCTTTTCTGCTGGCCATGATTTTCACAGATGAATGCAGTAGTAATGTGGGCAAGTAAACCCGATGCCCAAGCTGTAAGTCTGCTTGCTCTCCCTCCCAGGAAGCATGCCAGAGAATAAGAGAAAGAACAGAGCCTCTATTTTTAATTATTTTTAGTATGTCACTGGCACCTTATAGGAGGGCAGCGGATTGCAGGGGTCAATAGCACAGGTTCCAGAACTCATACCTCTCCAGGGTCAAGACCACCAATGCCCCCTGACCATTTAACAGCTAAGGGACCTTTAGCAAAAAAATAAAATCTCGAAGTCTCAGTTTTCCTTATGTCAAGTGAAGACACTAGTAAGTGTGCTTTGAAGACTAAACACCAAGTCCTTAAGACAATCTGCTTGCTAAATGCTGGTTACTGGCAATAATAATTGCTAAACTATTACTAACAAAGCAGCCACAGGCTTAAGGCCGGGCAGAACATTCCAGTGCAGAGCTTCTAGCCAGTGGGGAGAGGACTGCCAGGGGAGAACAACTGAAGCAGCACATTCCCATGTCCCAGCAGAGTGACATTTAGGGGCAATAACACCTTGAACACTGAGGGTCTGAAAACCACAAACTGTTCAAGACCTGATTTTCCCTCCCTCAGCCTCAGGATCCCTGGCCCCACCATCAACGCTACCAAGATGTTCCTGGTCTAAGCAAAACATGAGGCTGCCTCAGAAGCCTTCCGTCATCAGCAGTCTTCTCTTTCTGTCATATTGATGCAAAAAATTAGTAATACAATAAAGCCAGAAGAAACAGGAACTCTGCCAGCCTAAGGAAGGACGGTCAAGTCTGCCTGGCACTAATAAACGAGCACCAGGAAGCAGCCTCCCTTTGCCTCTGTGTTCTTCTCTCAGAACCTGTTACACCTGAGACTTTTTCACCCTGCTTATACCACCCTCACTTGCGTGGTTTCCTTTCCTTGTATTAATTGTCCCTCCTATCTCTTTTTGCTGTCATTACAAAATCATTTTATTTCCAATTATAGGGCTAGAGAACACTCAGCTGGGTATGGTGGCATAGTCTGGGAGGCTAAGTCAGGAAGACCACGAGTTTGATTCCCAGCCTGAGCAACTTCATAACTTAGTGAGACCTACCTCAAAAAACAAAAAAGAGCTGGAGGTATAGCTTGGTGTGAAGGCTCTGGATTCAATCCCCAGTACCACACCTCCCAAAAAAAGACCAAAAAAGCCTCAAAGAAGGGGCCAGGGTTCCTTGTGCACCGCTGTCGTGTAACAGTATACGTCCTCCTCAGCTTTATCTCCTCTTGGTGCTCATACACAGCATGGAGAGGATGACTTCACCACGTTCCACTAGTGTGTAATGTTTTGGTTTTTGCTTTTTTTTTTTTTTAAGAACTAAGGTAACACAACTGAAAAAGAAGTGCTTTTGAAGCTTTATGTGAACTTCATACATCTCCCTCCTAGGAAGCAGGGACACTCTACCCATAACCCTGTACTCCCTGATACACGTTGTCCCACAGCAGGAGATACATGTTCTGTTTAGAAAGTGATCCTTCCAAGGAAAACACGAGCCAGTACCTACCTACCCTGCAACAAATTGCCAGAAATTGCTATCAATTATAAGGAAACACCATTTATCATTTAAAGGGGTGAAGTAGAGAAACATTCACCGGCAATGCATCAACCTCAAAGGGATGTGTGGTTGTGTGCATAAACATACATTTTCTGTTTGTTTTAAAACAAACGGGAAAAAAGGAAGTACATACTTCCAAGTATTACCAGTGGACCGCCAAGGTGGAAAATTGGGAGGGTAAAGAGAAAACAGTGAACAATTTCACTTTTCATTTTATATCTCTCTGAAGGATCTGAATTTGTTACAGTAAGTTAATGATAAGAAAAGAACATTTGGAGGGTGGATAAAATCGGAAATACTTTTACCAGCCTAAAGATCATTTCTTGATAAACAATTTATCTTCTTGCATAAACACACATAACAACTTGCATGAGCAAAAAGGCCAATTAAATGGACGGCCTGCTTTATTCAAGCAGCATAAACTGCTATGGAAGGTAAACAGAGAAACTGATCACTGAATTTGGTTTGCCCACTTCAGTAAGTTTACAATAAAAGCGGAGTACGAAGTGTGTAAAATAAATGAAAGAATTAAATGGTGAATAAAAGTCATTTTCTAGCTTTTTCTGTAGATGGTAAGAGACAGGAAGGCAAGGAATCACAAACGTGAAGCAAAACAGAGACGGAGGAGAAACTGGTTCTATCACTCTTGATAAAAGCATCTCCATTTCTCACCTGGTCACAAATCAGTTCCCATTTTTTTTCATTGTCATACTGCCGCAGTAACCTGGCTTTGTCAGGAGGCAGGTTCATAGCATTCTGCGAGGAAAAAAACAAAACAGAGATCCGTCAGTTCCACAGCAGGCTGCACATGGGTAACTCGCAGGCCGAGCAAAGACGATGACTATGATCGCTTCACGACTGCGTTCAATTCCTAGCATCTGATTCACACAAATATTCTGCCGAAGTCATTTAAACATCAAGCTGGTTTAACAGACAAAGGAAAACCCTGAGGTTCTTTCTACAGAGGGACCTCTGAGATGGGCTGTTTCTGAACAATCAGACTTGCATCTCAGCAGAGGTGATGCTTTATCTCCTCATTTCATCAAAGGCTCCCGTGGGAACTGACAAAATGGGCAACGGGGTTGACAGGGTATCACCCTCAATTTCTTCACAAAGCACTGCAGTCCCCAGGAAAAACTGGTGATTAGATGGCATCAGCTTTTACTCATTCTGATAATCAACCCTGAAAAAAGGATGGGATTTTTTTTTAACTGACAATGATGTGACAGGGCAGCCCTGTGACATGCCAGTGTTCAGTCAGGACCTATTAACACCAGCAGCCTTCACTTCAGTTTAGCTGTTAGGGTATGAACCTGACCTTGAGGTGAGAAACAGCCAAGCTGAACTAGATGTCGAGCCAGCAGCACCCAGGCCAGCCTGCTCCGTTAGCACAACACACCTTCAGCACTGTTGGACGTGGGTTCGCCTGGGCATGCTCGTGCACTGTGAGTCTTACGTCCCAAATGACCAACCACACATTTTCAAGACCCTTGGCCAGGATCTGAGTAAGTGTTTTTACAACGGTACAGTAGAGCAGGAGAGCCCCAGAGCCAGTTCAGCTCTCCTCCTGAGAACTTTGTGGAGTCTCCACACTCTAAACGGAGCTAAGTGGTCAGTTAACGCACTGCCTCTGTTACTCATCCTGTCTGTCCCGGCACCAACGCTCTGAATCGTATTCACAAACACACTGACAAACCATGCAATTCTTTGTCTCAGTCAATATGCAAGGCGACAAACGCAAAGCTCTTATGCCTTTAATGCTCAATCCCCTCCCTCTGAGAGGCGTGGCTTGTAAAGAAATAACTGCCCATCTCACAGTAACTGTTTCATGTGATCAAAATGAATTTAACAGAGACAAAGTATTCTGACTTAATTACAGAGAATAAACCTGTGTCAGTTTTGATAGATTTAAGCCAAGCATCCTCCCTTAACTCAATCTAACATCCGGAATGGTACGTCTTAAATATATCTACCATCAATCAATTTGAATCTAAACCTCAGGTTTTTAGAACTAATTACCTTCAGAATATTTAATTTTTTATCCCCAGTTTGCCAACATAATTTGAAAAGTTTTGGGCCCAGAGTTCAATGATACTACTAAGGCTTCACAGATACAGAAATACCTAAAAGAGACAAGTGGTTTCATACACCCAATCCCCATGGAATACGTATTTCAGTAAGCATGGAAGGTATGTATCTGTGTGTACTAGTTCTTACGACTGAACAGTGTTAAAGAACAACAGTGGGAAAAGGCAACGGGAGGACTGATGTTATTTACTGCTGAACAATGGTACCATCTTTGCTTATTTGAATCCCTGAGGGGGACATCTTCTTCCTAAGCTGGTCTTCATCCTCAGGTTAGGGCCCCTGGGTATAAATATGCAGTGAGGAACAACAGTAAGATTATAGGTTAAATGAGGTTTTCTCCCCTGAGCTTTTATTAATCACTTGAGATATGAAAGAAATAAGAAGTAAGAAGAATGCCTGAACTCCCACAAAGTGTGAAGCATTATGCCGGGCACTCTGCACGTGTAATCCTACTGAATCTGCATGTGGGATACATGTAACTTGCAGTTAGAATACAGAGAAACAGACCTGGGAGAACTTGATAAACCTGCTCAAGAATGCAGAGAATGGGCTGGAGAGTTAGCTCAGCAGCATAGTGCCTGCCTGGCAAGCGTGAAGTCATGAGTTCGATTCTCAGAACCTGCACCCCGCCAAAAAAGAATACACAGAATTACAGGAAACATGCAAACTTAGGTTTTTAAATTTTCAAGGACAAAATCTAAAGGTCCCACCAAGCTCTTTCTGCAGGAAAGCAGCAATTACTTACGACCTTCTACAAGTATAGTACTCTACTAAATGTGCTCATGGAAAAAACCCGCAAGCACTGCTATCAGAATTACAAGGCCCTGCCGTTACTGCAAACGATAAGGCAAGATGCTTCTTCCAGACGAATTTTTATTTTGGCCAACACCTTCCATTTATCACATGCTTGTGAAGCACTGCCCTCAAAACAGGCACTATGCAACAGAGAAAACCAGGCAGAGGTGGCCCCGTGGGTCTTACGTTACAGAGGGGAAACATGGGAGACACACTTTTAAAACTTAAGCTGAGGGGCCTGGAATGTAGTTCAGTGGCACAGTGCCTGCCTGGCAAGCACAGGTCCTGAGTTTAATTCTTGGTACCAAAAAAAAAGTTGAGAGAGGCTGTCAGAGGATAGCTGCAGATGAGATGACTAGGAAAGATCTCAGAGCCGGGGATATAGCTCAGCAGCATAAGTGCCTGCCTGGCAAGCACAAGGTCCCGAGTTCGATTCCCGGTACCAAAAAAAGAAAGAAAGAAAGAAAGATCTCGGCAAAGAGCAACACCACGAATGCTAGACAGCAAGACAGAGCCACGTGAAGAGTAGACACAGCGTGCTTGGCAGAGACAAGGGGAAGCAGACTGAGGCAGAAATGAACTTGGCACGTTGGCACAGAATGTGACAGAAAGCCAGCTTGGCCAGACAAGAGCAAGAGTGAAGGATGAAGCTGAAAAGGTGGTGTTTTTCAGGTGCAGGTTAAGGTCAGGAATTTTTATTTTACCTAAAGGACAACGAGAAGCCACTGAAGGCTTTTAAACAGGGAAATAACCTAAGGACATCGCGCTATGTGCGTTGAAGAGAACTGGTCAAAGCAGCAAGTGTCAGATAGAAGCAGAAGTGTCAGGTAAGAGCGCAGAACAGCAGATAAAGTGAAGGATGGGGGCGCAGATGTTTGACCTCCCGTCAAACCAGGAAGAGTGAACAGTAACGCAGACAGTAAGTAAAGCTGGCTGGGCGGGCACCAGGGCTGGGAAGGCTGTCAAAAGCAGCGCCTGGTATCTGGCTCCAGTCTCCAGGTAAACAGTGGTCCGTGTCATGGGGGCAAACACAAACAAGGGTGGTGTGAATCTGGAGGTGGTAAGGAGTAAGATTTCCAAATGTTCTTGGCTACGTCTGAGGCATTATGAGACATCCCAGAGGACACTCAAGCAGATAGGCAGACCCACAATTCTAGGGGTCAGAGGAAAGGTGCCCAATTTCCTGATGGAAAATGCCTTAAGGAGTGTTTTTGAGTCTGAAGACTAGTTACTGCCAGAAGCAGCAGCTTAACATCAATATGTCAAGACTAAACCCACACTCGGTAAGCACTCACCACGCATCTAAAGTAACTCCTTCCACAAGTCAAGCCTCTGGGCCGCTCAGGCATACACTGTACAGCTTATTAATTCTATGGGGACCAAGAGGAAGCAGATCCATTTAAGCTCAGACACTGCACAGAGGCCTGGCTGAAGTTCAGGGATGCTGTCATTAGCTGGTAATAACTGTTCTAAAACTTCGTTAGGAGTGAACTCATTTCTCTTGTGTTGCACAGAGCAGGACTCTGGAGCCCAAGCTAAATGTTTGTGCAGGTAATTCACAAGAGTCCAAGTTATTTTCTGATAAAAGTACTGGCTCTACCTCCAAGTCCTTTGCTGTCTGTGTAAAAACACTGCTCTTCTATTTCACTGAAAAGTAAATCAACTTCCAAGTTTTCCCAACACAGGGCCAAACCTGGCTCGCCTACACTTAGTGATAGCTGTGACACAGGTTCTTTTTTCCTTCTTCTCATTCGTCAAACCACTAAACAGTCACAGGGCCTTGACCATGTGCCAAAATATCTGCACGACGGGCACCCAAGAAACTTTAATCATGAAGTTGCTGCAGGTAAAGACCTGCGAAAGGTCCACTGAGAGACACAGTACTTATGGGGTATTATCTGTTTTCTAAATTGCACAAGTAACAAGCTACCACAAATTAGATCATCTCAGAATATTCTTTCTGTAAGGAATGTCCCTTTCTTTCCACTCTCAATCTGGCAAATGTCAAAAATCAGCTCAGATACCTCTTATCTTTAGAACCCTCCCCCATCAGGTGTGGTGGCACACAACTATAATCCCAGCATTCCAGGAGGCTGAAGCAAGAGGATCCCAAATTTGAGTCCAGGCTTTGCAACTTAGTAAGACTCTGTCTCAAAAAAGGACTTGTAGCCCAGCATATTGTTACACACCTGTAATCCCAGGAGGATGAGGCAGAAGAATTGCTCAGTTTGAGGTTAGCCTGGGCTATACAGTTCAAAGTCAGCCTGAACTACAAAGTGAGACCCTTCCTCTAAAAAACGAAATAGGGGGAGAAGAGGCCTGCAGATGTAGCTCAGCACGAAGGACCTGAATTCAATCACTCAAACAAAACAAAAAACCAATACAAGAACAAGCACAAGCACAAGAACAAGCACAAGCACAAGAATAGCCCTCCAACCACTGTAAGAGACAACCCCTCATCAAGGTCCAGCAACACTGTAAGCATAACTGTATGATAGCACCTAGCACACCATACCCTTATAATCGGGTTACCCACATAAATTCTTCTGGACTGAGTACTTCAAGGAAAATTATTTTGTTCTTGTTAATCACCAATGCTTATCACAGTATGACAAACAACTTTATACACTATAAAGAACTTTTGATTCTTATAAAACACCAATCAATGATGTCTATTACTTATTATCTTCTAGACAAGAATTCATGAGCAAAATTCTTAAATTCTAGCAACTCTTTCCTAAAAGAAAAATTGATTTTATGCACTCTTCTTCTACACATAATAAAGTACAGACTCTGAACTCTGTTTTGTAGCCAGTAAATTCAAATTGGTATCAACTAAAATAATTAACCTGCCAAGTGGTTCTAACATTTATCTTCAAGTATACTAGTTTATGTCGCTTAAAAATGTGTTTTCTGTCTTAGCACTGATTTTTTTTTTTGTCTTTTTGAGATGGGGTCTCACTATGCAGTTCAGACAGGCCTTGGGCTCACTTTGTAGCCCAGGCTGGCCTCGCAATGATCCTCCTGCCTCAGCCTCCCCAGTGCTGGGATTACAGGCATGCACCACCATGCCCCGCCCTGTGTTTGAACTTTTAAAAACAGGATCCTAAATAATACTAGAATATCCACATTTCTAAGTAACTCATGAGAAATTCATTATGGCTCATACTAATAGTGCAAAGTTGAACTACATCTCTTTATTCTAATATCCTCAAGGCTCCTACTGAGAACCCACAGCGCTATTCAGCCTCATAGTATATGCCTTTGTCCTTGTAATCACACAATGAAAACTCACAATTATTAAGTCACCAGACATGGTAACAGAGATGTTTCTATTTTATAACCACCTGATTAAAAAGCAACGAAGGATGCAAACCTTGCAAGGCGTGTTACTTACAGAATACATCACAAGGAAAATGGCTTAGACAATTTTTCAGGTGCCTCTGAAATACAGGCACAAAAGTTTTCTAGGAATTCAAATTTTTAATTGTAACAGAAAACTTATAAATGCACCCCTCAATCATTTTTAAGTTTTGGGTTCAGTGATGTGTATACTCACACCGTGCAACCAAATCTCTCAACCATTTTCCCATCTTAAAACAACTAAAACACTATACCTGTTGAACCTGTTCCCCCTACACTAGAAATGCTCCTTTCTGCTACAAACTGAGGAAAGGTTATAGACAGCACCTGCACGGCTGAGCAGCCGATAAAGGCAATTTAAGGAGGTGGTATGCGGCACCGGCACCCTAAGTGGACGTGAGGCAGCAGCTTAGTGCTGGGGCAAGCCAGAGAAACGACCGTGTGGAATGTGTCAAAGGTCATAAAAACCCAGAGCACGGTGGGAGCAGAACACAGGACCCACAGGGACTGCAGGGCTCCAGAGCACTGCACACAGTACCAATCTGAAAGTGATGTTCTTAGTTCTTCATCTGAATCTGGTGCTGTTTGCAGGACCAATCAGAGAAGTGCAACTTATGACCCTTCATTTACATCTGGTAGGAAACCAAAGGAGCACTTGCTTCCAGGAGGCTGCGGAAGGCTGGCAGCAGGCCAGGTGCGTTTCTGATCAGACAACTGTTCCAACGCTTCGTCCACACCTGGCGGGGGATCCAGGAATTCTGGTACAGAAGACCTTGTCCCTCATCCTGGGTCACCCACGAGCCTGTGCGCCGTGTCTGCCCACCCTGTACAGCGTACATCTTTCCTGCCGCGAAGGTACCTCTGCTACCTTTTCTGTGTGCTTTGTCCAAGTCTCTCTTCCGGACACTAAGGACCTGGAAAGAGGCCCCATGAGAAGCTCTGTCCAGGAACAGGCTCTGCAATTAGCCTACTGGACTCCAATCCCGACTCTACCTCCTACTACTGGTGAGCACAAAACACAAATGTTAATCAAAAGGCAAATTAAATGACAAATAGCCTGGAGGGGGTTTTTGGGGTTTTTTTTGCTTGTTTGTTTTAATCAATGCAAGGTGAAACTGGAGTTCAGAATCAGGTCAGAAGAAAAGCTCAGATTTGATGGCTCAGTATGCTTCAGGCACTCATGCTCTCAGCATGCATTACCCAATTTACTCTCCTTCTCACCCTGACAGGTAGGTATCAGCCTCTCTCTTTAACAGGGAAGGAAACTGCAGGCACAAGAGGGTTGTGCGTCTTCCACTCAGGGACACGGGTGAGCCAGGATTACCCTCCTGCCACAGCACTGAGGTGATAATGTTTCCACGCCAGGACCTGTCCAACCTGACAGTTCCACCTGAGTAATCAGACACACAGCCAATAGCATATAAAGGAGAAATGCATGGTACCGCCCAGGCCATTAATACTTTCAGATAAAATACATTTGAACACACGTCTTACAAGAACTTTAAAATCATAAATAAAAACAAAAATATGAGCTGAATATTAGTACCAGGATACCATGCCAAGTTAGCAAACACATCCTAAACCCTAACAAAAGCCAAAGCAAGTGGAGATACGAATGTGAGATAAACTCAGATGTAATGAAGCTTCAATGAAGCAGGAGAAAAGATAGCTACATTAACACAAAACAGAGCAGGTTCCGATTTTCATATGACAAAGCTTCAGAGGAAGACCAGAATTGTTTTTTGTTAGGAAAAGCAGGAAATGGTATAAATCAGGCCTGGGTGTTGGAGAAGACAGCAAAGTCTGGTATTAATACAGTTTTTAATATCTGGACTCTGGAGACCCAACTGTAAGTCTACTACTCACCAGCAGTGTGACCCTCAGTACCTTATTTAAAATTCGAACTTCCCCCGTGTGAAGTGGTGGCGAGGATGGGGACGGCGATGGTAACAACACCACAAAGAAGGAGAGAATCAAATCAGACAGTGCACATGAACCAACGTGAAAGCAAGCACCTGGAAAGCACTCGTCATTCTTCCTGTTACTGTCATGATTTTAGGTGAAAGAAAGGTTATGAAGAAAGCATGACCACAGGAGAAGACGGAGGGCTGTGAGCCATGGAATCAGTGAGAAGGGAAAGGGTGCGCGGGGACCAGGTCCGAGTGGGCACCGTGCACAGCTTGACTCACTCCGCAGCGGCAGGGAGACGTCGTCCACCGAGGAACGTGTGGGCAAAGCAAGCCTTCGCCAGCACGCTCAAAGCACCCCAGGTAAATGATCCCTCCTCTGCTAACTCTGCCCACAATGCTGTTCTTCCTTGCCCTAGAAGGAGATCGGTTCAGTCACTTGGTGCTGAGCAATGGACCAATTCTCCCGAGTTCACTTTAACATTACGACAGATGATGGCAAGAGTTGCCAGCTGAACACACGGCCCAGCCTTCTGTTCCGCACATTTCAAAGCTGTCTCCCTCCACGACCTATATTCATGGTCCAAGCAACAACCTGGCATCCCAAATTTCAGTATCTTCCTAAGCCTGAGAACACCGCGAAAATACATCCAGCCTCTTTCCTGGCACAAGACTCAGGCAGCCAGCCAAACAGTTCCCCAAAGCTCATCACCAGCCGGTCCTCTTTCACTGTCACTGTCATTTTTATGTAATCATGGAGGGTATTAATATCATTCGTTGTTGCCAGTGAAGCCCACGAAGGGAGAAACGGGTCTCTCCCTCACCCCCTGACATCCACAGAATAAAATCTGACCGGAAAGCTACCCTTCCTGGGGAATGCAACACACTTCTAACCTCCCATCCACGATCGGAAGTGCAGTCTATCGGCCTGGAAGGCTTTCTCTGTGTACGTACTGAAGGGAACACAAATGACTCTCCCGCCACACACCCAGAAAGCCCAGTGCAAAAAGCAAGCTTGTGTTATTTAAGTCCTATTCTGTCTTCTACAGGTGACCAAATAGGTTGAAAAAGGTAAAGCTATTTGTGTAGGTTCATACAACTGATTATTACTAGCGGTAGAGTCAAGGATCCAGGGCAACATAGAAATGAGATGTTGGTCAACACAGAAATGAGACGCTGTAGACAGGTAACTTCTGAATGTAATGTACAGTGCGGTGACAACTATTTCTGCGTGCAATTTTCTAAGAGGGTATTCCTTAAGTACTCTCACTGCCCACACACACACAAAGGAGGAGGAAAAAGTGCTAAGTATATGTTAATCAGCTTAATTGTGATAATTTCAAAATGTGTATGCATGTCAAAACATTATAAAATACATACCGTTTTTATTTGTTCAACTCAATAAAGCCTTTAAAAAAAATAATCCAGGCAACTTGTCTACTACTTTTTTCATTCCATGACAGAAGAACTTACATGTGTCCAGGTATATTTGCTTATGGGTATACGTGAACAAACACACACACACACACACACACACATACACATCTGAGAAAATAAGATCAGGTAATACACATCTGAGAAAGTAAGATCAGGTAAAACATTTAGTTAGCAAAACTCCCATGCAGTTAGCATTCAATGCCTATCAGATAGCATTATTTTCATTTTGAGGAACATATAAATTATTACTATGATCTACCCCACCTCCATCTTTCCCTGACTATCAGATTTTCTTATAAAAAACAGCAGCACTTGTCACCGTCTTCCTCTTCTTCATAGAAAAATTCATTTGTCAATTTATGAACCTCTACCATACATGCTTTACCAATAAGTTACAAACGAAAATTACCAACAAAAATTATACATGCTTTACCAGTAAGTACAAACTAAATCAACTTCTCAAAAGTGGATGTGAACTGTTTACTGTTTTAAACCAGTCATATCTTTGCTACCATTTACAAGTAGGAATGAACAAAAGCTGGTTGTAGTTATATTACTTCTATTTAATCACAAGGACAGTTATCGCTAACAAGGTTGAAAGCTGGTAGAAGAGCATTCTCACCACCCAACACCAGGCATCACTACAGTGGTCAGGGCGAGCTTTCCGGCAGCCGGTCTTCCCGCCGCTTCCCACGCGCCTGGCTTACAAGGTTCTCAGAGTACACCCCAAGATGCCAAACCACACCCCCTCCTCTGGCCACCACACCAACTGCTGAACACAGACTCCTATCACACTCAAACAAGGAGAGTAATGGAAAGTATCACTCGCTCAGTTCCTTTCCAACCTCCTACCTGATTCTCACTAGAGGCCTGGTATCTGATTTCTTGACATGTTCTGGAATCTACACAATTCTTCACCTACAGTCTGCCAACTGCTGTGCCAAAAGCTGTGTCTGGATGAGCAGTTTGCAAACTGGGCTTTGGAGTTATACTCAAGGCCACACTTAACAAGCCGAAGGCTCCCTGCACAATGAAGCGGGCACATTCAAGGAGTGGGCCAGTACAAATCACAGAGGCTAACTCCAGAGAAAGGGGTCTCATTCTGCGGGTAAGGACGGTAGTGGATTGATAACTGCTGGTCAACTTATAACCCCCAGCTGAACGGAGTAAGCGTGTGGGAGGCCCACCTGGGGACCATTGCCAGCAGCATAAGAGGCAGACCTGGAGAAGAAGGAGGAGGGTTGTGCAAATGAAAAGGGCTGTTGGAAGCTGGTAGAAGCTGTAAGGAGCTGTTGGTTGTTTTGGAGGAGCTCGTCATGCTGGCTTTCCTGATGAACTCGGTTGTATTCATCCTCCAAGGAGCTCGGGGCCTTGTTGGCACTGAGAATGGCTTTGGTTCACTTTGGGAGAGCTCTGGTCCTCACTCTGAGCATCGCTTCCTGGCTCCAGAGGGGAAGAAGGTGCACAGCACAGTCTCCTGAAGAAGCTTGCTGCATGGGCTTCCTGAGTGGGAACTCGGCCATCTTGATCATCGGAGGAGATCAGGACCTCACTACTGCTGAGGATGGCTGTGGTACTTTCCAGGGGAGCTCTGGTTCTTCTGAGCGTTGCTTCCTGGCTCCAGTGCAGACCCCTCAGCCTGCTGGCACAGATCCTTCATCCCACGGGCACAGACTTCCTAGATGCCACCACTGACTTTTGGCCCTTCCCAGTGCAGATCCCTGAAACAGGCCTGCATGAGACGTTGTCGTGGGCTCTGGGCCTCCAGCTGGACTTGTGGGAGGCACTGTTACGAGCTCTAGGCCTTCAGCTGGACTCATGCAGGACATTTCTGTGGGATCCAGCCCTCAGCTAGTTTCCTTGGTCTTGGTGTGTGGACAGATTTCCTGCACTCTCTTGTACATCATTCTTTGGGTGACTGTTATAAATAATCCTATAAAATATGTGTCCTGTATTATATTGTTTCCCCTTGCAAAATATCACCCAAACCAATATAAGGATCAATCTCCCGTATTTTATAATTCTATAAAAAAAACACGGGTAATTGAAGATATAAAATTCAACCTAATTATAAGCTATTAGCCAGGGCCAGGGATGTAGCTCAGCGGCACAGCACCTGCCTGGCAAGCTCAGAGCCCTGAGTCTGACTCTGAAAAGAAAAGAAAGACACTAGCCAAACCCCACACAACCCTGATCCCAAGCAGTGTCTGCACCTGTCCTGTGGCCCTTCTCACAGCACACCTCCACCTCCCTCCTCGGAAGGAATCATTGCTAGTCTCACTGTGCTCTTTCACAGCAGTTGCTGCAAAAATCATTACTGAACCTGGGCTCCATATTCAAGGCTGGCTCTACTCACTGCCTCACAATCTTTTATCTCAGGACACAGATCACCACAGGAAGAAAATAACTGAAGTGCCTGTTCGACTAAGGCCACACCTTCTGAGAAAATAGGAGAAAGAGTACGGCTCTGTCTTACAAAGGGATATTTCTGCAACAATCATAAGCCAGAATGATAGCCTCAAATTTATTGTTCCTCATTTGCAAATGGCTAGAACTCCAAAGCAGACTCTATAATCAGCCAAATAACGGTACACAAACATTTCCTCATGCTAATCCCAAGAATCTGTGAATATACTGCCATTAAGACTTGATTTGTAACTGGATATGGTGGCTTATGCCTATAATCCCAGCACTCTGGGAGGCTAATAAGGATCACAAATTTGAGCCCAGCCAGGGTAACTTAGCTCTGGTTACCCTTAGCAAGAACCTTAGCAAGACCACCTCAAAATTACAAAAAAAAAAAAAAAAAGTTAAAGGACTAGAGGTAATGTTTGGTATAAACACCTGGTTCAATCCCATCTACAATAAAAGAGATTTGATTTGCAGGTGTGATTAGGCTGAAAATCTTGAAATGGGAAGATTATCCTACTGCCTGCGTGGGATCAACCTATCTGAAGTCCTTAGAAGTATTTTAAAAGAAGAAGAAAAAGAAAAGGAGGAGGAGGAGAAAGAAGTATTGAGGAGGTTATAAAGAAATTAGAAGCAGTATATATTATTGTTAAACAGGTAAAACATGGGGGCTGGGGATTTAGCTCAGTGGCACAGCGCCTGCCTGGCAAGCGCAAGGTTGTGAGTTTGATTCCCAGTACCAGAAAACAAAACAAAAAAAAAAAAAGGTAAAACATGGTACCCACTATGAAGAATAGTATGGTAATTCTTCAAAAAGTGAAATGCAGACTTAACAGATAACCCTACAATCTCACTCTTGGGAATATATACAAAGACCTGAAAAGAGATTCAAACAGATCCTTGTACACTAGTATTAGTAACAGTCACATCCACAACAGCCAAGAGTAGAAACAAGCAAAGGCACCGAAAGGAGAGGACTCAGTAACAAACATGACGTACACATGCAAAGGAGAGAATCAACCATAAAAAGGAATACAGTTTGGATATATCTGACAACATGGACGAACCAAGAAAACATGCTAAAGAAATCAGTCAGGAAAGGTCAAGTACCGTGTGGTTTGCTTGGAACACCTACAACAGGTAAAGCCACAGTTACCAGTGCCGGGTGGGCGTGGAGAATGGAGACTGCTGCTTGGCGGGGACAATTTGGCATGTTGAAAAAAAATCTGGAGATACATAGTGGTGATGTTGCACAATATCGTGAATTTATTTAGTGTCATTAAGCCTTACACTTACAAACAGTAAAAACAGTGAACTCCATGTTATGTATATTTTACTACAATAAAAAAAAAGAGTAAACAGGTTGGGGAGAAGTCACAGTGATGCAGTGTGGGAAGAAGCAGCTCATCTGTGTCGGCTGTGAGGATGCAGGAAAGGGCCACAAGACAAGGACCCCCCTCGAGCTGTCCTGAACTGAAGGAAAGCTCCCTGAGACTCTGACCGTAGTTTAGTAAAACCCATTTCACACTGTCCACCTGTTAACTGTAAGATACTAACAGTGCGTTTTCTTAAATCTCTAAATTCATGAGGAGCCGGGGGAGAAGCAGTGGAGAACTAGTGTTCTTGCTGATGCTACTTCAGCTCTCCATTGCACTCACCCATCAATACAGGCATGGCTCTCGATAACTTAATTCTGTCAGGAAGTGGAAAACCTTGGCAGACTCAGCAATGCCCTAACATTAAATGACTAAAAAGCTACCAGCTCATGAGGAAGGCGTGTCATGAAATAAAACTGTATCATTAAACAGAGACAATGACTCCGGCACCACCGAAGCTTTCACTGCAGCACACATTCACTGGTCCTAACGGACTGCTCCACGCAGCGTTTCTACGGACAAGCAAGGCCACAACACCCGGAAAACTGGCAAGTCCTACACAGCAGGCCTTCGGACATTCGGCACGGTGATTAATTTCTCTGTTCTTGATTCTTCTCCTCCTTTAGCCTGCTACTTAGCTTTTAGCCCTTACCAGTCACAGACGTGGGGAAACTCCAGCAAGAAAACTTCTCAATATATGTGTACAAAATCCTGGTATTAAAAAGCATCACGTTAATGCTGCTGGAATTTTGTGGACAATATCAACACACATTAAGAACAAAACAATTCAATAACTCCAAAATCTTTTTTGCGGGGATATCTAAGTCATGTTCTAGTTTACTGATCTTTCTTTCCGCCCTCACGACTCGCAGGCCCCTGGGCAGAAGGGTGAGTTGTTAGAAGTCTATAATCCCAGGCCCCAGCGAAGCACACAGCATGCAGGTGGCGCAGAACTGTCTGAGGCCTGTACACCACACAAGCTGTATTTTGATAATCTTCTTTTCGACAATACATGATTAGTCCTAGGTGATTAGTGTCGAATGTCACCATTATGTACCTGCAGGTGGCTGGTAAGTATTACACAAAGATTGCTAACAGTGCCTGGATCCATCGTGTGAACTTAAAAACACCTCTGAAGAGGCCTGGAACGTGCCCGCTGCTCACACCCCAGCCTGCACGGACCTGCTTCTCCTCCAGTCCCCGCCCCACCCTCCTCTACCAAACCACATGGCAACCGAGGCCCCGGGCCTTCATACCGCAGGCTCAGCTCCCCTCCTTCAGTCGTCACTCATCACACCTGCCTGAGAAACCAGCATGACCCTGTTCATTGTTTTACATCTCACATGTCTACGCTTTCTATGCAGTGAGGGAAAACACTCCCTGGCACGCCACGATACCTTCTACAGCACTCCGAGCATGAAGAGACACAGTTCGTGACATTAATATGATGGGTGAAGCAACAACTCTCACGATACCAGCAAAACCAATTCCGAGGTGTCACCGGGTAACTGAGATGGTGCACACGTGACACAACTATGCCATAACAGAGCTGACCTAAATCGAAGGTTACAACCAGGAACCTTTAGACACCTCAGTAATGACAGGCACTCTTGTTTGGGATGCAAGTTTTCAGTGTTATTTCTACCTAGGAGTCAGAAAGGTCCGTGTGGGCTAAAATCTGTGCCAACTGACTTGCTGCTGGTTTATATTCTTACACTGCACCCGTACAACCCAGCGTGAAGTGCTGCCCAAGCAAATCACCTGTCTCATCCTAAGATGCGGCAGCGCTGCACGCACCAGGCAAAGCAAGGAGCACACACGCTCTCCGGGGCCGGTGCACGCCCCCACGAACGGACAACTACCTTCTGGAAAACAGAAACAGCAGCCCCTCGGGGGACACGGCTCAACTTTAAATGCTAAACGTGGCTGTGTGCAGGGAAAAGGAAAGACAAAGCCCGCATTCAAGACAGACGAAAGACACGGGGACCAAGTCTCAACAGCAGCGGTTCTCCCGCTCCTCGGCTGGGTAAACCACAACAGCAGGCCTGGGGGCACAAGCCCTGGCTGCTGAACTCTGCACCCCACTCCATGTGTTCTGGATGTAAATGCTTTTCTGTTTCCTACACGGCAGTTACACCTCTCCAAGAGAGCAGTAAGTACTTGGAGAAGTGCCAAAATACTACAGTGGCCACTTAATCCTTGCATTCCTGCATTCTGTGACAACCTCAGGCTCCACACTCCCATGTGTCAATCTACTATCCTAACCCCAAGGACCTCTGAGTCCTGAGGACCCTGGAGCAATGCAATACAATTCAGCCAGCAACCCAAAGCTGTTTCCCACTTGCAGAGTCCACCAACTTAAAGTGGGCCTGTGATGCCTGGGAGACCTCCTCTCCCAGGAGGATTTCAGCTCCACATGCAGATGAACCACTGTTCGCTACTAAGTTTTAAAGAGAAGTAACAGAATCAAGAGACTTCCTCTTGTCACTGAAAAAACTAATGCTCTGCTACACAAGCCTTTAAAACCAAGCCCTGCCTGCTCTGTGCCATCTCAGGGGTCTGCTGGCCGGATGCTGCTGCTCTGCTCTCTCCCGGTCAGCTGGCCACTCACAAATAGGCCCATTCAGCCTCCCTGCCCTCTACACATACGTTTATAAACGGAAAGCACAATATATTCTCTGTCACTCCACATGCGGGGCAATGGAGGCACTGTACAACGGAGAGGTGCCACACATACCACCCATGATTTCTACATAGATAGTTTTTATCAAAATATAGGAGCACAAAAGCCCTATTATCACAACTTAAGTAACTCAGAACTTTAGGTTTTATAATCTTCTGGCCGTCAGGATAAACTATGAGCTTGGTTGTTAGAATCACTTAGACATAGATTCAAATTCCATTCCCAGCACTTCATTTGGGCAAGCAGCTAACTTCTTCTGAATCAGTGTTTCCATCTGAGAATGAGAATTTTAAAAAAAACTAAAAAGATAACAATATTCAATATAACAACCATTGTTGATTTCCTATCATCTTGTTTTGAAATTCTGTATCGTTTTAATGGTTTTATTTTTCATTCTCTTTAAAATTTAAAAAAAAAAAAAATCTCCCGATCAGGATCACTGCAAAACGTGGAAGGTGGCTCACAGGAGACACAAGCACGAGGGTGTGGTGTCTACAGGAGAAACCACGGCTAGAGACAGAAATCACAGTCTTCAGAGTTTAAAAAAAAGTCTTGAGGGGCTGGGGATTTAGCTCAGCGGCAAAGCGCTTGCCTGGCAAGCGCAAGGTCGTGAGTTCGGTTCCCGGTACCGGAGAAAAACCAAAAAAACAAAAACAAAAAAAAAGTCGAGTTTATATCCTACAACCACTTGCTGTATATTTACTGGCAAGTCACTCAAAAAAAATTTTCTGAACTCTAGTTTCACCTGTAAAATGAAGATGCCAGTCACTTCAAGGGAATTTCCAGAGGAGCGTGTACACACTAGGGCCAGTACAACAAGAAAAAACACTGTGAGTAGACCCCTGAGAAGTGGTGCACTGAGGTCAGTGCCTAACACAGTACTGAGTAAACTTTAGCCACTGAGTACTAGAATGCACAGCACCAAATTGAAGAAAGGCTGGGGCAAGACCTGGGTGTCTTGACTTCTTTACCATGCTGACTTCAGGACTATCTCATAATACACTGTGAGCTTAGCAAACAGCCCAATCAACGATGAACTTAATGGCCACATCTGTGGTTCCCAAACTGAGTACCACGGAACCCTAAAGCACGGCAGTAAAGTCAAACTGCATTGCCTCCTGCATACATTACAACGAGCCCTGAAAAAAGTCCGATGTACTCTCCTGAACGAGTGTTGTGAATAATTTTTTTTTAATAGCATCTCCATCTGTCCCGATAAGGAGATACTTAAGCACTGTGGAATCCATCAGGCTGCCACAGACCCACAATTAACACTATCAAATGTGCCTCAATATTGCCCAGAAAATGTGTACTTTTTTCTGGGCAGTCTTCTACAATCTCTCCAAGCTTTCAACCTCCATCCTTTCTCTTTCACCACTCTCTGCATGGAGCCCACCTCCTGTACCTCACACAGGAAATGAACCCTCAGGCCAGAACTCCCTCCACCTCCGCCACAAAACTCACACCCCTGCCCATGCCCGTGCCCTTCTACCCCACTCCGCTACAACAAAATAATGAAGGCATCACTTCCTACCTCCAGCCCTTCTATATTCTTCTACACCCAGGACTGCTGTGAAACAAACGTTAAAATCTAAAAGCACAGTGTCTGGCACATTTGAAAGTATCTAATAAATGTTTTCCCTCTCCAGGTTTTCAAAAGAGCTATAGCCAGTGTGCACTCCATGGATGAACACCAGTCCTGTCTTTGGGCAGGAAGAGAGAATCAGATAAACATATACTCTGGACAAAATTCTCACTATTATCATCTTCCCCCACACCTACGAAATAGCTGGACTATTCATTTCCATAAAAAGTATAGAGTATGACAACCACAGGGCAAAGAGCTAGGGCACAATTAGTTGCTTGCTCTCGCTGCTTTTAAATCTGCCCCGGCTGACTTTTAATGGTGGGGTACAACACTGAAAACCGCATTCCTCTCTATACTTGTACAATACAGCCTGTTACTACTTTCTCATTCAGGAAACTATAACTTATGAAATTTAAGTGGACTAGAACATTTGAATCACATTAAAAGTGTATATTGCACCTTGCTGCCAATATCTAAGTCACAAGGGTGCGCTGGACTCCATTAGAGAAACAGTACAGTATGTACATTACCAAGACCCAGACTCCCAGGCATCTGTCTTCCTTCTAGATGAAAGTATCTTGGCAATTAATTTCTCAAAGCTTGAAAAAAACAAGCTAGACAAATTTATACACTCTGAAACTGAATATCCTACTTTTCAAGCCAGGAACGCAATCAGGCTATTTGCTGCATTCTGCATAAATATTGCTAAGCCCCTTTCACTTAACAGCCTGCGCGATGCAGACTGGAGAATTCTGCTTCTTGGGTATCAAGGCAAGCTGACTGGTTGAGTTCCTGGTTCATGATAAATTTTTTAAATGAACAGAGCCTTGGTTACTGCTTCCATCAACCCACCTGGAGCTCTGAATACCCACTCATAAAGAATTATGCTTTTAAGTTTCAAAATGCATCTTTAAATATTGAAAATACATTGTCTAAGTTTTTTATTTTATTTTAGGATTGTCACCCTTCAAATTTCACTAAATGCAGGTAAAAGCTTACCCTACTGCCAAGTTATTTTGTAAAAGCAATTATATTCCTACACCAACCAATAATAAAGACAAATATCTCCCCAAAAAAGACAATAAAGAAATTTAGCTTTAAGAAAAGCATATTTTGTTCAAGATCTCTGCGTGGGAGCTGCTGGCCTCTACTGTTCAGAGGGGCACCATGGGTATCAGAAGTTGTTTGTTATCGCCACAGTACTTTCAAAACTGCTGAATGTCGTGAGGACTGAGTCAGATCTCGTCCACGAATCAAAGTCACGGTGATCTGGAAGCCCCCCCACGCCCACCTGCCGCGCCGGGGGCGCCTGCCCACTCACACAGATTACTCCCCGGCAGGCCAAAGCCCCCCACTCCCTCTTGTCTCAAATCCAGGCAGATCTGTTGCTTTCCCCTTGCAGACACTGGGGTTTGATTCCTATTTTAAGGCACTGTTAGGATCCTGGAGTAGCGCAGAGGACAGGGGAAGTTGTTTGCAGCTGTTGACTCTTCAGAACAAATCTCATCTGGTTTCTGAGAAAAGGTTTTAAAGGAATAGGAGGGAGGGTTTAACCAGATGCAGGACAGCTAAGCAGGGAGGAGATAAAGACAAGAACAATACATTTCACCCACCAATAAATTTTTTCTGGGATCAGTCTTGTTTTTCTTTTTGATAAAAGCTATGCTGTGGAATGAAAACCAGGCTGATTTTCTTAAGTTTATTTGAGAGGACAACGGAACTCTCACTCTTCTGCTCTCTTGGTGGGCCAGAAATACCCAACAACTTTTATCATGGTGTGTCGATTTTTCTCTGGGTGTTGCCCATAACAGCATGTTCTCTTCTGAGATTCCCCCACCCAAGTCGCCCCACTCTGAAGTCAGCACTGTCTAATTCACTGTTCTGCTTTCATTAACATCGGGTGAGCTCCAATGAAGTAAACCCAACACTGCTTCAGAGGTCAGCGACCTGTCTCCCGGCTGTGCAAAAGAGAAAGCAGCCAGCCTTCCTCCAAGCTAGAGGAACACGAGAGTGAAACTGATGAATTTTTTAGGGTATCCAGAGCTGGATGCACTAAACCAGAAACCAAAAGCACCAAATTACCAAAGTAACAGAAGCCAGAACTCAATCCACAACACGCAAATGTACGCGCAGATGAGTGCATTTATGTGAATAACACTTTCTCCACGCTGCACTACAGAACAGAATCTCACTGGATTCACAACTTGGAAGGCTGCGAGTCACGCTGGGGGAAACATACTGACCCACATAAGCCTCATGTAATTTAGAACCAATTCAGTTTTAAAACCCACCTATCTTGAAAAAAGCCTGTAGTAGGTCCAGAATGCTCAGCACCTGGGTCATAAAATGTTTTCAAAAGTAAAGCCCTTTTCTCATTCTATTCCAGTCATTTCTTTGAGTCAGAATTTAGATGCCCTTGATTACTAGCAGACAGCCTGAATATGCAAAGTTCTGGAGCTGTGCTATACACAGTGGTGGGCATCAGGGTCCCCGCCCACCTACCCTCTAAGGCACGAACTTCTGAATGACTCTGTTTCCTTTTAGCATTCATTACTTTCAGGAAGCATTTTTCCTAAAAGATCTCTGAATTCTACTGCTGTGCACCCAGGTTTCATAAAGTACAGAATAATGAAAAGAGCGAGCAGGCAGTACACGTATACAGAGTGCCGTGCTACTTAAGTGGAGCTAAAAGGAAGAGTTAACTTTGGGGTGATTACTCTGTTCGCACTGCGTGGCAGTTCCTGATTCCATGTTCCTCCAAGTGACTCTGCCCGTTCGCCACACAGCACTATGCAGCACAAACAGATGCGCTGAATCTGTCATTAAGTAACACCCACTTTGTCCTCATAGCATGCTTCCAGAGTCACGAGTTCAAAACCACACAAGCTCACTTCCAGAACAAGCTGACAACCGAGGGAAGTCGCGGCGAACCTATGCCACACGGATGCCCCGATGGGCTGTTATCCTTGAAAGCTCTGAAACGTTTGCCATCACTGACCTGGAGCATTCTCTGATGACAGCCAAAGATCATGGGAAGGAGCCGCTATGTGAAACTTTTCACTGTGAACCAAATTTAACAAGTAACTTGGAATCATGCAATTATTTGGACAAAAACCAATTCACAATAATTTCAACAACTTTCCAATACTCAGCCATTAACTAAAAATGACAATTCTCAGATCTAATTGATATGCTCTCTCCCTTGGAAAGGTGAGAAAAGATTAGCAATTTAAGAAATTTTTATTTACTACCCATATTTCTTAGATCAAACTTAAATACTACTGACACATGAAAAATACAATTACATACCAGCTCTGAAAACACCAACTTATTGAAGTGGCTGTTTCCCTGTATTTTTTTTTTTTTCTTTTTGGTACCAGGAATTGAACTCAGGACCTTGTTCTTGCCAGGCAGGCACTTGTGCTGCTGAGCTCCACCCCTGGCCCATCCCTCTAAATTCTGTCCTGTCTCACTCTTTATAATCCTCCTTTTACAACCAGGTGCCTGCTGACCTTGACTGCTTCCTGTCAGCTTTCTCTAGCTACTCACATGACTGCTACTTGCGGTCAGACCCTGAGGCTGAAATACGAAGCACAGTAACAGAATTTAAAGGCCTTTTGTAACTCCTGTCCAACACAACACCCACGACGCAAGGAGGAAAGCTGACCTCTTCCTGAGGATGGTCTCCTTCCTCTGCCTCACACTCCAGGAGCCCTCACTTATCACTCTGCTTCCAGAAGAAACGCCCGCCTTATCCAGGGCTGCACACCTTCCTGGGTGGACAGTCAAAGGGTCCACCAGGAAATTCTGCTGGCTTCTGTCACACAGCCGTATGGATACTCTTTTGTTTTGAATAAATCCAATGTACTCACCAACAAACAAGGTAAGGAAGCCATATGGCTGGGTAACAGCTGAAACGGTCTTAGGGTTTTATAAGGAAAATCACAAGGTTCTATCTACAGGCTGCCTTTCTACAAATCTAAGCTACAGATGCGTGAGCCTGGGCATTTTACCAGCGTCTCAGTCTGCTCCCCTCCATAGCAGCACATCCTGCTACAAAGTGGGGAGGGCTGAGCTTTAAAAGACTGTTGGTATCTTTCCTCCTAGAAAGAAAAATCATCTTCAGAATTTTAAAACTCATTTTGTTTAAAAAAAAAAAAAAAAAAATTGGAATCCTATTAAATGCTGCATCCAAAATGAGAACAAGTTTGGCAAAAACACAGTCTGAACTTTACTCAAGTTCATCTTCTACAAGGACATTTTCTATTCTTACATAAAAATCTCTAGCTTCTTTAAATTCCTGTACCTCTTACAGGCTACACCACACTATGCTCTTTGAGGGATCTGAGTGTTTCCATGGAAATTGTTACAGAGACAACGCAGTAACTTTATTCAACAAAATGACAGAAGAAAAAAAGTGAACTACTAATAATATAGCAGCAGCTTCTTAATTCAAACAAATTTCAGCTAGAAAGTTCAGTGACGTAAAGGGGGACTAGGTGATGTGTTTAGGCCTGTGAAAAACTCAGTGTTAGAAGGACCAGGGGAAATTAAGTTCCAGAAAAAAGCGCCAGGTTTTTTGAAGTGTTTCTTCTTTGAATCAAAGGCTAACTAATTCAACATTAATTTAGACACTAGTGAAAAACAAGGACAAGAATCTTCGCTTGGTTCCACAATATATCTGAACACCCCACTTACAAAGTATTTGATAAAACTGCAAGAAAATATAAATTTCAAGGGGCTGGGGATTTAGCTCAGCGGCACAGCACCTGCCTGGCAAGCACAAGGTGGTGAGTTTGATTCCCCATGCCGGAAAAAAAAAAAAAAAGAAAATATAAATTTCAAAGCACTTAACCTAAAATCATTCTCCAGCTGATAAAAGCCAACACTGTAACAACAGAGCGTAGCTATGATTGAGAATTATGAGATGGCGAAGACAAAAGTATTTCACTAATGACCTTGCTGAAAAGCATTACTAAAATATTCTTGATACTAACTTTGAGAAAATTATTTTACAAAACTTTTTCTTGACATGAAGTTCCAGATTTTTATAAATTGCTATGAGGTTTGATTTAATCTATCAAAGTCACTTTTGGACAAAGATTATTCTAACAATAAATTATACAAAATAAAGTGTTTTGGGGGCAGAGGGTGGAGGATAAAATGAAGTCACGCACAATGGCCATGAGCCATACCCAGCCCAAGATGTACTAAACTTCGGTGACTTACAAGTTCCTTCAACTAGAAGAATGCTAAATCCGAATTAGTAACTTGCTTTTTATGAGCAAACTACTAATTTGCTTTCGCTATACCTAAGTGAGAGTAAAAAAATACACACTTTAGCCCCGCATCATTCAATTACATTATCTAGTTCATTTCTAAACCACTTTTAATGGTCCTTAAGAAAAATAAAAATACCTCCTACAACTTTAAAGTAATTCAAGGAAAGGAAGTAATTAAAGCAAAATCTGGGGTTTTGGCAGCTAGGATTTAGAAGGCTGAAATTTCTTGAAGCCAGTGTAGCTCAACTCTGGCTGGTGATCAGAGGATAAGAGCTTCCAGCCAACGATTCACACCCACTGTCCTTTCACAAAACTGAGTCAGGAAAGAGCAGCACCCCGGCAGGCAGCACCTCTCAGATGCAGTGTCTCTCCAGCCTAAGCAACAGCGCTCCAGGGACCCCGGCCCGCTGACCTCTGTGCAGCTCACCGTGCAGAGGCTCGCCGTCTCAGCTGGGCTCCGGTGTGTGTGAACGAAGAGGGAGACTCTAAATGCAGCAAACCTCCCTAAGTCAGGAAGGTTTCTGTACCAGATGTTCATCCTTACTGGCTTTTTCACGTAACGCTGGCTGGAGGG
This sequence comes from Chinchilla lanigera, assembly GCF_000276665.1. Taxonomy (NCBI): domain Eukaryota; kingdom Metazoa; phylum Chordata; class Mammalia; order Rodentia; family Chinchillidae; genus Chinchilla; species Chinchilla lanigera. The sequence goes on along the minus strand of NW_004955440.1, from coordinate 17,925,960 downwards.
GGCACAGAGCATATGAGCTGAACTGGAAATTTCCAACACCAACACAGAGTTTAGAGGAAAGCATAGCAATCACCAGACTTTACTGGGCTCCCTCACAAACAGAAAGACAGAGCAAGACAGACAGAGAGACAGACAGACAGAGACAGGCAGGCAGGAAGGCAGGCGAGGAAGTCCCACCACCAGGTTCAAAAGCAGTCTTACCCAAGATGGATGGAATAAAAACAGTGCACCATGTTGAAGAGGATTTTTCCGCTTTCTGGCACAGCCAGCTACTACCTGGCCAGCTACATACCACCTTTGTCTTTGCACCCCCATCTGCATTCTAATCCATAAACAACTCACGTGGAGCCCCATGACGTTTCCTGTGGACTCTTATTTTTTCAACTCCATGAACTATTTCCTGAAGAGACAGTGTCAGTCAGTGCACAGGACCAGGCTGAACACGATTCCTAAGTTCAGCCTGTGGCTCGTCCCCAACAGTATGGAACCAACAGGCTTTGCAAGTCAGTCGGCCCCATCGTCTGTCTGTCTCTCCTCCCTCCCCTCTCCTTCACACCTCCAAAAGCAAAAGCCGAAGAAGGGCATGTGCAGCCTGCACGAGCATCGGAGCTGCTCAGTTCTGGGCTCAATGCAACAGCAAAGCAGCCACCACAGAGGCCCAAGACGGCAGGAACCTTATGCTCAGGTGTATCATCGACTATGACAGCATCCCTGAGTCCTTACGTATTCTGCCTAAGTATGTGCAGCAAGATTTTGGTTTTCAAAGAGAAAACGAACAGAGATGCTACATACCTGACCTTTCCTTTCCCTCATCCTCCCATGCCTAAGTTCAGCCCACACCTCGCTCCAGTCTGAATACATCTCTTTTGCTGGCCTTATGATCGATCATCTCCACTGTATCCAGTTCTCCTCTCCGCCTTTTTGCACGTTTCCTTATCACCTCTAACACAGCAAAATTAACATGAAGCCATTTTCAGTGCAATTTTTAGATTTCCCTCAGCAGCATAGGAACGGCTCCTAGCACTTGTTTTTCTACGAGAGAGATTATTGCAAGGGCTGCTACATATTTTCTTTGCTAATTCATTAGTAGCCACGTGCCATTAATTAAAAATCTATTCATTGTGGTTTACCACTAAAATATAAACAATATCTTTTATATCCCTGGTAGTAACATTTTCAATTCAGTTAATGACTTCAAGAATTCTCAATATACTTTCACAGTTTTTTTTTTTTTTAATTAAAACTACTATTCCAACTTTTTGACATGGACTCTATGGCAAACTGACTTCATGATAACATCTTCACCCCATCTGCTCCGCAACAAGGTGATACGCAGGCGCAAATCCATCATTTTTCTTAAACTTGTTTCAGCTGAAATGGTTCAACATAAGCAACAAAGTAACATTAACGCATAAGGATAGCGGTGAAGATTAACTAATGGGCAACTTGTAGCACTCGGCTGAACTGAATCAGGTGGTGCCGGGCGTGGGTGACCTGAGGATTGTCTAACAGCGTAAAAGGAGAACTGGAGAGTGAAGATTCTCCTGGAGAAGCCTGTCACGTTGGTTTTCCTAATAGGAACTCAGCTGTTACCATCGTCAGAGGAGGTCAGGTCCTTGCTGTCGCTGAGGATGGTGGTGGTTCTCTTCCGAGGAGCTCTGGTCCTTGGTCCTTACCCTGAGGGTCGCTTTCTGGCTCCAGGGCAGATCCCTCAGCCTGCTGGCACAGATCCTTCATCCCACTGACACAGACTTTCTAGCTTCCCCCACTCACCGCTGGACCTTCCCAGTGCAGAGCCTTGAAAGAGACCTGCATGCCCTGTTTGAAATCTCTCCCTGTAAGCCCTGACTACAACAGGTAGGAAGTTTGCATTCCACTTCCCATATCCAACTCCCTCCCCGCAAGAAAAACACGGAACTGTGTAAGGCAGGCTGCCCTCGGAACGCTACGCTGCACTGGACTTGTGTATAGTGAGTTCCAGGACCATCAGTTCTCCTGGTGGCTCTAGAGCAACTGTTTTTTGTCCTTCATTCATGCATTTTCCCCCCAACACCTGACAACTTCTGTTAAGCTAACCACATCTCATTGGTACAGGTGGCTGGAGGGCTTCTTCGTGGCAGTGTAAGTTTCCACACCCGGTTCCTCCTGAGAAGGGAAGGAAGTGGCACGTAAAGGACATGAAGAGGAAGGCACAGGCCCGCTGGGCCTCAGCACGGCAAGTGAGGGAGGCCTTGCTCCGGGTGGCTGCTCTGTCCTTCTGGGGCACTGCCCTTCCCTGTTTCGGCAGCCAGGAATTATTTTGTTGTTGCTGCTAATTTTCTCTTCCCTGTGACATCAGTTCTTCCCCACCACAGGGAAGCCTCTGCTCATCCTCCCCACAGCTCCTTTTCTTTGGAGAGGTCTCTCCAGGTGTTAGCCTGTGAGGACCGGCCAGGGAGCCGCTCTTCATTCGGGGTTCAGGGAGAGTGTCCCCTGGAGCCATGCGTGTCCTCCACACTCTGCATCGCAGAGAAGCACCCCACCCTGTGCAGGGGACTGCGAACTCGGACCTGCAGGAGCCCCTGCCAAGAGGCCACTTCTCCCTTCCCTGGAGGCCTCGTCTCCCCACGGGAAGGACTCTAGGGATGGCATCCTGCAGCTGCCGTCTGTTTCCCACAAAGCCCCCAGGACTCCTTTCCACTAAAGACAGCTTTCCTACTTCCTACGAATGTATTCCGTTCTGGCATTTCCACTGAAGGAAGAGAGATCGATGAATGCATTGTAAACGGACCTGCTCTCCACATAGCGCTACGCACCCACCCAGCCCAACTCACCTTCGAACTGAAACCAGAACCATTCGCCAGGGTCAGGCAGACTTTTGAAGCCAGTCTAACTTAACTCAGAGGCATTCATGTGGCTATTAGTTTTAGAAGCAAAATATAAGAAAATAAGTTCACGCTGTGAAAACAGATACATATAGTATATATATACACATGTGTGTGTGAATGTATGTATTGCATACAGATGTATAATCTGGATTTAATGTAGATACACAATGAATAAACTCTTACTATTATCTAATATGATTAATTTGCATAAACACGTTTTAAAGAGACATCATTTTTGATTAAGCAAGTAAGACCTAAATGACAATGAAACATTCACATGTGAACAGCTAAAATGAGAATCTTTGCTGACCTGTCGCTCGAAGGGTTCCACGAGAGCATGACCTGTCTCTTGCCTTCAACTGTCAGATAGTGAGATGACAACTGCTACTGCCATCCACAGGCAAGCTCTTTATAAAGACCTGACAGCAGAGGACTGTTTCACCTTCACAGCGTGAAATTTAACATCCACAAATCGCACACCCACAGACTCAGCACGGGTCCACTCTTCACAGTAAAAATGAAACACTTGCAGAAATGTACAAAATAAATTTCTAAAGGAAGAATTCATCTACTAGTACTTTACAGAAAGCCAGGAAGAGCCACTGACCCAACCCCCTACAGGAAGAGCCCCTGTTCTGTTTCAGAACCGCTCGCTAGGGGACTTAGTTCCCTTTTGATCCTGATTTCATCGATGTTACCTGAGACATGATGCTCATACTCTTACTGGCTGGCCACAGTCTCGTCCCACCTCGTGCCTGCCTCGTGATTTCCTGTTTTTCCTCACCTTGCACCCGCCTCAGCTCGAGGTTCTGCGCTATAAAAATCCTGAGAGGCAGGGTCCTCTGCACCCCACTCGGGACCCCTACTGTCTCAGACAGGAGCTTTCTTTCCCCAATAAGTAAGAGTCTGCTCCTTAAAAAGCAAAGTAAATAAATAAATAAATAAATAAATGTATTTTATTATGTTTCAGACACACAAAAGACTATAAAGACCCAAGAGTCCAGGTTTACTTCTTGCCAAATCTTCACCTTTGTCACTTTTCCTCTACATCTTGTTCATCTATGTTTCTTTTTTAAAAATGTTTTTGATAGTCATAGAACAGCTATATCAAGAACTAAGGGGAGAAACCCTCGCAAGTAAGAGGTTCTATTTTCATTTAAGGCAAAATACAGAACACAAGTTATTGCTACGGCTTACTTCCTAGTACTCTTAGCTTTCACTGAGACTGATAGATGATGCAAACTCCTCCTTTACTTGGAGACACTCAAGTCTTCCTGACGAGTGCATATTACATTCTCACGATAACGGGTCTCATTTCCCACTGTGCATACAGCACACTCCGTACACACCACCGGGAACGGCCCTTCCATACCTCTTCCCAACCCCATTCTCTAACTGGAGACAGTAAATTCTTAAGGACGTATGTGAAACTCAGCATTAAAAATCATATCAAAGTAAAGCAACATTGTCGCCTAAATTTCTTTCTTACATTAAGGAAAGCTTTTAATATTCTGGAATGTCTGCAATTTATGAATAGATAAAATAAGCAATATTTTAACTTTTGGAATTAAATTATTCAGTTTTAAGTACCGAGTACAAAAGAAAAAAGCTGAGACACTTTGAAGGTTTCCAACACTAACTTCAAACTAAGAAGAAAGACCTGCTGTGACCACACTAACCCTAACCCTAACCCTAACCCTAACCAACCCTAACCCTAACCCTTGTCCTAAGGGACAAGGTTCCGTTGCTTTCAGAAAATAAGACGTACACAAAGGTTACTGGATCAACACTGTCATGCTGTGACATCATTACAGAATTGAAACTGTTTAACGTAGTATACAAAGTACCCAGGACAGGTGCTCAGTAACTATCTGTTGAATGCATTTATTTTCTATTAGGCAAAAAAGTCAACCCAACAGCCTACTAAATATAATTTGACTTTATTTTGCTAGGATATCTGTACATCTTCAAATAGCAGGATTATATAAATAACTGGATTTATTGATGCTGGGCATGATAAAGTAGCTTTTCATTCTGAATTTAAGATGTGGAAAAGAAAATACCAGAAGAAGAGATTCATTCTTCCTGCCTCAACTGAGGGAGGGACGGGGAGGGGCCTGGGAGGAGGGAGAGGCGAGTAAGAGGGGGAAGACAAGGGCAGAGAAAGAGAAGGGGAGGAAGCAGGGAGGAAGGAGAAGGGAGAGAAGAAGAGAGAGGGGCGGGGAGAGGAAGGGGGAAGGGGGAGGAGGCACCGACTTAGAAAAATCAGCAGCCAAGCCTCTTACACGCCTGCAGAAAGTAAGCCTGAATAACAGGATTCGTGTGTCCCCAAGCAGTTTCAGGCTAACTCAAAGAAACATTAACCTACTTCAGAATCCTGACATCAGAATTCCAAAAGCCAAACAAAGTAAGGTTGGAAAAGGTAGTGTTTAACTCTCAATTCAAAAGAAAATTTAATTAATCAGAAAGTGTCTTTGCTGTACATAATCCCAGTTAATTAAGGTTTTATTGTGAAGTTCATAGCAACTCTAAAAATTTACCTCCAAGTCAAAATGTTACAGCCCAGCCCCATCTCTCCACTAACCAGTCCCAGCTATGTAAATAGCTCCTAGAAGAACTGGATATTGTTAACTGCATGAAATGCTCTCCTTTAATAGCAGGTGGCAGGAAGCGGAGTCTTGTGACAAACAGGCATGCAGTATGGCAGGGGAACATCCTGTAAATTATACTAATTTTTCAGTGATTTATTTAGCTGATTTGAGAAAGTGCAAACGCTAGGGACATAGCTCGGCGCACAGGGCCTGCCTGGCAAGCACGAGGTTGTGAATTCAATTCCCGCCGCACCCCGCCCCAAAGCAAGAGCAAACACTAAAGAGCAGAAAGGTGACAAGAATGTCCTGACCCAGGCTTGGTCAGGGTACAGTCCATCTGCCCATGGCTCCTAGTAACCATGAGGACCAGCATGATCCCTTGCTATCCATTTATCTGAGGCTTCAAAATATCCATGTTCTGCTCCATTCCATGAAATCAAACAATTACTCAGAGAGATGAAAAGCTTGCCCATTATATCATACAATCAGACTTCTAAAGTTTTCAAACATTCCACGTTCCTTCCATGTACCTATAAAAATATAAAATAAATGTCGTGTCAGTCCCCAGTACCACCAAAACAATCTCTTCATCACTGCATACAGCCCAATGTGAAGACACTGATGTTCTAATTAAGGCTTGTTAAAGGCTAATTAAAGCCTTGTTCATCAAGAATACAGCATCATGGACTTTTAAAGTTATGAAAGCAAGAGAAAAGGTACTACACACGAAAACCTTAAAGAAGTAAATAGTTAAATTATTTTTAACTGTTAGGTATTTGACGGAAAAACAGCTCTGGAACGCCATCCTGGTGGCAATTCAGTTTGGAGGAGAAGACAAGACCCAAATAAACCAAATGCAAAGTGAGCATGGCCGTCACAGCTGGAAACTGCTCCCCGGGAGCCTCTGTGATTGGATGCGGTACAACTGAGCAAGCCCACTCTCTGGCCCCATCTCAGCAAATGAATTAAGCACCAAACACCTGTACCCTGTAGAGTCCTGCTTCTGCAAACTCCATCTTTCTCACACAAAAACTGGATCCTAGATCATGGGGTTTGGGCTGATCAGTTTTTCCCCCACTCCATGGAAACCGCATCTCTGTACGGACTTCTCCAGTTCTCAAAAGGCATCAAATGCTGACTATTAGCTACAAAGCAGCAGCTTCACGAGATGAGCAATTCCTGTAGTAGTCCAAGAACACATGAATAGTTACAGCACCAGAGCCTTAGCAAATTCACTGTTGGTGACCAGGCGTCAGAGAGTGGGGATGCAGTAGTGAGCTACTAAACGCAGACAGTGTCAGTGCTGAATCTTTCCCTGGAGCTCAGCCTCACAGACAGAGGATGGGCACTGAGGCAAAACAAGAACACAACTCTCGACCCATCCACACGAAAAGTTCTGAGCTTGCAGCACCAGCCAGGTTCAGAAAGCCTGCCCACATGTCATTTGCCAAGTTCAGGAAAAGAACCCAACTGCAGTCAGCCGAACTGAATGAAAACTCTCTTGAACCACATGGGCAAACTAGCAGAACTCTGTCACTTGCACAGTTTTTTGAACATGTCTATAGTTCTGGTTATGGAAACAGTTGATTCTAATTTTAACCAACACCTACTACTGTTTCAGCACATTCCTGTGGTTAAAGGAAAAGATGAATTTCCAGTCAGAGATTGCAATGACACTGATGTGAACCTGAACATTTAAGCTTCCAGCTATAAGTTTATTTGTTTTACTTTAAAGTCAATGTATCATTTCAAAAATGTCCTAAGTTACAGAACTGCCATGGAAATAGGACACTCCCCTAAGATTCGTATCAACAGCCTTATATATTCAATGTGCCTCATACACAAAAACTTCTTCACATCAGGGAGTGGGGGGCGTTTTTTCTTAAGGCAGAATGAAAGATTCCTGCCCTTGGTGAACCTTTAATCATAGATATAAATCAGCCTTTAATCATGAAATAGGGGGCTGGGGATTTAGCTCAGCGGCAAAAGCGCCTGCCTGGCAAGCACAAGGTCGTGAGTTCGGTTCCCAGTACCGGAGAGAAACCACAAAAAAAAAAAAAAATCATGAAATAGAACTCAAAGCAGAACTCATAACAGGCCTAAGAAAAGAAAGCTAATCTTTTTCTAAATAACTCACAACTCCCCTCAGGTTCCCTAGTGTTTTACGCCACTGTGAAAGAGCAGAGGCAGCCAGCACCAGGTGCAGCGGCGGGAGCTACACTGGCCACAGCAGGGATGGACCACCGCAGCCGACAGGGCGGGGAGGCCAGAAACCCTGGTAGAGGCTCTCGGCATCTCACTCAATCCCCGCTGCCCCACCTTATGAGGTGCGTAACATCCACGACTCACACTGTGCAGATGAAAAACTAGAGCTTAGAAAAGTTAAAAAAAACGCCTAAGTCACTCAGCTATTAAGTAAAAAGGCCAGAATTAAACCCAAAGTGTCCAGGAGGAAAAAGCAGAAGCACACTGACTCACCCAGAACCCTTCAAGGCCACCAATTTTGTTTGGGCATGGGGCAGGGGCAGGGAGGAGGTGCCATACTTTTTTTTTAAATTTTTTTCACTGATACACAAAAACAGTAACTGTGTACATTAAGGGAGAATCATGTGATGTCTCAATACACATGTATACTGTGTAATGTTTAAATCAGGTTAAACATGTCCATCTCCTCAAACATTTATCATTTCTTCACGGTGATAGCACTTAGGTTGTCCCACTTCGCAGCTATGACGGGTAAGGCTGTGATGAACATGGGCATGCAGGTGTCTCTCCAACATACCGATTTCGTTCCCTCTGGTTATATAGCCAGTAGCAGGACCGCTGGGTCATATGAAAGCCAGTCCTAAGAAAACGATTATAAACTTCCTCACACGCTGAAGATCCTGAGAAGAGCATGAATGCATAAAAAACATTCACTGCATCACATTTTGTCTAATTATGGTAGGATGAGTCATGAGGCTAGTGGGATAAATATGCTGCTTCAGATATGAATGGAAAGGAATTCATGTAGACGCAGTTAGGCTATATATCCAAAAGATAAATCATTAGTAACAGGAGAAAATCTTTGCATCTTCTACAGAAAGATTTATGTGGTAGAAGAAAATGCAGCTTCACTCTGGGAACTTTTCTAAGAGCACATACTAAAAGTTTGTATTTCTTCTCTTTAAAACTTCGCGTTTATTTAGGTATTTCAATCTTTTATTGCTACCTGTCACCGACTATTTACATAGGCATTTGGAAAAAGGTAAGGCTACTGACTCAGATCTTCAACAAGGCCCTATAGCAATCAGTAAGACCGAGGTAGCCTAAGCGAGTATACTCAGCTCCTCTCCAAGTTCACTGCTATTTAAATCAGTTTCCATCAGGTTGATTGAGGCAGTGTGATTTTAAGATGAAACCGTTTGTACTAACTGAATAGATGGAATCATGAAAGAAAGTAGGTATCCCAAGTCTAGCGTGAATGTTTTACTGATACAACCCACTGGCCTACCAACAATGTTCCAAAGATTAAAAACGCGGAATAAAGCTGCAAGCAGGACAACAATTTCCTGGAAGAACAAATATCCAGTTTACCTGAACACTGGAGGTGACCTAAGTGGACAATTCCACATGTAAAACAGATTTTTAACCTACATTGCTTACTTTCAATAATACAGATGGCAGCAAGGCTACAAATACACGAGCTGTTGTCAACTCTGACTACAAGTTAGAATCACCTGGGAAGTTTTTAAAAATAACAAGTAACCCAGACCAATTAATTCAGAATCTCAGGGATGAATTCTGGGCATTACTGTTTTTTAATGAACTCCACATGAATCCTGTGTGAAAAGAGGATACAGACGTTTTAAAAACCAAAAATGTGTGTTTTTCCTGTTAGAAGTGCTACATCAAAAGCTTGATCAAGGTAATCATGTGAAAGGAAACGGATGATAATGTCAGACTTTCATCAAGAAAATGTACTTTAGGAAGACACTGAACAAAGCGGGTAGTTTCACTTAATCTTTGGGACTCTAAACTTAGTAGTGTACTGAGTAAGCAAAAGGGAAATGCAGGCATAGCTAGAGATGTTTTACCTCAAACTCTTCCAAGAAGAATTTTTAAAATAGAAATCTGAATAAATGTAAGTTTAGATAGGTATCTACTTTTCTCTGGAGATAAAAATCTATGCCACAGTGTAAACACTACTACACACAAACACACAGGATTAAAATCTGCAGGCTTACATGGGAAGCACTGGTGCATACATATGTGTGTAACTAATAAAGTCCAGTGAATGTTCGTAAAGATACTTTGAGGCTTTGCCTAACACAAACGCCAAAATTTTGTTCCTAATGTACTCAAAAAGTGAGTCATAGGAGAAGGCACCAGGCTTCTATTCATAGGCCCTCTGGAAGTGTCTCTGGAAAATGAACACTGCATGCAAGGCTGCTGACACATTTTTTACCGCACGTATCTGGTTTTCATGTATGCTATATTCCTGAAAACGCCTACTGTCGAGAATCCTAGGTTCCTGCACAGCCCCTGGTGGATGATTAGCATCTCCAAGATTATTTTATCAACTACCCAAATGCAACTTCAGGTTCTGGAAATCCAGACAAAAGAGAAAAGAAATACTACCAGACTCATGAGAGACAGCAAATTAGATCTGTCAGGCTCACAGGGACTCACTACCTGATGCATCTTGAAGATTTTCAGCCCACCTGCCAGGGTAAGGACCAGGTCTGCTACACTACCTGACTCATTCGGGGTCTAGGCTAAGAGGCAGCAGGAAGCTGAGGCATATTTTTCTTAGGACAGTCATGAGTACAAAAGCCCAGTCACGCTTAAAGGACCCCGCTGTATTACACTGATTTACATTCTATTAGCCCAACAAGCTATCGGGGAAGCCCGACACCATCACAGCGGGAAGTACACTCTATGCAACTGAAGTCACCCAGCAGAAGAAGAAAGAACATCACTAAATCCACAACATCTATGAATCCATCCATCTGCCAGTTATATATTTAAAAAGCCAATGTACACGATTCTTTTCATCTTTCCAAATAATCCTGACTTCATGTAGATAATTTAAAATTTAAGAACTCCAACGTCAACGCAAACGCCTAAGTAGCATCCAACGCAGTCAAAGGTTTCATGGCAGAAGGAATGATGATGTGCTCTGGAACTGTGAGGAGAGCCCAAGAAAGGTTCGGGAGAAAAAGCTGAAGTTGAAGCACATATAAATAGCCTCAGTAAAACTGCTTCACGGAAACAGTGGGGAAAGGCACATTTTCTGAATTAATGTGACTTGAACTGCTTATGTATAACTAAATACTAACATACTCTCAATCACTCCATCTATATTACAAGAAATTTAAACATTCAAAACTTATTTTTAGACATTCTTCTTGGCAATACAGAATATTACTTTATGTGTGGACCTGCCTTATATGCTGGCATATACAGTAGTTTTAAATACATTGCTTTAAAGTCACCAGGCCATAAAGTATAATCTTTATTCTACTTATTTCAGTCCACAGAAGCTTTTTTAGTATAGTTCATCTTTGTCTTCATAATACTGTACTTTTTTCAGTGATAATAAGGCAATAAACCTTTCTCAAATTCAACTCAAATATCACATCACTCCTTATACAATGGGTATCTGAGATCCTCCAACATTAAACACTAATGACTTCCACTACTATACTAAAAGCAAAACAGATCACCACTACACTTGAATAATGTTTTATATTTTTGCTATCCATAATTTCAACATTTGATAAATTTTACTTCTCTAATGCTATGAAAGATTTCATTGTATAATGAAATGATACTGAAAGCTTTCAATCAGTTTTTCAAACCATGTGACTTAAGTTTCCAAGGTCCCTTAGAGGCCCCAACGAAGCCCAGGAAAACACACCTACAGTACTTGGCTTCAACTGTTTCATATGTTGTGGTTCTGCACATGTTTCAGCTTAGGAAACAAAAGTTCTGGAATAAAAATATATATAATAATAATAACCACTACTTTTGAATTATCAGTAGTGTTCAAAACAGTTTAAGCAAGCTCAAGTCTGGCTTAGCAGGCTGCACTGACTCATTACAATCACATGTGGTATGAAGCAACACTGGAACACTAATTTTAGCAGCTGCTATGTTTACATGTATATACTTTGTGTTTATATATACACACCATGTATTACCTCATTTAACCAAAGACATCTTTACTGGAACCATCTCAGGCCATAATTATAAAGAACCCAAACCATTTTTGTACCCTTACTATCCAACCTATCAGTATCTATCTTCTCTTTTCCTCCACTGTTTTAATTTACCAACATAAAGTTATGTAAGAACCTCACACATTTGGGAAGGTCAGGGCCCGAGAGGCTACAAACAGACAAAAACATAAACAACAATCTTTAACAGGCAGTGTGCTTGAGACTCCTGTCTCGTTTGTTGCTTATGCTGAGGAAGACATTTGTTACGATCCACGCACGGCCTACAGCAGGCAAGCCGGAGAGTATCAAGAGGGAAGAAACGAGGTAGGGACACAGGCAGAACAGCACCAAACCCAGACACCATGCTCTTTTGGGGAAAGATTTTTAAACCTTGTCTGACCCGAAGCCCCTCATTTTACAGATGGCCAACTTCCGAATGCAAGTTGAGGGACTTTCCTGGTGTGTCCGATTATCCCATTAGCACCCACTAATCCTGGTACATATTAGTGAAAATGTGAGTTCCAGAAGTGAAGGCAAATAGTGAGAAGACTCTTCTCCAGAGAATCTTTGTGGATTTAAGAACTCCATAACCCACCCCAGCTTAATCTACCGGAAGCCCAGGTAACCCACGTGGAGATTTTTCCCTTAGTTGCGCTAGGTCCACACGGCTGGCTTACTCAAAGACGAGGTTTGCAACGCCTTGCCACCTCTTTTCAGGAAAGTTAAGCACTTCCATACTTTTTGTTTCTAAGCAGAGCATTGCCATTCTTTTGGAAACAGCGTTTTTAATAATCACATTCTGACACTTTAGAATGTAAATGAGATTTAATATAAGTGACTGTTGTAACTTCCCAGATGAGAATTTCTGCCCTAAAGTTAATCAGATGCTGGGCTCCTCCTCTCAACCCAGAACTGCTTCTTGGAGGGGAAGACTGCTCACTCAGTAAAAACATTTTTTAAACCAGAAACATTCATCAGACACCAAATGTTTACACAGGGTGTTCAGCATAGAGTGACAGGTTCAGGTCAACCCCACTTAGTAGCTATACGACCTGGTGCAAGTCCATTAAACTCTGTCTCCCACCTACAAAAATGCCAGTACTACTTTTTCCTTTCTGGGACAATAAATGGAAAGCAAACACCAATGGCAAATGAAATTTACCAAATGGTTAAGCATAGCTGGTGCTTTAAGGAATGAAATATAATAAAGGAATAAAATACAGTAAGACATATTATCAAACAGTATTCATAGCTGTAAGTAGAGCCATTTCTAGAATGTACCTTTGACACCAAAAACTGAGAGGAGACCACACATTGGCACCATTCACGGACTCCTTAGGGTACCAGTGAAACAAAACCTCTGAAATGAGCTGTCATTGTGTTCATAAAGAAAAGACGGGGTACTCTAAGGGAACCCCTCCAAAACCACAGCACCGTGAAATGCTCTATTCAAGAGAGCAGAGCACCTAGAAACATAATCACCCAAGATGTCAAATCTAAAACATAATTCTACTTTCTTTTTTTAAATTGTAATTACATATATTTACAGGGCACGATGTGATGTTCTAAACTAGGTAAATGCTGCTGAAAGACTACATCAAGATTATTAACATAGTCATCATTTTACCCACTTACCATATTTTGTTATGAGACCATTAAAAAGCTATTTATATGGCAACTTTGAAATATTCACGAGGGTGCTAAGTCCTATTTTCTGTATCAGCAGCTTGGTCTAAATGGTTGAGCCAGTGTCTTCATCCTATCGATGCGTACATCTAAATATTAGAATGGCAGAAACAAGCTTTCAGTCGTTCAGAGGCAAGCTTCCAGAATTTATTAAACTACTGCAAGGAATTATGTTAGCTGTACTGCATGTAGGGATCCAAAAATGTTACTGGATACAGATTCAATTCTCAGAAATTTTCCAATATTCATTACCATTCATTTTCGTATTTGAATGGCAGTTACCAGCATTCAGAAGTGGTTTCTCACAAAATTTACTCAAATTTTACTCTCTTATTTCTCCAAGGTGAAAACTGGGTATGCGCTTTCCTCACTTTACGGATAGGAAACAGGTGTCAGAAGATGAAATGACTTGGCCCACAGCCACTCAGAACTAGACAGTAACCTAGATAGGGTAAAACTCCAATTTTTTATTCTATGCACGATGTTATTTTGCCTCCCAAAAGACCTTATCATTAATCAATTCAACTTGTGATAAAACAATGACACCCTTTAAATGGCTCTGTGACTCCTTCCCCTGGTTTCCTAGCCATCACATCAACAATTGTTTAAAAAAAAAAAAAAAAAAGAAAGAAACAAAAAACAGTCCACGGCTCCACAGGTCCATTCACATCCTAGTAATGGCCGCCAATATTCATCAAAAAAGCTCAGTCTAAATTGGTATGAAATAAATGCTGGCTGTTCCTAATTACATAACGTTATTCGGGCTCATTTTTCAGTTAATTAAAATGCTTTACATATAGAGGTAAATGTTCTACAGTCGATACTCAAAAAGCAATTGTGAATCAGAAAGCTAATGGTCTTTCCTGACGTCAGAGCGGTGCAGGGTCCCTGATTAACTCCCTGATGAGGAAAGCAAGATGGGACAAGAATACATGAAGTATCACTTCTTTAGTTTGTTTTCAAACAAATTCAGCTTGAGATTACACTGCCAAGGTACAGAGAATCCAAATGTGATCAGCTACACAAATATTCTACAGTCCGAGCAAGTTCAGTATGTGCCATTCCTACAGTACAAGTTTCCTAAACAGAAGAGTATTTGTCAAACTTTCTCTGCAGACCTTTCAACACTGGGTCTACATAAGCAACACGAAGTGGAGAGCGGAGGGGCAACTCACACCATCTGAATCAAGGTGAAGTCTTGGCCTTGACTTTTTGGATAGTGTAAGCAACAGGAATTCTGGGCCCGTGCTATTCCCATAATCTCAATTCTCAGAATCAGTACGTGTGTATCTTATGGATAGTAGACCATCTTGACACACCACAAAGAAGCAGACCATTAAAAGGCCTTTTGGGGCTGTGCTTGCTAGAAAGAACAGACAGAAGCATTTTCTCGTTAATAAAAATCTGCTCCTCAATTTGCCATTCCCACAAGGCACGGATCATAACTCAGAGTATACAAACACAAATGAACAGGTATTTTTTTAAAACTCACAAAATCACCTTTATCTGATGCAATACACTAATATTTTTGTTCTATTACTCTAACATGAAGTGGTTACAAGGTCACGCCTACTAAATAGATTTTAAGACCCAACCATGACCCACAGCTCAAAAGTAAGAAAAGTGCTTCAGTGTGCATCAGTGCGACGTATGAAGGACCCCACGGAAAGTTACCTGTACAGCACCTGAGGGGCTGCCCTGTGCCACTGCCGTTCCCAAAGGCAGCACCGTGGTATTTCCCACTTCCAGGGAAGGACATTTCGAAGCACTCCACGTTACTTATCCTAGCAGTAACCTTAAGGGCACCGTTATTCACACCACTTTACAGACGGGAAGCTAACGCTCAAAGGGTCAAGTAACCGGTTTGCTCCCGGTACCACTCTGGCAGAGCTGCAGTCACAGACAGACAAGCAGTTTGATGACGAACGGGCCTTGGAACTGGCGTCGCAATGACACAGATCCACAGCCCCTTCCCCAAACTGCTTAGAGCGGATGTCTTTCAGAATTCACAGTTCTGGAATCTGGAAAGGCAGCAAACAGTGTCTCTGCTGTATCCCCTTTACACTCGCAGTGGGGTCTGGGGCGGCATTCCAGTCAAAACATCAGAATTTCTGTGCCAAAACACAAACATGCACACGAAGCAGGACGAAGACAACTAGCTTCAGGCTGGCTGCAGCCAGGTGCACTGTTCAGTGAGCTCAGGTCTGACCAGGCTCTGCCAACCTGGTGAGTTATTGAACATGTATCTACATGTACGGGCTTTTCAATTGGAGATACTAACAGAAGCTTTGGATTTGCATGAAAAAGCATAAATGGAGACGTAAGTATGGGAAGTGGTTTCACATGTTATCTGGACATTTAGAAGTCAGTGATCTTTTACTAGTGGCAGTTAGAAAGTACTTCCTCAAGGTACCCAGAGACAGCTCAGGACACCACCGGGAGGTTTCTATTTCAATCAGGGAAAATTATAATATACCTGATTCATAAAGCCTCTGCTACAACAACGTAGAAAGATTAATCAGAACAATGAGATCACTCCGCTTGACCATATGTTCACAATCTATCGAAGTAACTTCCTATTATGTGGTCGCCTTGCATTTGAACAGAAGCTTATCTACGCTCCTTTTGTGCCAAGTGCACGATCCAGGCTCAGAGTAGAGCACTTCTGTCATCCGTTCTCAGCGCCGCCTGAGCACGGGAATCCTCTGAGGGGCTTTAAGAAGTGCTGCCACCTGGGCCCCACTCCTGAGACGGAGTCAGTCAGCACAGGGACGGGCTGGTATTTGAGAATTTCAAAAGCTCCCTGGAGAGCTTCTATTTTGTGGCCTTTCAGAAAAGCTGGGTTAAATCACAGGCTAAGGTGGGCTCCCAGGCTCCCAGAAAAGTCCTGGCAAAGCTGTAAGCAAAGAGCACTATTATCCCCAACATCCTCTACTATTCAGAGCCCCAAAATGACTCACAACAGGCCTCCAAGCGATCTAGTGTAAGAAAAGATTCCTATTTATAAAGCTCGGGGAGTGTGGGGAGGCAGGGTTAGAAGTTTCTAAATCTAACCACAAGGAAACAAATGCTGGCTCCAGCTCCCAAGCGGGGCCGCCTCCCACCCCCACCCCACGTGGTCCACACTGAGAGCTCATTCTTTTGCTTAGTTTTGGTCCCTTACTTCTTTAAGGCACCCTGCAGTCAAGTGCTAGGTACAGGAAACTAAAGAGCTTTCTGGTAAATAACTTGGCTTTCTTTGTCAGGAAGGATAAATATATCTTACCTGTTCAATCTGAACAGCCTCTCTCGGCTCCTCAGAGAGTCAAAATGCGGGCAGAATAGCCTCACTCGATTTTGTTTAAAGAAAAAACTGATTTGTAACTGTATTTTCCAAAAGACAAAATATGGTCCCAGATTAGCAAGGAAGTTACACTAATATTTCTTGGCTGTTCCAACAGTACAAGGGACAAAATGCAAAGCCAGCTCAAATAAAACTAAGAAAACAACGGCCTTCAGGACTTTTCTAGGCCTTTTTTTTTTGGTGGCAGAATTTTGAAAATTAAATCTTCCAAACAACTTAAAACTGCATGTCTCTTTAGACACGAATAGGAGGCTTCTTATGTGCAGCCAAACCTTCCTGATACCGACTTCCACAGAAGGGGGCTTGGTCCCCCAAGAAACCACGAGCAAGAGCACTCAACTGTGAGGCCAGGACTTCGTTTTCTAACGCATCTGCCTTAGTGCAGATTAGTTTTACACAAGTATTAGGTGTAAATGTAGTCTTTTCATACATGCATTTAAAATATTTTGGTATCTATCTCTCTTACCTCCCCTCACACCCCCTTTATTCCCTCTTGTGTAGTTATAGTCTCCATTCAACTACCATCCTTTTTTTCCAGTTTTTAGATTCTACATATTAGAGAAACTAGTTTCTCTGGGTCTTACCTTGCTTAACAAGATGACCTTCAGTTTCACCTGTTTTCCTACAAATGATATAATCTCATTCTTATTTACAGCAGAGTAATATTTCACTACAGATGCACACCACATTTTCTTTATCCATTCATCTAGTAATAAACACCTAGGCTGGTTCCCCACCCTGGCTGATGTGAATTGTGCTACAATAAAGGTAAGAATGCAGGCATCCCTATAGTGTGCAGACCTTAATTCCTTCACACATATACCAAAGAATGAGATAGCAGGGTCACATCACAACCTGCTGTTAGTTATGGATCCTCCACAGTGGTTTCCATAGTGGCTATACTATGCACAACACAACAGTACAGCAGAATTCTTTCTACACCAGCATGTACTGTTTTTTGTGTTCTTGATGACAGCCACTCAGGGGCCAGATGGACTCTCAGTGTAGTCTTGATTTGCAATTCCCTTAATGGCTAAAGACAGTGAGCATTTTTCAAGTAATACTTACTGTCAAATGCACTACTTCTTTTGAGAAATGCCCAATTCATTTGCCCATTGATTGGTTGGACTCCAGGGGCAGGGGTGGGGGGATTCTTTATGTATTCTAGGTATTAATCCTGTCTGAACAGTACCAAGTGAAGATTTTTCTCCCATGCAGTAGGGTTACTCTATTATTTCCTTTCTTGTGCAAAAGCTTTTTAATATGATGTAGTCAAATTTGTTGATTCTTGCTATTATATCCCGTACTTTTGAAGTCCTGCTCAGGAAGATTTTGCCTGTACCTTTCACTTCAAATATATCTTCAAACTTTTTTCTACCAAGGTTTCAGGTCTTTTTTTTTTTTTTTTTGAGACAGGGTCTCACCGTGTAGTCCAGGTTTCCACCAAGAGATCAGACCTGTTCTGAGAAGAAGTGCTATATAGCCCCACCAAAAAACTATTTCATGTGTGATATGCTATATACCCACTGGTAAAAGTCCCCAGGTAGCTTACTATGAAGATAATCACCTCACAACAAAAGAAAAAATGCATAGGTAGGTTTTTTAAGCAATGTGCACTACCAAAAGAGGTACACAGAGTTTAAAAAAAAAAAAAAGATGTTGCATACCTACATATGCATGGACTACTGGAAGAGTGAGCAGAATTCACACAGGACAAAGTCTGTCAGCCTTCTCTTTGTGAGAAACAGTGGCCCTTGTAAGAGGCAGGAGAGTGGAGAGAGAGGTACCAGTTACTAAACAGGACAAGCAAAATCCCTAGTATAAGCACACACGGTATTTATTGCATATGAGGAGTTTGGTTACATCTACTTTGAGTTCGGCTGCAATTCAGTTTGCCTAAAGGATGACAACCCATCAAGAATTACTAACGAACAGGTTCAGCATGTGGAGAACATGTTAGAACTTCCAGGAAAGGGGAATGAGGTGGTGGAATGCATGGAAAAACAAGCAAGATTCACGATTCTAGTTCCTATCAGGCTTCTCGGCCTTTTGGCTAAGATCAAGTGCAGCATGACTCGAGTTCCTGTAGGAAGAACAGATGTTAAGAGATCAGCCCAAGTGAATCTCAGTGGCATTCCACCTGGGCCCTGGGCTCACTAAGGGGTTAAAGTAAGGCAATGTCCATCCAGGAAGAAACACTTGATCAAAGACCAGAACTCTGGGCTTGCCTTACTGCAGGAGCAGGCCCAACTCCCTCAGCACTGCCAGGCCTAAGTGAGGTTTCCCAGGCTGCAGGAGGCAGAAAGAAGGAAGGAACAGTAATCCTCTAGAACGCCAAAACATCAGGACACAGTCCACACTGCCTGTCACTCCCCAAGAGGAGTTGCAGCTCCGAGCGCCAACCACACTCACCAGAGGATGTGAATACACCAATCTCCTCCCACTTACAGCACTTCAAGTGAACCTACAAGATGGTTGTGTTTCACTGGATCCACCTTAAGGAGAAACACAACCTGCTCTATAAAGTACAAGAAAAAATGTACAGTGCTGTAGAGGCAATAGGTTCTGGATTATGACCCTTAGCGGGCTGTCTACCCCGTCATCGTCTCCGACCCCCCTAATGCAGTAACCTGAGACACCTTACGAAGGACTACATAGGAAGCTGAGCCTCACGATAATGTCTGCCTTGCTGTTTTTCTCTCATGACATAATTTCATCTCAACTCTTCTTCAAACCCAGTCACTAGCCAGACTCTCGTCTTGGTAACTCAAATCCAAAGTGCCCTGGAGCCCACACACATAAATTAGGGATGCTGAACGCCAGGTGCAGGCTGTGAGGAGCAAAGAGAAGATAATTCCAGACACCAGTTTGAAATCCTCTGTTCAAAAACCTTAAAGAGAAAATACACTAACAAGTGAAGGTTTACTAGTGCTGAAAAACATTTTCTTCCACAGTACAGTGGTCTGTAGAGTCACAACAGCAAGTACAGGCTGGCCAGCCAGACCGCGTGGAACCGTCTCCTCCCCGAAGCAGCCAGGACACACACAGCCAGCGGCAGGGCCCAGGGACCGGGCTGAGCGTGCTCAAGCTCTGGAGAGCCATACGGCTCACCAGACGCACGCACATCCGCTTTAGAGTCTCCAAACACCATTTTTCTTATTTGTCTGTTATGAAACTAGGGCTCAAGAAGATCAATGTTATCTCATTACTTGGGTAGAAACAGGATTGGATCTCAAGTTTCCCAAATCCGTGTCCAGTGGCTTTTTCCACAACACAAAATTGCTTCTTGAAAATAACAAACCGTAACTCTCCACCAAGCAACCTTCCAGCAATCACGTCTGGTCCCTGTCACAAATTCTCCTCCGCTATAAACCGAGGCCGGTACAGCTCTAGTCTCACTTTCGTGCCCTATGTTCCCAAGACAGAAAGGAAACTCTAGACAACTCCTTCCCCTTATTCGGGGACAAGGCCAGTGCAGTCCTGCAGCCAGGGCACTAAGCAAATGGTGCTGACATTCCTTTCTTGCGACAGATATCTGACTTCTCTAACGAGAAGGAAGTACTCCTAGTCAACGACTCAGCCTTGTGTCTCCTACTCATGCCAGCTGTTCAACTTGCGCAAAAGCAGGGTAAATCCACAGCCACGATCTGGAAGATGGACCGAGGTTTCAGGGCAGTACACCTTTCATGAAACATGAGCAGTAACAATAAAAACAGTACTTTTCTTGGACTCCCTTCCAAGATACGAAAGCCTCACTCAAGACACTACAGGGGCTGTGTCCCCCATTATCCACGTGTTTTGCTGTCCATCCTACGTCTTTGTCCCAGTTTCCCCAAGAAGCCTGCTGACCTAAAACATCTCACCAGCATATTCCAAATTCTGGCAGAAAAGCCTTCCCCTTAGGCTACTGGGACAGGGCATTTCTTGTAGCCAAGAAACCCCTGTGCAGAAAGCACCGAGGTTTGAAATAAGCAGATGTGCTGGGGAGTGAACCAAAAGAGCAGTCAGCTTCAGTCAAGTGCTGTTTTCCGTGCTGCGGGTTCAGAGCACTCGGGAGCAGCAAGGCCTCGCAGCCCAAGGGGAAATTTCTTCAAACCCCACTCCACTTGCCTCTCTGACATCGGGAGAATTTACTTCAATGTGCCCTGTCAGTTTCTTGGTTTTACAAGCCATGGCTGGGTTCTCTACCCAGCTGTAAGCAAAAGGGTAGCACTTGTGGCTCTTTTTAATCTGGTATCCCTTACACCTAAGAGAAGGTAGCTAGATGAATGTCCAGCAAGTAAGGTCATCTCCCCAACGCTAAGTGCCCTGAGGCCAGAGATCAGGGCACCTGGGGGAGATCGCACAAGAACTGCCCAGAGAACTGCAGAGAATGCCCACTCTGCCGAGCCCAGTGTCGAAGGCATACACAGCAATCGCACGCACACAGTCGCTTACTTCCCTCAGAAATAGGACAAGCGTTCCCAGAGGCTCTGTGTGAACGCTTTCAACCTTACCAAGCTGGAGGACTTAGCAGTCAATCTCCTCCTCATGGGCTGGTTTGTTTCCACTTCACTTGTGCTAACTCATTTTATCCTCCATCGAGTTACACCAAGATCCAAGGTTGCCCTCTGGGGCAAGGACAATGAACTGTAGATTATAAAAGCTCACCAACGGATAAGTGCCAGGAGAAACCTTCTCCAAGTGTATTTGTTCCCTTTTCCCCAAAACAATTTCACTGGAATGGACACTGTTCCGTTCCTCAAGGGGATGCATTCCAGGGGAACTACAGAGGCCTTGAGAATTATCATCATGTTCTGCAGAATGGAAGCCACACAAGAAACGTCTGCGTGGAACTTTTGGAAAAATAAGGCTAAAAAATAGTACACGTAAAGCTTGCCAAAGGAATTCAAAGTAACAAAAGGATCCACCATCCTGTTTGTCAGTACTCACAGAAAAAGCCAGAAAGGGAACATATAGTTGAAAACAAGTCATCAAACAAGGAAGATCCCTAGTCTAGGTTTAAGGGGTTTATGTCAAAGTGGGAGGAACCAAGAAGCATAAAAATTCAATTAGCTATTAACTAATGCAATTCAATTGCAGCTGGACAGTATCCGAGGGTTTCCTAGGATACTGATTAAAACACTGGGGAAGGAGGCTGCCTAACAGCTGCCTTCACACACCACGCTCCATGCTCTTAAATTTGACCATGTGAATAGCAGTATTTTCTGAAGATGTTTTTATTTTTTCCGAAGACTGAGGAAATGCCCATCGTCTATTGTTAAGTCTAAAGGAGGAACTGCAGAGTGACTAACAAAATCTCCCCCCTGAGTACCAGTAACATAGTACACATTGTGTTGTAGTGAAACCAGACTGTTAGGCTTGTGTCTAGATGTCCCCCGAAAGCCTCCTGCAGTCACAGGTGGGGCTTTTCAGAGGTGACCGGATCCAGAGTGTGTGACGCTGGGATTGACTCATGGTGCAATGCTAGGCTCCAGGCTGTAGGATCGCAGGTGTGAGTGCTCTCTGCCCTAAGTAGCCTGGCAAAATATAAGGAACGAAAAGAGCTGTGGTCGGCCCTTCCTTGTTTTGCTATTTTCTGTCCACCATGAACTGTTTCTGCTCTGCGGTGCCCCTTTACCAGGCCACCCTGCCTTGCAGCCAGCTGATTAAGGCCGGAAACGTCTACAAATTATAAGCTAAATAAACCTTTCCTCCCGTAACTTTCAAGTCAGGTATTCTTTCTCAGCCATGAGAACAGTAACTAAGACAGACACCTAGTAAAGCAATCTGTACTCTGGCCTTAAGAGTATGATTTAGTTTCCTGGAACAAATATCTCCAAGGACCTTGAAACGAAACTACCTTGGTTCTAACCCCAGCTCATCTCTAATAAGATATGTGACCTTCAGCAAGTTACTGAAACTTAATTTCTTCAACAGTAAGACTGGAATTTGAGCCCTATATCTCCCAGGACTGTTGTGAGGACTAACTCATGTCTGGCATATGAAAAGTGCTCAATTTTTAAACTATTAATATTAGTATTAGTATTATTTAAAAGGGATAAGAGCAAAAAAGTCTTTTACTTTCATAATTATTTCAGAAGCAAGTACAATTTGCATAAGTAGTATAAATGTTGGTCTGTTCCAAGGCAGTGACACTTTTTTCAGAACAAGTCTTCAAATTACAGGACGGGAAGGCTTAACAACTAGAAATCTGATGTGCTAACTGGTACACTCAAGGTCACTAGGATCATATGCTGTACCAGGAAAAGAGCAGAGATCTCCCAACACCCGGCACAGCGCTCTTTGGAGCTCATGAATCTGTTGGACTACAAACATCCAATTGTTCATGAGATTTTTTTTCCTAAATATCAAAAGAAACATTCTTTATAAATCCAAGCACAAGGGCTCTATTATGAAGAGAGAAAAAACAAGCCACAAACTGGAGGCTGGATACTCAAATATATTTCTCTGTTTATGTGGTAGCAGAAATACAAGATTTAGGTTCGAGACAAGACTCCATCTCCCCAGCCCTGTGACCTTGAACAACTCAACTACCCTATATATCTCTTTTCCTTAGTAGATTGTTCTTACTCCCTCTAACACATGGAGTATGATCAAATAAAAGTATATACTGAATAGTCCCAGAAACCTAGAAAATATGGTTCTGATTTGATTTCTTCTTGCACTTGTTACTGACAGACTCACACATACCATAGTGAGGAAAGAGGTTTGTGGAAAATTTATAATAAAATTGCAGATCTCAGAACCACACGATGGGCTCTGTTAACTCCTAACGACTAGCCCACCCCTATGGATTAAACAGTAACGTCTTACTCCTTTTAACCCTCCTATAATTCCAATGTGCACTGATGTTTAGAAGTCCTAAACTATGATAGTCCCCATACAATAACAATGACTTTCTTTTCCCAATGCCTATTCTAATTCACATTATGGCTCTTTCAAGAGCCATAGTCTTGCCGGGTATGGTGGCACATGCCTATAACCCCAGCACTCGGGAGGCTGAGGCAGGAGGATCGCTGAGAATTTGAGGCCAACCTAGGTTACACAGTGAGTTCAAGGCCAGCCTGGATTACATGGCGAGAATTTATCTCAAAAGAAAGAGCCTCTACTCCAGTATGTATCAACCACTAGCCAGGTACAACTATTTAAATTGGAATGAGACAAAACTAAAATTTAGCTCCTAGTTGCACATTTCAGGGTTCAAAGCCCAGACAGGGCTCATGATTTCCTTACTGAACTGCACTGATCATCACGGAAAGCTCAACTAGACAATGCTGCTGCAGCCAACACTTCTCTTAACTGTCCCACGCAAATACAGAAGAACTATGTGATTATATGTCATCTGGAATTTTTTTAATTAGTACTGCTTCCTGTACAAGACGTTTACATTCCTTGCACGGTGTTGGTACGCGTAAGTAACACACCTTAGTTCCTTCTTTCGTCTCCTTTCCCTCCCTTCCTCCTCCCCTCATCTCCTGACCCCCTCCGCATCTGAGGAAGGTCTAGTTCCCCACTTGCCATTACCTTTCATTTTGCTCTGTATTTATAATTTGGATTTCTCGTAGAAAAGAAACCATGTGTTGTGTGAACTTATGGGTCTGACTTATCTCACTTAACGTTACACAGAATTCTTCAAGTGTTAAAGGTACAAAGGTCTCAACACCCAGATCTGCATTGCTCCGTGCAGCAGCCCAGCCACACGGCGCTGCAGGCACCTGGAAAGAGTGACAGAGGAACTCAATTAACAGGAATTCTCATTGATTTCTAATTCACATTTGTAGGTACATTTAATTCAGTTACTGAAAAATTTAAGTATGTCTGGAACAAATTTTGTACAACAACTTATTTCTCCAACTCTTATAGTCTAAGTAGAGATTAGTATTTCCAGTGAAAATTCAGCAACAGATTGAGATATGTTTTAGGAATAAATCACACACTACATTTCAAACACATGTAAAAAGAAAAAAAAGTTAAAGAAAATCTCATCAGTAAATTTTATATTGATTACAAGTGTAAATGACAATATTTTTGGTCTATGGTTTGAGGAAAATATATTATGGAGAAACAATTACAAAAAAAATTTACCTTTTAATGTGGGTGCTGGGAAATTTAAAGTTAGTTATGTAGTTCACATAGTATTTCTGATACACAGCTCTGTTCTAAAAGATCATTCTTTGAAGGCAAGTATCAAGTGTTCTCTTACTCTACGCAGAAGGCAGTTGTGGGCATGAAAGATATTACACAAATATTGGCTCAATTTAATTCAACTGTAGGCCAAAATACCTTCTTTACTCACAAGTTTTGTTACACTTTGGGGAATTTTAAGTGTGAGCTTTGCAAAAAATGGCAGGTTTCCACGAAAGGAAATCTGCAGGAAGAACCTAAACAGTGACTTCTACAGTCTTTCATTTTGCTTTGTCCAGTGCGACATTGGCCGACATAATGGCTGCTGAAAATATTCAAATGTTTTAAACCAAATAAGCACATTAATTATCGATATTTCAACAGCGCCATGTGCGTGGAACATGCTATTATTTGCCCTTAATTGGTGCCATTTTGAATTATTTCAATCAGATATCACAGAAACTTACCATTAGCTGAACATAACAAGATAACCAGGTACTCAAATTAGCCCAGTGACAGGGGAGAACCACTAAGTTTTCACAGCTTACTTGATTTGCAAAATCTTTATATTTAATAAGCACTTATAGACCTCGCTTAAACTGACTGGTGATTGTTATTAAAATCCCTCATAATACCTCTTCCTTCAACAAAAAATAATATAAAGAAAATACGTCTGCATTTGGTTGGTAACTAGGGAACAAAAAGAAATTTTGGTAATTTCCAACTCAAGTATATCAATACTGTGACAGCTTCCAGCTCATGAACACATGTTACATTTTAATAAAATGAGTTTAAGACTCCTTTTCAGTCCTGGGTTAAATTTCTTTGTTTATAACAGACAGGACCCTATTGTAATATTAAAGATCTCTCAGTGAAAATAAATGTTCGCTTCTACCACAAAGTTAAAAGTACAAATCTGAAAGAAACAAGCAGCATGTGCTTAATAAATCCTTCACTAAAATTATGTTATGCTATAAGCTCCCCCAAAAATGTGAGAAGGCAAAAATAAATTTTGAAAACTAAATTGAATCATTTGGACTTATTCTTTGCAGAGGATCTAGAAAATAATGTAAATAACAAAGGCTCCATTGCAATCTTAACAAAAGCAGAAATCAAAATCATGGCATATTCATGAAAGGCCTCATTCCAAAAATGCTTGGTTCAGTGGGAATTCAGATTTGTGGTGTTCTCTGCATTCCAGTCATCAAGAACGAGTGATCAGAATGAGCACTGAAAGCAGAGTTCCCTCTGCATATTCCCAAGAATCAACCATGTGTTTCAAGTCTGTCCTACAACAGAACTTCTACTTTTGACATTTTACATTAGGCCCTTGAAACACAGAAGAGATGAACAAAACAGTAAGTCTAGAGGCATGCTGACTTTGTTATCATAAGTGAGCATTTCCAGCTCTCAACTGAACTGCTGGTTTTACCTCTGTCCTTGCTCTATCCTTTCCCTCTGTCCTCAGCTCTTTGTTCACTTCTAAACTTTTATGGTACAGTTTTGTTCCCTTTATTACATGCCTCCTACAAGAGACTCTTTCTGTAGATGAAAATTCCCCTGCACAAAACTGATATTAATTTCTCAAAAACAATCTCCACCAACATTCAGAGAATATGCCTGTCACTATGAAAATACGGATGTATTATTCTCCTGTGGGAACTCATTACATATTGTTGCATGACAGCCATCTACAACAGTGTCACCCATGCGGTCCGATTGAATATCAAACTCCCTGACTGCATCCCACACCCTGCAACCAATGTCTCTGAGAGTGAATCCTAGGGCCCTACCTGTGTAACAGCATTTTAGGGTGGCCAGTTAAAAGCAAAGATCAAGTGCACACCAATGCAAGTTAAACAGTGGTACAGGGGTGCTTCCATTCACAAATGCTTTTGTTTGCAAACAACTTGGTTCACAAACAGAGAAGCATTTGGCAAAATTTTTGTTTTGTTTGCAAACTCTGCAACAAATATGAAGGCAGCCATCTTTCCCATACAAACACAAACATGGCCACCTTCCCCAAATTCGTAGAAGTTCGTGAACCAAGTACTAGATGATTAGCATAAATTCCAAATGCAGGTGAGGAGGGTTAGAATTTCAGAATTTCATAAAATGAATGGGCAGAAATAAGGGCAGACAATGTTCCTTTTGGGGAGGAACAACTCAGGGGCAGAGTGAGGGGTGTGCAGAACGTAACGGGGGTGAAGGCAGTGGCTAGTACACACATCCAACCACAACACAGAGACTCTGTTCAGAAGTCGGATGAGAAGGGGTAACGGAGGACCTCCTTGAGGAATGACCTCAATGCCGGGCCTAAGAGTACTTCTGAGGTCTAGGAGCTGTGTAGCAATTGCAAGCATGTTAGAAAAGTCTGAAGGAAAATTAAGACGCCTTCCATCTGGTTTAGAAGGAAATGGTCACAGGAGAAGGGACCAAGCAAGCCCTCCTTCTCTGGCAGTCGGGATAACAGCCCCCAACAATGTCCACCTCCTACTGCCCAGCACCTGTGAATACGCTACCTCAGATGCGAATTAAGGACCTTGAGGTGGGGAGATTATCCTGGATCACCTAGGTATGTCTCACCCAATAACGAGTCTCCAAGTCTTCTCTGTGGCCAGAGAACCAGGAGTAGTATAAAAGGGATTTGGTCTAACATTTCTTGCTGTGAATATGGAGGAAGGAGGCCACGAGACACAGAATGTCGGTGGTGGCAATTTGTTACAGCAGCAAAAGGAAAGGAGAACATTCCGATCCTTCTTACCAAGGCTGCTTCTACTACGCCTGATGCTCCGCGTCTACCCGCTGCCAAAGAGCTATGGAGAGCTCCGTGGAGTTGAGCAAAGAATCCCAACTCTCTGTACTCTCACTTGCTTTGGAAACTTAAAGTCAAAACTCAGAAGAAGGTGGTTTTAGGCACAGCCCACTTAGTCCACATTCACCTGGCATCAAGTTCACAGACTCAGACTCACTTGTTTCCAAAAATGCTCAGCTATCTTACAGCAAACCAGTATTACTTCAGTGACGGCAATGATTAAAAGCTGTCTGGTTGTGTTTGCCACCCCATTAGGAGTTCCTAGTGGAAGTGTTTTGTTTCCATTTTCATTCTCCTAGATCTTAGCACGGCCTTTTCTCACCTTCATCGGAGCTCTCCAAATTCCTCATCCAACTCAGGCAGCACCTTCGCTTCCTGCTCAGAACTCCAGTTCCTTTCAGATACTCACTAGACTCTAAGGGCCAACTCCATTCTTTAAGCACTAAAAGCTACATATTGTTGTAACCGAGTATGGTGCAAGTACACAGCGCCACTCAGAGCTATGTTACTAGTGGAATTCCACTGAATGATAGTTTCCCCTAGCAAATGACCTCAAAGTACACTACTTTCAGAACGTAACGGGGGTGAAGGCAGTGGCTTTCAATTACCTGTAACAAAGAAGAGCAAGATGAATCAAACAGACATCACATCTTCAGATGCAAGAAGCCACTGACTGTAGCTTCCAGTGGATGGAATGCAGCACTCTAGTGCTCTCCTAGCTTTGGACTCGCTGCACCGCACAGGTAAGCCAAGGCCACAGGGCACTGATGCATTCCATCTCTGAAACCTCACCTGCCAGACGCACGAGCCTAAAAAATTACGTTAACCAAGTTTTCCTTTTACTGTTCACAGGATAGGCAGAAAGAAATCTGGTTAAAAAACTTACCAAGAGACCTACATCTTTAGCACACTTACACAGAAAGGAAAAAAATTTCTAACTCTTAAGGTGCCCTTCACCTCAAAATTTTCCCTTCTTGGATTTACTCAGGGTTACATCTGCATTCAGATGCATTAATCAATACACACGCTGCATTAGAGCGCCAAGGAGATCCTGCAGCTTTTTAAAAAACTCACTTTCGCGGGCTGCATCGCAACGATACTCACGTCCTCAAACATGAGCTCCCCTCCCTCCCGCACACTTGGGGAGCTGTGCCGTGGAGGTGGCACCAGTGCCCCCAGAGGCAGCATCACAGGTGGCTCCTCCTCAGAACATGGCCCTCTGCCAGGGATGCTATGAGCATCAGAGCGGGCAGCACCAAGCACGGGGCAGTGTCCTTCCCTCTGAGGCCTTTTCCCCTGCTATGGCCCTTTCTCTGACCAACTCAGCGGCATTCATAGCCACTGTAAGTCCATTTTCCTGCATGTGTGGAGAAGTCCCAGGAACTCAGTAAGGAATCTGAGCCTGAAGAGGCGCCCCCAGCCCCCTACACATGCCATACCACCTTCTTCCACAGAGAGCCTGCAGCAGCACACACATGAGGGGGCGGTGCTCACAAAACTCCTGAGGTGAGAGATGAGCTTTTCCTGTGCCATTTGCACCCTACTGCACCTGCAACCCTGCATGATTTTCACAGCGCTTTCTCAAGTGAAACATCACACCCATCCGAGGAGAGAGATTTTCAACTTGATGTGGGGGGATTTTCACCCTTGGTGTCTCCAAGTACTAGCAGTGAGGCAATCGTCTTGAATCTGATAAAGATTTTTAAAAGATTAAGAAAGTAAAGCACATCAGACCTCTTTATTATTTTATTGCCTATTCTAACCACAAAGAAATAACCCCAAATCTTATACAGACTTCATTTCAGCTGCACCTGAGCTATCTGAATATTCAAACACGGTGTTCATCTCACTACCTTCACTTTTCCTGTTTTTGAACCCATGTTTTCAGCTACATGAGAGCACACCTTGAGGGCGCCTGGTTTCATTTAAGCCCCAAAGCCTTATCTTGTTGTTGCACGGAATCTCGCTTTCCGTCTCTGCTCACGATGGTTCCACCTCGACAGAGACGACATGCAGGGTGCAGACAGACCTGGGATCTAACCCAGTCAGAACCCAGACGGTTCACGTGTTACCTTCCCCAGTCCTCCATCTCCTAGCAAACCTCGCAAGAAAGCTGCCAATTGAATTGTAACTCCTTTTGTTTTTGCCTAGAACTAAGGGTCTAACAAGCAGTGAACCGGCCAGAAGGCTGCGCAGCAGAGAGGAAAAGAACAAAACAAGCATCCACAATCCACGAACGAGCTCATCTGTCTCAGACTCAGGGCTGAGGGTCCTCCACTCCTCCCCACATAAGGTGATTGATGCGCCATCATTCACACGCCCACAAAGGCGCGTGGCACACAATTAAGTAGCCTGCTAATCCTGAGCCAGCCTCAGAGTCCGCTCCCCACCTTTCTTCTAGCCGGACTTTCTAAGCAGCATCACAGCAAGCCTGAAGTCTGGTTTGCACTGGGACTGAGAAGCTACAGAACCGGATCCTGCTGCTTCCACAGCCTAAGACTAACCACCAACTGCTGCTCACCTGGCACAACTCCCTCCCCGTCTGGCCCTGGGCAAAGGGACCCTGGAAAGCCAAGAACACGTGCCCTCCTCTGCAGTAAGGGGTTTTCAGTGACTTTTCCCACAAACAAGCCCCGCTTAGAAGAGACAGACAGAACGTATTCCAAAAGGCCCTGCAGAAATCATCTGGGACAGTCACATTTTCCTATTATGGAAGTGCTTCTAAAAAGACCTGGGGGCCAGGGTCCTACCAACCCACACCCTTTTGTGTTCACAAAGAAATGTTTGCTCCCTCAACCGACTGTGCAGTGAGTGGTTCCTGCCCACAGAAGTAAGGTGGCGGCCTGGACCAACCTCCTAAAAGTGACTGCCAGGGCAAGTGCACGTGCCACAGAAGACACGGGCGAGCTTCCGCTGCTCTAAATTGCTGCCGATGGTGGGAGGGGCGTGTCGGGCACAGAGGCTTCCTTCTGCACAGTGTCTCAGAGTTGGGAGAACTCGCCCTGCTCAACTGCAATCATTCAGAACTGTCTCAAGAACCTGTCCCACACGTCACTTGGCTGTTTTTCAGGATCAGGGAGAGAAAAAGATTCTAACACCTCAACTGACCAAAACAACAAATGTACTCACTTTAGAAAGAAAACAGTGAAAGAAACCACACAATTAGGCCAGGGTGGCTGTGGGCATTGTCCTGACACCCCAAACTGCACGGGAAAACAAATCAACAGCTGCAAAGCCTGAAGAACAAGGCCGAGGAGCCCACTGCCTACGGGTCATCTTGGATTTGGGGGAGACGACTGTTTCCTGTCTTCTCTGTACTTCCTGGTCCATTCTCTACCATCCCAATTCTCCCTCCAGCCACTCCCAACCCGCGCCACACAGGCCTGGCTCATCAGTGCTGTGAGGGCACGTTCTGCCCACAGTTCAAAGCGTGGGCAGTGCAGGGAACTGTCCCGTGGCTGGGCGTCACCTATTCAAGTCTGTGAAAGCTACCTGATTATACTCAAGCACTGAGTTTCGTTCCAGAAGTCTAGCGTTCAAGTGCGTAGACTGGAACAAGTGTCAACCTAAGAATCTTGGCCCTGCCGCTTCCTGACTAAAGAAAACAGGGCAAGGCAGTCGCTCCTGCGCATCAGTCTCCTCATCCACAGCACCAGTGTTGATCAGACATAGATTAAATGTGCATTTAAAAACAACGGTCGCGATAAGCACTCACTAAGCATGGGCAGACAAGACTAGAGAACTACGAGATCCATCACAGACACACGCAATATATTCTGGAACAACGTGAACACGACCCAAACGAAACAGAAGGGCAAAAGCTCAGTGGTACCTTCACAACACACAGGGAGCCGCGAGTGGTGGCTCATGCCTGTATTCCCAGCACTCAGGAGGCTGAGCCAGGAGGATCTTGCGAGTTCGAGGCCAGCCTGGGCCACAAAGTGAGGTCAAGGCCAGCCTGAACTGCATAGAGAGACCCTGTCTCAAAAAGACAAAAAAAAAAAAGGAACACACAGGAAGACACCACATTTCAGCAATTGTGTAATCCCGCAGTTTTCACTTTTTTAAAAGTCCATAACATCTTGTTCAGTAAAAACTTACTCCAAGCATACAGAGCAGGGTGAAAGCAGAGCTGCTCCAATCCCATGAGGACAGGGAAGGGGTACAGCGCAGCGGCCAGCCACATCCATGGTGATCAATGGACGCACGTGCGATCTTGTCCTGTCCCTAAAGAGGGCGGCAGTGAGTGACTGTGATGGATGTGTGAGGGACCAGAGCCTCAAGGGACAGGCTTGCAGTGAGACTTTGGGAGAGCTCAGGCAGAAGACAGTGAAGTGGGGCAGGCACGGTAAGATGGGAAATTAGGCAGTGAGAGCCACGGGCTGACTCAGGAGAGAGCAGAGGGAGCTGGTGGCCGCTTCCCACCTACACTCCAGGAACTCCTCCTATGCATATGTGATGGGGACATCATGGATAACGCAACTGACCAACCATTTTCTGGGTTTTTTTTTTTTTTTTTTTTTTTTCCATTTTTTTTCCAGTACCGGGAATCGAACTCACGACCTTGCACTTGCCAGGCAGGCGCTGTGCTGCTGAGCTAAATCCCCAGCCCTGACCAACCATTTTCTAATAAAACACCTTTAAGGGAATGATTTTTTAACAATTAGTAAAAGCAAAAAAACACTTTTAGTTTGAATCATTAAATATAACACGAACTATTTTTAGCTATTGTAATTACACTGTATGAAACGCCTGTGGTAGCTTAAAGTACTGTTACGGTCGATACAAGTAAAGAAATTATAGTGTGTGCTTGCCCTATTACTCAAAGTAAAATTATGTTCATATTTTAAATTCTTTATTCTAGCTTTTATCTTTTCTCACTAATGGAAAGCAAATAAAAAATACAGTTTCACAGCAAGTTCTGATGAATACAGATGAGGTTTTATGTTCTTGGTTTTAAAATGTGTATGATTTTCCACTGTATATTTGTCAGTTTCACTAATGAAAAATAGTCAAAGCAGTTTTTGTTCTTTACATACTTGGTGACTAAAAGTCCTCATCAGGCATTTTCAAAACATGAGAGGATCTCTCCTGGTAACTGAGAACGAGCTATAGCGACAGAGCCGGTAGACAAGCAGTACCGAAGTGACCATGAGGAGACCTGGTATAGATGTGACTGTTTTCCTTAAAATCTGAATGAGGGAAAAGGTCGCATCAGAAGTGGGATGTATAAGGATGGCAGTAACTCGTTAGATCACTGCAGGGAAAAGCAGGGAGTTCACGTGCTCTGTCAAATGCGTGACCACATTAAGGCTTCAGCAAAAACTAACACTGTGTCAGAGCAACTTCCGTAAGCAAATTTCATTTGTAAAGCTTTTGGAATCTTTTAATGACAGTCTACTTTTAAAAGCCACAATTCTGACATAAATCTAAGTAGCTACACAATGAAAACAAAATTGTGAGTAGGAACATTTAATATGTCCAACTCCCTACTTCCTCTCAAATGATATGGACCTAAATGTTTCCCTCCTTTTTAGGAGCTACCAGCAGGTAATTTCAACCCTCTCAAAGAGGTATTCACCAGGGAAACCCTGACTGGCCTTCCCAGCATGGGTGGAAGCCCACAGCCCTGCCATAAAACTACAGATTTAGGGGCAGAAGGTGAAGGAAAATTTGAGAAACCTTACACTTCTAATTAATTTTGCAGAAATCCATTTGATGGTAAGAAATTCCTGGGGAAAAAGTCTTGTATCATAAAGCCTATGAGTGGAGAGAAAAAAGAAAGAAACTCCCCAACTCTACACCCGATATGTAACTGCATATTTTAAATACAGTACATTTAGGGGGTGATGGCTCGATAAAAATTCCGCCTTTCAAAAAAGGAGAAACAAGAATGAAAAGGGGAGATGGGGGGAAAGGAGGAGAGAGGAGCGAAGAAAGGTGTTTAAATTGGACACTGTTTGTCCTCTCCAACAGGGAGGAAACACTAAAGTACTGCAAAAAGAGGACCACCAAATACTCCCGCCTCTGCTGCCCTTGCGGCTGAGCTCCATGGTCCTGGGCTTGGCTACCTGGGTGCCATCTTGCCAGGGACATCAGAGCAAATGTTCCTGTGAGGCATAGCTTGTTCAGGATTTTCTTCACAAAGCCAAGTGCATGGCTTAAAAGCATTAAACAACTCTGGATTACAGAGACTCTTCAAGGGACAAGATCAGGAGGAGTAGAGGAAATCCAGACGCATATATTCAGTCAGTTACTGGGCAGAAGCCTACAGGTCTTGTCGAAGAGCACCCTCCAAGGGTTGTCTTTTCCCAGAATCAGCGCGGTCACTGGCCTATTTTTAAATTCTTTAGTTTAAAAAGGCACAGGCTCTTTCCAAAGAGAACTGTGGAGCCTCACGCATACGTGCTCGGCAATCGCTTTGATGAACACATCTAGGTTACCAGGCCGCCAATCCAAAAACGAGGAAGCCCCCGAGCGCTTTATCCCGCATTCAGCCTGTCCAAGGTCAGCCAAAGAAGAGAATGTCAGGAGCAAGCGCCTCAGTCTTGTCAATTTGAACTAAGGGAACAACCTAACACTCACCTTTTAAATCACTGGGAGATTTCTGCTGTTGCTGTTGTTACTTTTGCATTACAACTGCATTCAAGAGTCAAAGGTTCCGCATCCTGTAAACACATGTACGCACACTGTGTAACACTATTCAAATCGGCCCTGTAAAAGGAGACTATAAACCAAAACAACTGTCCAAAAATTTAAAACCAAGTCATAAATACGGAGGCATCAGAACTTCTAGAATAAGTACCAAATGCAAAACAGCCCCTCTGCTATTGTTTATTTTTTCAGACCCCCAGTGCTGTGAGGTGCAAAAACGTCTGTTACTTAAATGTTTCCTTAAGCACCTCGCTCACTGGTGGAGTCATGTACGCTTCAGTAAATTTAGTGGAGCGGGGGGATAAGTCTGGAAACAAATGTGCAATCATGAGCACGACCAGCAGGCATGAGCAATGTCCTACACTGACGAAGAAGGCACCTATGACCAATTTATCCTCCACTGAGTTAAGGTCCGTAATGCGGGCTAGAGAAACGGGAGGCCTTGTCACATTTCAAATTTTTTTCAACTGGATCATCTGCAGTGTTGGGTACCATAAGAAAAATCCCATGACAACACACAAAACCAAAGTGACACAAAGAAAGAACAAATGGATCTTAAACCATGTAGTCCAAGAACAGATGGCAAAGAAAGTTAGAATCATCAGAGGGAAAGGGAAACAATTTGAAAGAGCAGAATGTCCAGGGAAGGAATCTGTTTACTACTGTAATCTAGTCAGAGGGCAGTAAGAATCGAACCAGTAAAACTGAGGGGGGTAAAAATGAGATGAAAATACACTATGGAGGGATGTCCCAAAGCTGACAAAGATGGACAGCAACACGGCTGTCTTAGAATGGGCCTGGGCTACACAGTGCACGTTGGAATGAAGCCTACTCAACAGAACCACTCTTACTTCTTGAATTATCAGGAAAATGTCAAGTACTCAATTTCTATTATCTAGCTGAGGAAAACCTGAGACTTTCTCCTATGTTGAAAATATTTTTATATAGCCCATAGCAAAAATTTTTCTTAAAGAGAATAAAAAAAATAAAATGACAACATAGACAAAAACACAACAAAGCAAAAACAATAAAAATGATACAGTGTTTCAAAACAAGATGATAGGAATTAATAGTGGCTGTTATATTACATATTGTTATCTTCAACAAGGTTGCTCATATTACCAGATGTAAGAATGGAAGGCTGATCAAAACATTAAAGAGAATTTTTTTTAAAAAAAAGAAAAAAAAACATTAGAAAGAAAAAATTTTTAAGGCTTTTGTTCTGTTCTAATGTTCTTCCTCTTCAAGGTCAACATCATCACCGACACTGGAAAAATCCAAGCTCAAGCACCCAGAACAGTGAGCTCCCGCCAGCTCCTAGTACCCTCACCCCTCCCTCCTCACTTCCCCTTTTGTTCATCTGCTAAAAGCTGCGGCTTTGAGTCTGCCACGGTGGCACGTGCTGGGAGGCACAGGCAGGAGCATCCAAGTCTGAGCCCAACCTGGCCAGTGCAGGGACTTAGCAAGACCCTGCCTCAAAATAAAAAGGGTGTGGACGTCGCTCAGCTTTAGTGCCCAGTATAAACAAACAAACCACCTTATCTTTGTTCAAACCAAATAACACCTTGAGACCATCAAAATGACCATCAGTTGTATGGAGAATGTATGTTTATATGAAGAGATATCTCTTAACTACATTTGGAAAACAACCAAGGACATATTTCCTCCCACTTAAACACACACATACACACAAAGTACCCTGTGTATCCACAGATTCTTTCAGAATGACAGAACTGTAGCTCATTACATGTAAACTATCCTCTTCCATTTACCTTTTTTTTGTGGGGGCGGAGGGAGACAGTGACTCACTGTGTAGTGCAGACTGTCCTTGAACCCACAGCAATCCTCCTGCCTCAGCCTCCCAAATACTGGGGTTACAGGCATTTGCCACCATGCCTGGCTTCCTCCATTTACTTTAGATCATTACTTAAATTAAAATCTTTGTCCACTTGAATTCCCGAGACCAGTGATAGCAAATCTTTTGGAAGTCGAGGGCCCAAACTGCAACCCAAAACCCACTTATTTATCACAAAATGCCAACAGTGCAACTAACCCTGAATACTGAGGTTTTAGTTTAGGAATGGTTTGCGTGCCTGCTGTAGCACGCCTGCCACAGGCTTATCACCGCTGTACCAGAGAAAACCAACAAACCCCATCTCGTGTCAGCTTCAACAATTTATCTGATAGTGGACCAAAATGCTCAGTTTCTGTAAAATCACGCTTTTTAAAAGTATTATGCCAAATTCCAAAGCCCCGAGTGCACAGATGGTATCACTCTGCACCTCCAGGCGCCTTTACCAATGACTAACATTTCCCAGCCTCCTTTCACCCGCCTTCGTCCACTCCAGAACTTCATTTTCAACAGATGGTTCCAACTTATTTTCTAACATTACAAACTAACGCTTCCTGAAAAGGCAGGTCACACACTCAAAGACAACTTTCCAGCACTGTGTTAAGAAACTGAGGGGGAAATCCAGCCGCTCAGCAGCATGTTACTCCATCTGTAAACACTGCAGTGTGTTTCTGAGAAGCACCTTTTCACAGTCACTCACTCATAAGACGATACTTGATTATTCTAGAAACGCTTTTTTGGTTATTAGAAGTTCTTTCAAGTAGTTTAAATTCCTTCATTTGCTTAAAAGACTATGGTTAAAAATCACTTTAGAAACTGTCCATCTGAGCCCAGTCTCAGCAGCAAGGATGCAGAAATCCTTCAACGCCAAGTATGAACCTGGCAGAGATAAAATTATTCATACTGTCCATACACCACATGGTCTAACTTCTTACAAGGTTACAGAACAAATTAAAGCCGAAAGGAGCACAGAAGTCTACCCAGGCTGTAGATTCCCCAGAAGGTCACGGTTTGAGCTACCGCAGCTGCTCAGAAGACTCATGAGTCAGTGTTAAAGATGACCTATGACAATGCAGAAAACTTCCGCTGGGCGACTTGGGGAGGAGAAGAGGTGGCTAGTAGACTGCTTGTCAGCCAGCTGACCAGTTCACCTGAAGACTGGCAACTGGCTGTCGACATTTCCATCTGTGCTAATTAGCATGTTAATTAAATACTAGATTAGGTCTACAGGTGGCTGTAAAACCAGTATCACCAGCGAACCTGTTAGAAATGCAAAATTTCAAGCCTTAACCCAGACCTAAAGAGTCAGTGACTCTGAGGGTAGGAAGGCTCAGCTCCCTATGCTGAAACAAGCTCTCCAGACGACACACGCAGGCTAAAATTTAACAGCCACCGGTCCAGGCTACACTAACTACCTGTGACTAAGTCGAAGTAACTAAAAATCATGCTCACTAAGTTTACTGCCATCACACTGGTCAACACAGATTACAGAACATGTCTATGAGCATGGAAAGGTCCACTGGGCCAAGAACTTCATGTGTAGAATTTAACATTTCTTTAATGCTAAGCAACCCAAAATTTGGGTTGCGACTTTGGCTGGATCCCAAGAGCCCACAGCACTCTGGTGTCAAGTGCGTGGCTATCACCGTGGGGAGAAGCGTCGGAACTGGAGGACAGGGCAGAACGGAAGGCGGGCGTGGGGAGTGCTTGATGACCGTTCCCAACTTGTTCACACAGCCAAGGAAAGTACGTCCGACTGCAGGCAGGCTGTGGAGCCACTGCTCTCACCAGTGACTTGGTGAGACACCAGGAAGAGGTGAAACCAATGTGGTCAGGAGCAGGCGGTCAGCGTAACCGGCTCTGTGAAAACACTGCAGCCTGGGATCCGACGGGCTCCCACACAGCCTCACATCAGCGGCAGAGGTGAGACGCTGCGGTAGGCAGCTCTGCCAAGGAAGAACAGCCCGATGGAGTCTCTTTCACAGCAGCTCGTATCATTATGGACACTTTTAGAGGGACCGAATTTCCCGTCCCTCTAATCCGCAACCTCTGAGTCTTCCTATCACGCCTGAACATGTTCCTCCACCACTGTAAGAAAGTCTCCCGCTCCATGCTGCCCACTCCTCCTTCTCTGCTCTACCTACTGCTCTCTCTCCCTCCACAGCAAGCAAACCTCTGGAACATGCTGCTGTCGGGGTTCCGCTTCCTGCAAGCCGCTCAAGACTCCATCGTGGTGGAACCGTCACTGTCCGGCACAGGTCCTGGCCCCAACCAGGCTGAGCGCACGCTGAGGGAATGCACAATGACTTCCATAACGTGAACGCGAAAGAACGCTCGTCGGTACAGCAGTACACAAGCATCACCGCCATGATCGCACTGCACACCCCGCTGGTTTTCCACACGGGGCAACTCTCGGCTCTGCTGATCATTCCCGAAGGAGTATCGGCAGCCATTCTCACTGCTTAGCCTAAGGCTCAGGTGGTGGTGTGCATCTCCAGTGTGCCCCACAGGTCCGTAGCCGGTCCGTGGCAGCATGAAGAGGTGGTGACCTTCAGAAGGCAGGGGCTACTGGAAGAAAGCCACCGTGCTGGGAGCACGCTCCTGACGGGGACTTTAGGACCTGCTCCTTGCAGCGTCTGTGTCAGCTCCAAGACGCCATCACGTGAGCTTTGCTCCACCACAAGCCCCTCAGGCTGTTCTACCTCACTTCAGACCAAACGACAAAGCCAACTCACTGCAGGCTGCAACCTCTGGAATCACAAACCAGAATAAACCTATCACCCTTTTAAGTGGTTTTCTTCAGGATTTTGTCGCCTCAGGTACCCACAGCTTCCTGAGACGTCTCAAAGTGTCTCAGATGCATGGGATCTCATCATCATCCTACTCCTTGGCCCCACGAAAGCTCCAGTCCTTTTGTGCTCCCTGTAGCAGTGGCCCCGGATCCCTGGCACCCCACCCACCTGGTGACCCAGGAAAGCAGCCTGACCCTCACCTTTCCCTTTATTTTTCCTACCCCATCCGTCATCTATTAGTGCCTTCTGCCAACCCACCTGTCTCCTCTGCAGCAGTCACACAGCTTCCCAGCTCTTTCCCTCAACACGCACCGCCCACCGCCATGCACTCCCACTGCAGCCTGAGGAACCCCTGTAAAGGAAAGGTTTCTGACAGTGTGAGCCTCACACCGGCGGCCGCCAGCAGTAGCGGCAGTACCTGGGACTCATGAGAGCTGCGAGTTCTCTGGCTTCACCCAAAACCCACTGAATCACAAATCCTGGGAGGCGAACCCATCCCTCTGTGTTTTAACGAGCCCTCCAGATGGCTGAAGCATAACATGGTTTGAGAAGCAGCGCTGTTTAAAAAAATCTGTTCCCACCACTGCGCAGGAAAGCCTTCACTAGGATGTCACTTTTCCTACCAGAAAAGCCAGATCTGTGCATACCGTTCATTCACTGTAGAAATGACCACTCTAAACTAGGGGCCCTAACATGAGGGGAGATGAGGGTTTAAGCAGAGAAAGGAACAGTCATCCCCCAGGTGGGGATGTGAGAAAGGAACCGGCAAGTGGAGCAGCTTCAGGGAAAGGTCTGCAGTGAGAATCGCAGCTCCCGGAGGGACGGAGAACAGAACACTGGGAAGACCTGCAGAGAAGGCAGAAGGTCAGCTATGCAAAGCCTTGTTAGTAAATGATGCTTTCTTCTCTTCCTTTCTGTGGTGCCAAAATTTTATGTTTCTCATCCTGTCATCCTGTCCCCCTTTGCCAACCAAACAGTCCTGCACGACACGTATTTAACACAAATAATCCCCTACCCATGGGGGGAAGGGTACTCAGAGGGGTACTGAGCGTAAGAATTTATACTTGCAATACCGGACCCTATCAATTACGCACACCTCAAATTGATTAAGGCCCTACTAATCACTTCCTGCAGCACTTCTCATCCTGCAACTCCTTCGCCTTTTACTACACTTGGTTCAAATTACGCTTCCCCCAGAAAATCTATCATTTCAGTCTAGCAAGCCCTTATCATTCTATAGAACCTCCATATTTAAATGTTTGTATATATTCGTGTAAATATCAATCAGTTGCTACATGATAAAACTCAAGGCAAATAAAGACACTTGTATTTATCCAGTAATTTAATTTCTTCAAGGACAAAATAGCTTCCGATAGCAAATGCCTCATTTTGAAAATACTGTAAGTAGGCTGAATAAAATAACAACTGAAGTCGATTCCAACTAAAATGTCATTACCTGGACTCCCATTTAGCATGCAGCCTTTCCTGTGGTCTGTAAGTGTTGCTGACACTCCAGAAATCACACTTCTAAGCCGAGTATGGCCTACCT
This sequence comes from Chinchilla lanigera, assembly GCF_000276665.1. Classification (NCBI taxonomy): domain Eukaryota; kingdom Metazoa; phylum Chordata; class Mammalia; order Rodentia; family Chinchillidae; genus Chinchilla; species Chinchilla lanigera. Next base: position 17,885,481 of record NW_004955440.1, on the reverse strand, counting down.
AACATGTTCTTCTTTGAAAATAGCAAGGTGAAGGCTGTTTTTCTTTGATTCCCACCATTTTGTGGGGTGATATTTTAACCACAACATGCAGGCTGAGAAGATCTAATCATACTTCAGATTTAAATAAGAATTTAACAATCTCTCAATAGCATTCCTTTCATTCTCATAAAAAAATGTCTCCTCCTTTTGGGGTGAAAAAGCTAAGGAAAACTCTCAGAAGAAGAAGAATTAGGAATTATCAGCATGCCCGCTTCCTCCATGCAGCCTTCTGGCTAAGAACTTACAGGGGTACAGCGAAGTGTTCTCCACATGACTCTGTTTTTCAACCAGGAAGTCACTGTTGTAAACCTCAGATATAATCAAGGAAGCCTTCGGGCAATAACTCACCCCACAAGACCTGACTCCTAAGAAGACACCTTCAACTTCATGTTCCCGGAAAGCACTATTTTTACTCTCAACCAAAGCAAAGAATTCCTGATCCAAGCACTCAAGCACTGTTTTCCGTGTCCTTATCAGCAATGTGTCAAGAAGCAGAAAGACATGTTGGTGTTTATGAACATACTGAAAATCATGAGTTTAGCTTTTGGAAGCATAAAGTTGCAACAAGCATACTTAGGAAACTTTTTTCCACCTCTTCCCATGAGCAAGCAACTTCACAATTTCCTTAGCTGCTTGAATGCTGAATCAGTATGCAACAGAGAGCCAGTTCGGTTCACATCTCACTTCTTATTTCACCTTCCATAAGGTTCACAGCGGGGAAGGCCACGTGGTAGTGTATGCAAGCTCATTACTTGCTTTTTACTAGGATTAAGGCACTTTTTCTCATTCTGCAAATGTGATTTAAAAATTCAGTCATGTTAAATCCACTCGAAGCACCCCCTATTTGCCCGTAACTTGCAGAGTCAGGAAAAGAGGTGCTAAAAGCCATCATCATGACACAGGACGTCAAACTAACTCAAACAAGAGTCCCGGAGAAAAGTGGCCCAAACCAACTCTGTTCCCCAGCTAGGGGGAACAGCGCCTTTTAGCCAGCGCCATTCTCCGTATCTGAAGAGGACAACGTGCACTGAGACGTCTGAACCTGTGAGCCAACCCGTCCTCCTTTAAATCACGGCGTCCGGCACTGCGCTCCGGGGTTAAGGAAGTGACGACGAGGACAACTACGGCAGAGGCAGCTCCTTCAAGTCCTCATATCCTGGCACACTTCCAGAAAGTACAGTCTTATGTTCCCATAAAGCATTACACACTGAGACGCTAGACTGTCACAGCAACTGGGTTAGGACACAATTACCAACTCAGGTAAGGTATTTTTCTCTTACTCCCTGACGGTTCAACTAGTTACATCTCAAAAACGAAACACAAAAAGCTAAAGTCTCTGTATTGAAAAGGAATACTCTTGAAAGTCCTTCACCGCTTTTACCACTTGTGCAGAATGCCTCTTCATAAGGTTTTCAGCAGTTTATATTTGCTCTCCCTGAGGTTCTGCCTAGTCTCTATGTAGGTTCTAGTAAGAACATGGAAAACCATGTATGTAATATCATCCAATATTGATGAGCAATGCTCAGTTACAGTAGGGAGAAATTTATCACATGTGGTAACAAATCCTAAGCACAAGTAACGGACCACAGAGCAATGCCAAGGTGTAACCAACAAGGAACATCTAAACATCACCACCTCTGACACATCACAACTTAAACCCCAAGATTGTTATATAGCCCGTGCCATGCACTCTTAAACATGCAGGTAAGGAGAGCAAGGTGAGGAATGTATGTACGTGTGCAGACATCTGAATAAAGAAACCTAGGCCATGTGACTCCAGAGAGACATGAAACATCTGCGATGTTTTCCATAAATGAGACTTTGGTAAGTGCTCCACAGCTCCTTGGCCCTAAACCCACTCTAGAGAGTGAGCGCTACAGCCTGTTGGACATTACTGAGAATATATTTGTGGATACAGCATGTGAGAAACAAGCATTCAGGTACAGCGTTCAGAAGGGCTGTTACAGGGATTAGTATCACATTAATGTTAATCCTGCAGCTGGCCTGGCCAGAGAATTCTCACCCAAGTCCAGGCCCAGGCACTCTGATAAGCAGCTTATGCTTTCCCAAAGTGGTGTAAATAATTAGAGGAACTAAGCCTACCCGCCTAATTACAGTCGATAACAAAACATCAGCCACTTAGAAACCAACTCCCAGCCCAGGGGAGCAGGTAGAGGTGGGCTGGTCAGTAAGCCTGCTGCTTTGTTCTGCTGGGAGCTTCAGTCTGGGGAAGACCCAGCTGTGTCAGCACCCTGCCCTCACCCTGGTGCAACCCAATCAAGTCACAGAAGCAAAAATCAAAGGCCAGCTGGAATTCAAATTACGCCAAAGCTAAGGAAGCACTGGAGCTTCTGTGGACCAGATTAAAGACCAGAGATCAGATGTCTAATTCTTACACCATACCTCCTTTAGTTCAAAAGGATTAAAATCTCAAATTCAGTTTTAGCTGCAACTAGAAAAATGAACCCGGAATACACAGTTTTCAAAGGGACACCAGGTCACATCAATCCTAACGCCTTCATCCACCCACACGCTGACGTGTAAACCTGGAGTGGGCTTGATCCCGTGTGGAAATTCATCAGGCCTGTTTTCCTGCCCCAGAACACAGGCTGCACAACATTTCTGCCTGGGATGCTTCTTCCCCTTCTCTGCAGCTCTGGGTCGGAGTGTGTTTTGCAAATGACTACTGTGCTGATGACTAGCCAACTTCCAATAGTTTGAAGCGTCCTTCTAAGAAACTCAATGGAGTGATTATAGATAAATTTCCTACTACTCAGTTTTGCCCCTTTCCCTCATCAATGTCCCTCTTGTTTCTACTCAAACTGGGCTGTCTCCTCAGTGGCATTAATAGCACCGTTTCCTCTATCGTGTTAGCAGTAATGCATTGTTTGGCCTTGCATTTGAGATTTTTCAAAGCTGGGGAAAGTAAGGCTGGACACAAATTTTCTTCAGACTACATCAGGCTAATGTTCTCCCACTGCTGTCTACAGAGCTTTTCATTAGAGGGTGGGGACAACGGGGTGGGGGGGGCCGAAGAAAACAATAATGAGAGGAGATGCTGAGCCTGCTTTCTCCGCCACCCTGTGATCACAACTCGTTTGCTTGTTTTTGAGACAGGGTCTTGCTGTGTTGTTCAGGCTGGCCTTGAACTCATGGCAATCCTCCTGTCTCAGCCTCCTGAGTGCTGGGATTACAGGCGTGTGTGCACCACCACATCCAGTCACAGAAAACAGTCACAGCCAATCTAACGTGCTGACGAGTTTTCCTCAAGCACCCCCCGGCCACGACTCTCCTCACCACCCCACTGACTATCACCAATTCTTCTTTTGTCTTCTTTCAGCCAAGCACCAGGCCCAGGAGCATTCAACTGCATACTCAGACCAATCCTAATATCCTTGGTACAGGACACTAAGAGTCAGCTCACTGCACAGAAGTAAGACCTCCCATTCTCAAGCTGAGGCGGATAGTTAGAAGAGACACTGGGTTTACTTTCCGGCCCCAGAATAACCACATCCATTTTCTTCATGCTTGTAAGTGTTCTGGTCTATAAACATACAATAAACTATGACTTCTCCCCAAAAATGATTTGCAACAAACAAGGGCACACCAATTTCTGAAGACAACCCACACTCCCTGTACATTATATTCCAACAGTTGCCAAGAAGGCAATCAATTATACAGTAGATAAAGGTGCTAATAAAATTACTCTCAAGATTCATTTCTTGACTCTGCTTGATAGCACATAACTACCCTTTCCCCCATTAGTTTTAGAGCCCCTGTCCTTGAACGCAGGGACGTAAGCATGAACTCTTATGATAGAAATTAAGTGGCCTGCCATCTACTGCACGCCTATTACTGAGGTCCAGGACCAGGAGACTGCATATAATTTTAAAATAACACAATCAGTATTATTTATAATCTGATTCTGGACCTCATTTAGTGTTAACAGCTTCAGAGATGGGGTCTGCTGATACACACTGAAGGCAGAACTCAAACCCAGATCTGCCAAAGCCCAGGGCCTTGTCTAGGGTGCGATGCAGCCTGAAAACTTCTTTCAAAGCCAGACCCCAGCAGAGGTACCCTACAAATTCTCCTGATCATCGTATACTTTAGGACTTCGGAGCCATCACACAGCACATCCAGGGCTGTCTCCATCACCTTTAAAATGTGTTCTAGCCTCAAGAAAGACAGCGCTGCAACAGCTTTGCAGGCTGTTTAAGCCTCAGAAGAAACATCCAGACTTGAATGCATTTTTAACAAATGACAAAGGGTCTACTTGGAAGGGCCTGGAGTTTCGCCCTCAGAAGAGATTTGCCTTTTCCAGGCTGAAGGTCATGCAAGGTACAGATTTAGAGCTTCGGACAGCCATCTACTGATGGATCTGGAAACACAGGGCGGAGACAGGAAGGGAATTCCAGGCAGCCCAGTCCCGCAGAGGCCTCAGGGCTGTGCATTTCCTGGTGCATCTTTAGAACAATACTGTAAATTAGGATGGGTGTGTCCCACCGCAGAAAACTGGCAAGATTCTCTCACAATGCTTCCACTCCACTTTGAATTATTGCAAAATCAGGATGACTGAATCATGATGTCAGCTTTAACATGCTCGATCACACAGGCAAATTACACAGAGTAAGCTGGAGATGAAGACTGAATCATGTGAAACTCTTCAAAAAACGCAACCATCAGTCCGTTTTTATGAGGAGAAAATACAGCTCAGGAGAATCTTATTTTCCTTTTACACAGATGCTACCCAAATATTTGTAACAATGGCATAAACTGTGTTTTATTTTATATATATATATATATACACACACACATACATATACACACACACACACAAATACAGGGAAACAATCTTCTCAAAAGTATTCAGAAAACTCAGATTCAACTTTTTAAACATACATGTAACACATTAACTGCTCTAGCTAAGATACTCCAAATTTAACATGATGGTTATACAAATTAAGACACTTGAATCTAAAAATGGGATCTGTGATTTGATTTTTTTTTTGGGGGGGGGGTCTTTTTGAGACAGGGCCTCGCTATGCAGTTCAGGCTGGCCTTGAGCTTACTTTGTAGCCTAGGCTGGCCTTGAACTCCCAGTGATCCTCCTGCCTCAGCCTCCCGAGGCTTACAGGAGTGTGCCACCACACCCAGCTGGGATCTGTGATATTTAAGTGACCGGGATTCAAAATCAATGGTTTCAAACACATACTGCTCATTTCCTATGGCAGGGAAAATGGATCGTCTCTGCTCCCGCTGCGGTCCACGAAGAAGTCATGGTTCATCTATTCCGAAACGAAAAGGAGCCTCCCACAGTCACCGAGCACCACGGCCAGCTGGGGGACAGGACGCCTTCAAACTCTTTGTTACTGAGACAAGGAAGGGTAAGTGATTCCATTTCAACTCAATTTCTCATCAATCTAGTTTTCAAGCATTTCACACTGTTCTCTCAAATGAACCTTACAATGGCACTATGAGGACAGGGATTATTTTCTCCAGTTTTGGAAGATGCCACCAAGAATTACACTCAAGGAAGATGATTTAAAGCATGGTAACAAAAGGAATCTTTTTTCTTCAAGTAATAAAAACAATAACTGACCTTAAAAAAAAAAAAATCATTATTTTCAAGGTCCTTGTTTGCCAAGGAAAAGAAATCATACCGTCCCCAATTCTAAAATGGACCGATACACCAACCTCCTTCCTAAACTCAACCACACTATAATCGCTTAATTTCCATAGGGAAAATGCAAGGAATTTACTTTGCGAACGGCTGACAGAACTATTATAAAAACCCTAACACCAATTGCTCAGAACATACATCTGTTGCCACCACTTTTTCTTTTTCTTAAAGATTCAAGGAAGGTGAGTGTGGTAGCACACATCTATAATCCCAGCTATTCGAGAAACTCAGGCAGGAAGATCACAAACTCAAGTCCCATCTGCACAACTCAGCAAGACATGGTCTCAAAATGCTAAAGAAATTGTGAAGGGCTGGGATACACTTCAGTAGTAGAATACCTGTCTAGCATATATACAGGGCCCTGCGTTCCCTAGGACTGTTTAAAAAAATCAACACAGACATATACAGAGTCCACCATAAAAAAGTACACATCGGGGGGGAAAAACTTGTATATGTGCTTTAACAGTAAACTTACTGAGAAATCACGCGATTAATACAAGTCACCTTTGGCCTCTGCAATTATAAGAGGTGCTCAAAGTGGTGGCCATGAGCTCCCAGACATTTATTAGCCTGGCGAACTGAAGCATGCGTACACGTCTTTGGTGGACTCTGTAAGTGTGATAACACTTCTGTTTTGTTTTGTTTTTGTTTTTGTTTCCGGTACCAGGAATCGAACTCACGACCTCATGCTTGCCAGGCAGGTGCTGTGCCGCTGAGCTAAATCCCCAGGCCTGTATGTGTGAACATGAATGGAGCTGAGCTGAGTAAAACAGAGGTCAGAAATTCGTTAGCCCAACATCTTCGTTTTCTAGGGGAGAAAACCATGACACGGAAAGTTTAACCTGTTTAGTACAATGTTCACAGCCCTCCATAGCAAAATCAAGTCTGAAATCTCATCATACTGTGTCAATTCAGACACAAATCTGACAACACTGATTCCTAAAAACTTAGAAATATGAAAAGCTACTTCACAAAAGTTAAGGACATGCTGCAGATACGCAGCAAAGAAGCCTTAGAGAGCAAACAAGACACGGGGGTCGTCGTAGGGATCTGCTGTAACTGCCAGTCTGCTACACTGGCAGCAGCTCTTTGACACACTTTGGTAATAGCCGACAAACTGAAACACTAAACTTTCAGTTCCTCCCTATAAATTTCAAGGAAGACTCTCTCTGAAACAGTGCACAGAAAGAAAAACAGGCTGCTAGAGGTGCAGTTATTACCAGCGTATGCTCTAGTTCCCACACTAGGTCCGCAACCGGACTGTAGCAAAGGCTGAGGAATGAAACAACACCCAGCAGGCGCCGCCACCCAGGACAGCTCCCAACAGGTGCGTCTGCGTCCCCTCCAGCTGCTTCTATGCAAGGCCGTTAGGTAAATCTCTAGACAACCAGACAGCACAGAGCTGAGACCCGATTTCACACACTATGATAGCCAGAAACACTTTCTACCCCATAAACTGAGGTACATTTTCTGCCTAAAGTCACTAATGGCTTAAGACCAATAGCCACATTGCACAATTACAAAACAGTTTATTTACAACAAACACTTTTCTGCATATCTGCTCAGATTTCAAAGCGGTCCTCCCACAACACCCATGGGGGATGGTGCCAGGACCCCATCTGCAAATAACCTACAGGCATTCGTGCACATTCTTTAAACCATCTCTGGATTACTTATAACAGTACCTGATACAATGCAAATGCTACACAAATAGTTGTCACATTGCATTCCCTAGTGAATAATGAAAATAAAAAGGGATATATGTTCAGTGGAGACACAATGCTTTACAGTGTTTTCTACTGGCTGAATCGACATGAGGAATCAGTGGATATGCAGGGGCAAGTGGACCTGGACTTCCTCCCCTCCAACAAGATGTACTGTAGCCACTTCTAAAGAACAACATGGTGTTGCTCTAGGAAAGGAGGACCTCCACAGAACTGGCACCTCCCATGAACTCAATTATCAGATGGAGAAAGCTCCTGAATCACAGAGACAGGATTACTTAAAAGACACAAGAAGAAACTGAAAATAATTATAAATAAGGAAAATATTATAGCAGCATACAAAGCAGTAAACCATACTTCTGTGGCATCTTATACTTCAGATTGAACTATAATAGATTATTACAGCTGCCCCACTGTTTCCATGGTTATCTTACACAGAGCTGTAAACTGTGGTTTATTCACTTGGATTTTGTGAATTCGCTGTAACTAAATCATACTCTTCTATAAAAGCAGAAATCATGACGCTGATTCACCAGTGTCTTCCAGCACAAAGCCTGGAACCCAACACACAGAAATCACTTAAAACACTTCTGGGATGAGTTATTTTACCAATTAGCAAACATTTTTCCTAATTTGACAAAATGCAGGAAAAAACAGGGAGAAGCAAACTCTCACACACTGCTGGTAATAAAAATAAATGCCACCTTTAAGAGGGATTTGGCAATGTCAAAACATGGCCGCATGCTGTAAAAGTAACGTCAGAGTTTTCATTACACACTACTAAATGCAAAAGACAAGGTATAACACAGTCCCTTGAGTGTGCTCCCGTTATTTTGAAGGCAGTGTAAGCTGGGTGTAGTGGTACACACCTATAATCCCAGCACTCCAGAGGCTGAGGCAAGAGGATCCTTGCAAGTTCTAGGCCAGCTTGGGCTAAAAAGTGAATTCAAGCCCACGCTGAACTGCATAGTGAGATCCTGTCTCAACAACACCAAAAATAAATAAACAAACAAACAAAATAAAGGTAGTGCAAACTCTGCATTCAGAGAGACCAATATGGACAGGAAGGGGTGGTGGATACACTGCACAACTCCGGGTGGTGGATCCTACTGTAATTTAAAGCCAGCCACCCATCTAGTGCCAGGAGCCCTGCTTGAATGCGTACACAACTCTGGAGGGATTTCCAAGAAACTTCACAGAGGTTACCTCAAACATCAATACTGGAGCACAGAACTGCCATGAAGAGAAGGTTGCCTTATACTTCTATCTTCCACCCTTCTAAAGTATTTTCATTCTATGCATTACCTCACAAGTCTGAGTGTTTTATTTCCCTTTTTAAGAGACACTATTGTTTAAAAAAAAAAAAAGAAGAAGAAGAAGAAGAACATGACAACAACTACAGGAAGTAAAATAAGGAAAAATTATTTTTAACATAACTGATCGCCATTTTCCTGTCTGGCTTCCTTCTTCCCCATAAGATCTTTTAGGAGTTAGTGGTTAGAGCACTGGTTTACATTTTATGTTTTTTTGGAGGCTTACTGTGAATCATTTCCTGCTTCCAACTATTCCAACTCCAGAGCAGAAGAAACAAGCCAGGTTGACACAAATCTCCCTAGCAAGAACAAGAAGTATTTTGTCATTAAAAACACCACCCCTGCTATTATGTGCCATCTGGCCAGCCCAAGGGGTGGGGTGGGGGTGCCTTGTGTTCTGTGAATGCTTAATGTTTTACGCTGTATTTATTTCTTCAGATGAATGAATTGTGCTTAAAATTTACTGTTCTTACACACACCTAGCTATAGAGACTGTTATCTGATGAACTTGACTTTTAAGTGTATTTCTTAATGGTGGTTTAAAGTCTTCTAATACTATCAAAGGCACATATATAAGATACATTATTGCTTGGCACGTCCCTTTCTGATTAAGGAGAACATCTCAATTTCAGCTGTCCATCAGCATCATCTGGGGTGGGGTGGGGGTTAGCTCAGTGGTGCAGCCCCTGCCTGGCAAGCACAAGGTCCTCAGCTGAATTCCCAGTACCATCCCCCAAAAAAGAACCATCTGGGGACGTTCCTAAAAAGCACTGCTACTTGACCAATTAAACGAGCACTGCCGTGACTTCCCTGAGACTGAAAGCACTTTGCACTACGGCTGAGGATGTGTTCATCCTCTAACACAACAAAACAAGACAAATTTCCAAAAAGTATACACGTAAGTAGTTACTGGGTACCGCAAATCTATAGTAACATGGCCTCTGCCTTTGGTGCTAAACTCTAAGGGAAGACGAAACAAAACAATGGATGCAAGACCGTAGGACTAAGGCATCCAAAACTGAGGCAGTCAGTCAGTCTCTTTGTACTGACTGCTAGACTAAGTTGCTACCTGTGCTTAGAAGATCTTCTGCACCAGTACCTGCCGGGCTGTCATTCCTAATGCTTGAGGCTACTGTGGATGGTGTCTTAGCCACAGACAGCCACCAAAATAAATAGCCAAGCCAAGCATGGTGGCCCACAACTGTAATCTCAGAACTCTGGGAGGCTAAAGCAGATGGATCACAGGTTCAAGCCCAGCCTGGATGATTTAGCCCAAACCTATCTCAAAATTAAAAATTAAACAAAAGAAAAGGGGGAGCCTGCTGGGGGATGAAGCTCAATGCAAAGGCCCTGTGGTTAATTCCTAGTTCCAAAATCAATCAATGGATCGAGTTTTTAAAATAAATGAAATAGCCAATGACTCACAGTTTGAGGTCCAGTGTGCCCTGCGAAGCCCTGACCTTCTTCCTCACCCGCCTCCTATCCCCATCTCCCCCTCCACTCACCCTGCTGCCACAGCAGTTCAGTGTTGTCATGTGACAGCAATGAGGTGGATGAAAACACACCTCACCGTCCAGGGCAGGACGCGCTCCACCATGAATCTGCCCAACACACCGCCAAATGCTAACCAGAGGGGTTCAGCCTGTGAGGTCAGAGAACCCTGCACAAAACACTGCTGAAAGGCCCTGCACCCGCTGTGTGTCTGGTCAGAGTTAACAGTTGTTTCTTGAAGTGCTCATTACAGAGAGAGGAGGGTGAGGGCAGTCACTTGGAGCTGCCAGGAAATACTGAATGGAAACACAGGAAAACCACAGAGGCATTCTACATACCTTCACTCACTTCGCCCTACCGAGGGTCCATCTCTTCTTAATGTTATAGGTACAATATAGCTATAATTTCATTTACGACGTGATTATACCAAGTGTAAAGATGCAGCCTGAACTATAATGGGTTCTAGCATAATACAGTGTAACATCTGATTTTATTTTGTCTTATTTATAAAACTGGAGTGCAATTAGTACAACATAACAAGGACAATCATTTGTTTTTCTTTTTTATTGTTTAGGTCTCCAGAGCTTCCTGCAGCCCAGTCCCACAATCCCACTGGAAGAGGTCCTTTTAAGAACCAATACGGTCTAGTCAAAACAACCCACACAGAGCTCCAAGACAATTACAGTCAGCGGGGCTAACAATCATGACTCCAGAGACACTGCCGCTACAGCGGTGCAGGCTCCTGAAACCGTCAGTGCAGCAACAACAGGAAGCTCCTCTCCTCCACATTACTGTCAGCACTGTTTCCTACACGCCACCAGGGGAACACAGCTGAGCTGGATGTGCACTCAGAGGTCAGCAGAAAGGAGCTGATGAAGCAAAGGGACAGAAGCCAGGCTGCGAATCCTCAGAAAAAGCTTCACTCAGGCACCCCGCACTTGGCACTCAGTGGAGGTGCCCACCGCTGCTGTGCTGCAATTATCTGATACGAATACTGAGACACACTTTCCCGCCTGAGTCCCAGTCACTATGGAAGCTTTCGTCTAAATTTTGTTTTTAAAGTCTGTAATCCAAAACAAGCACAGGGAAGGGAAAGCACAGCAGGGTCAGGCTCAGCAGTCTTCCCAATTCCGATATATCCCAACAGTCCCAACAGGCAACCCTGCATTCCACAGACTCACTCTCTGATTCTCTCCGGGGCATCTCTTTATAACACTCAGTAAGTTACGAGTCTTTGAAATGGACGGAAATCTGCCAAAAGCAAGATGAAGGCCAAGACCCATCAGGGAAAAACACAGTAGGCCCAGAGAAAAAAGGGCAGCACATAAGTGCACCCTAAGCACTTTACAAATGAAGTGTGAAGAGTCAAATCTTCCTCGCACTGGAAGGCACCAGTCAATTAATATTGATTAAATTTAAGTGTGAACACACATCCAGCATCGGGTCTCCTTATTTGTACCACTCAATACTCCTACAACCTTTCTGCCCTCTGAAGACAGGAGAAGGTGAGATAAAAACTAAAGTAGTAATTTTCTTTCTGGAGGCCATGAGAGAATGACTATCGTAATTGCTACCATCAAAATTCCCATTTCCACAGAGCAGTTTAGTGGGTAGGTAAATGCGATCACTGTACCACTCCTACAAGCTCGCCTCCCCAGAATGCCAGCACCCTGGGAGATCAAAAGACCAACTAACAGAGAAACAGTCCCAGCCTTCAAAGTACGCGAGGCTCATGAAGAGACCTGCAATCTTTTTAATTGTATTTATGTCCCAGTGTCGCCTCGCCCCACCCCCGCCAAGACCTCCAATCTTAGTACAACTCTTTGCAAAGAAAGAGGAATAGGGGGAACACAGGACAATGGGCCCAGCTCTTCCCGCAGATCATGCCAGGCCAGGTCTCTCAGAACCTCATCCAGGACCTCTTGACCAGAGCACAATCTCCCCTCCCCAACATACACCCCCACACGGGTAAGAGGCCTCTCTCCCACACTAGCACTTCAGTGGTCAGCATGCCGAGCAAAAATCCATCAAAACATGTTTCACACCCTCTGACAGTAAGACAAAAGGGAAGGCAGATGAAGGGACACAGTCCAGAGGCATGCAGCCCGCCAGGATGGTTTCCCCCGACCTTAACGTCACGATAAAACATCTAAAACCCGCGGAGCCAAAGGCCTGGCTCCTTCCTGGAGCGGACCGGCTCCCTCTCTGATGCTTGCCTGCCATCCACCTGGGTAACTACTGCGTCCCCTGCTCCCTGTGGTCTCATCAGGAGCTCCAGAACCAACACACCCACATCAAATCAATCAACAGCTTAGTCCTAACAGTGTAATCAAACTTCTCAATTTGACTGGGGTAACAATCCAGGGTGTCCACCCGTACTCCCGGTGCCTCCATGCGTGGGGCGTTGCATACCATCTCTTCACACGGGCGACTCCTGCTCCGAACAGGGCAACGCATGGGAACAAGAGACCCTAGGACGCTTTCACAAAACAACGCAAGCACTTGGTAACTACTAAAACATGCCTCAACAGGGAAGTACTTTCCCTGAGTTTCTTACCCCTAATCCTATAAATGTGGGAATCAGCAGAAAAGGAGCAGCCTAAAGAGCTCAGGCCATGTGAGATGAGCTTTGTCAAATCCAGCTTCCATGGCCCACAACTCCTTTAACCTAGGCCAGTCCCCTCATCAATGAAACCACCTCTCTTAGCAGGGCATGGTGGCACGTGAGCATAAGGCAGGAGAAGCATAAACGGCAGACCAGCCTGAGCTACACAGGCAGTCCAGAGCCAGCCCAAAGTGCAAAGAGAAACGTTTCCCAACACACACGTGAACACACGCCTACCTTCTAAGCGTTACAAAGGGGACTGTGATAAGCACGAAGCACTCACAGCGCTTGGCACATGGTGGGTACCACAGCGTAACGGACAGTAGCAGCAATTAGTTTAAACGTAATCACAGTAAAATGCACACTGAGACCATCACGCAAAATAATAAGGCATCCAAGCTTTTTCATTTCTCGACACGCGTATTATTCCTCTAACACCAGCCCTAGAAATGCGCTCTCTGTGCTCCACCTGACGCTGTGCAGAAGCAAATGAGCCACACTGTGGCCACAGCTCAGTGACAGGACGCACGCTTCCAACAGAATTCCATCCCCACACATTTCCAGAAGCTCCTAGGTGAATTCGGCGTCTTCTCGAAGTATGTGGAAGAATCCACATGAGAAGAGTTTAGGGAGGCTGAGTTACCAACTGTGCAATCTTGGCCTAAGTACGCTAAGTTCTAAGCACTCTTGGCCATGCTTGTACATTTTCCATAGTAAGCAACCACTGACACGCCCCTCACAAAACCGCAGCTTAGTTTCCAAAGACACAACGGCACCGCCTTCTATTAACCGTCCAGAAGCAGAATCAATCGTAATACAGCGGTGCTTACGCCGCACCTACATCCCCAGCACCGTGACGGACAGAGCAAGAGAACTAATCTGTGGTTGGTTCAGTGAGGGCTCTCCCCCTGTTGGCTTCAGGGTGAGGCAAATCCCTCTCAGGCCCATAATAAACCAACTAGTTTTCAAACCAAAGACTGGCAGAAGCTTTACATGCCCGGACAGAGAACCCTAAGTCATGCCAAAGACGAAATGTGTTGGGGCGGGGGGGTCTCTGCACTTCAGTTTTACTATTTGACCTCCTAATGATGCTTACAGTGTTAGGCATTTCCGAAACATCCCCACATGAATGACGCGTCTGACAGAGCTCTGTAAATCCTGCAGGAAGACCAAGCAACCAACGCCGGGCATCCATCTCAGGCTGCAAACAGCCGAACGTGATTCTGAACCCAGATCTTACCAGTCCCACTTCCCTGCTCAATCTCGTGCTGCCTCTACAATTTGCACTCAAGGAGGGACCCGGCCGACGTCCTTCCGTCAATGGGCTTCTAGACAGCTCTGCAGCAGTCCTGTCATCATGAACCCCACAGGCACAGGCACAGACCCTGGGGTTCACTCAGTGTACTCTCTCCATCGCCCTGGTATGCAAAGCTCCCCCACATAACTAATCAGGACGGCCCTGCAGTACAGGGCTGTGTCCGTGTGGAATTTCTGGACCCAGATGTGGTTGGTCAGCTCTATGCTGAAATACAGATGAGCTCACCACTGACAGCCAGGCCGCCAGAAGTACAGGGCCTTCACCCCTGCGTTGTCAGACAACATCCACTCTCTGACAGAGACCTTGTTAAGAGCTGGTTTTTTTTTTCCAGATCTTACTCAAAATTACAACCTTATCTCAAAAAATTTCAGGTTAACCAAGTGTGGCAGCACAACCTATCCTCCCAGCTCTTGGGAAGCTGAGGCAGGAAAACTGCTGTTGAGTCTGAGGCCAGCCTGGGCTACATAGTGAAGTCCAAAAAAAAAAAAAATTTTTTTTTTCAGGTTCAAAATTCATGCAAGAAAGGGACTTGGGGGTTTTCCCTATTGGCATGTTAAGTAATATTTAGGTTTGCTCTTAGAAATCATGTTAAAAACTGAAACTTCAAAGTAAACTCTTTTTTTGACTCAGTTCTACACAGTTCAATTTTGCTTCAAGCATTCTGTGTAGTTTGAAAGTTTCTATGATTTCTGGTGACCAAATTAGTCATTTCACAAAACACTCATTTTTGTTGCACTGTTCTCATTTAAAATACTCTGGTGTTTAGTAACCATACCCTGTAATCTCTGTTAATGGGCATTTAAAGATTCTTTTCAAAGGCTTTTTGCTTAATCACTGCCTTAGCCTTTTGGTAAAATTGGCTTTTAACACACTGGCCTGCAGGGAACAAGTTTTTAAATTATTCTCAAGCCTTTCCTACCCCTTCAAAGTTTCTCCAAACCACTTTAAAACATCTTGGCCCTGGGGAAAGGATGATGCATTAGATGAATTTGTTGATTGCTGCCAGGCTTTAACCTTGGTCTAATCCATTTCGGTCACACTAGAAATGTGCCTCTTACAACAGGACTCTCTCCCAGGCTGGGCCACCAGCTGCCCCCGGTCCTCGCGGGATGTTCTCCAGCATTTCTACACCCCGCTTTACACCAGCCTTTTCCCTTCTGTAGTGACGCCCACACTTTCATTCTTAGTTCAAATTCTAATTCTTCAAAGAAATGGTAACCATTGGATCCCAGGAAAAAGCAATTAAAAAGTCATCTAAAAGATAAAATATTAATTGATCAGACATGCAGAATGTCATGTACATTCTGTTTAAACACTTTCATAGATCTCATCCAAATCAAAACCACAATGAGATGTCTCTTCACGTTCATTAGGAGGACCATGCTCAAAAAGAAGGAAAAAAAATAGCACACATTGGCAAGGATGCAGAGAAACTGGAACCCTCCTGCACTGCTAGTGGGAACGTAAGGTAGTACAGCAATACCTCCTCCAAAAGTTAAACACCAACCAGACCTGGTGGCACACACCTATAATCTCAGCACTCTGGGAGGCTGAAGCAGGAGGAAGCCAAGTTTGAGCCTAGCCTGCTTAACTTTGTAGCTTAACAAGAACTTGTTTCAAAATTTTAAAACAGAACAAAGTTGAACATAGAATTACCATATCATTCAGCATTTTCAGCTTTTGTTGTATACCCCAAAGTGTTAAAAACAGCCTCAAACATATACTTATACCCCACCGTCCATAGTAACATTATGTATAACTGAATAGCCAAAGGTGGAAACCTAACTATCAGACGAATGGATAAACAAATAAGGTGTATCAGCATCGTGTTCAACCCCCAAGAAGAGGTAAGAGTCTGACACATGGATGAACTTGGAAAGCACTATAGGGTACTAAGAGAAATTCACCAGACACGAAAGGATACAAATTGTCTGAATCCATTTCCACTGGTTAAGAGAAGAGGGGCAGCGGTAGAAGAGGAAAAATGAAGCATTCACTGTTCAGTGCGTGTGGAGTTTCTGTTGGGAAGACGAGAGAGCTCTAGAGATGACAGCGGTAACAGCTGCACAACGTGAAAGTACTTAGGGCAATCACTGAAACAGTTAAAATTGTGTCTTTTATCTTACCATAGTAAAAACAAGTAATAAGCGGGGGCACCAAAAAAGGCAACAGAACAATGGGTCACTGATTCTCCAGGCTCCAAGGCTTCCAGAAGACCTGCTATAAGTTTTAAATATCGATGCACTTGCTCCCATGCACTGGTGCTCAAAGGAAAAGGACAGGTCGAAATAACAGCTCAGGGTCAGTGAGACCCTGGCGCCTGGAAGGAGGTGAGGTCGCGTGTCACAGCAGCCAGCACACGGGGATGGGAGCAGAACACGGAGATTCCTGGCCCACTCGTGTGTTCTCTCCCTTCTGATCTTACACCTTGAGAACTGGCCCATCAGCTCCGAACTGCAAAGCTCTGACTGTCCTGGGTGTGCTCCCCGACCACAGGAGCGCCTCTGGGCTCACACAGCCCACAGCTCCAGTGCCCTGCACTACCCCTCACACCCTCTGTCCTCGGTCGGTCAACATCGTTCAACAAACTCAAACACTTCTGATGAAGCCAGAGCACTTTCCTCTTTTTAAGACTTCAAGCTCAAAATCAAGCCTCCAACAACCACCTCTCAATCACTGGACCCCAAAAACAGAAGAGAGGTATGAAGCATCTACACTCTCAGGTAAACTCAGACATGTTCTATATTTACGGGACCCTGCACACACCAGATCTGTAGGTGAGTGTTTTCTTCCATTTGCTTAGGCACTTTGTGTTCCCTAATGAGATCTGGATGACAAGGGGCAGTGTAGAAGTCAAAACAGAACAGGAATTTACAGAACACACCCACGGAGGACAGCCTACACCTCAAGTCATGAAGGTCTAACTACTAAGACCTGCACATCCAAGTTGAATCTCATCATTTCAAGTTCCCCTCGGAAGTGGACTGCCCGACAGGGAGACATCAAGGCTGTTTTTCTGGACCAGGGAAGCATTCATACAGGCTGCTTAATTACCTGAGACACAACTGGTAGAGTTCAGAGTTACGCTGTTTTATTTTTAATTCTATTAGCCTTCTTGACCCACATTTTCATACCTTGGCTGTAACACTTGGAAAATTAAAATTTATCCCAATAGAGTTTAATGAAAAGTTAAATATAGCAGCTAAAACCTAATCTCATTGCAAGTCTCCTCTAAACCATAAAAATACCACAGATTTGGCTTGGCTGGAAGTCAGCACGGAGGCCTCTGGATTTACACTTGCAAATGCCATGCATTTGTAAGGCCGCAACTAAGCGTTAGGAGGAGTCCATACTTGACAGTTTCAATCTAGCTCTGACCTTTCACATCAGCTATTAGACAAACCCAGATTTCACAGACACTTCTGCACACAGGTAGCCAGCCTCTCCAGCGAGGTGCCTTTTTTTTCATTCTTCGCTGCAGTACTAGAATTGAAGCTCACACTGAGCTTCATCTCCAGGATACACACCCCACCCCCATGCCATCTTTTGACTTTGGGGATTTTTGTCTGTGTATTTTTTGACAAGATCTGGCTAAATTACTAAGTTGCCTGGGTGAGCCTCAAACTTACAATTCTCCTGCCTCAGACTGCCGAAGTGCTGGAATTACAGATGTGTGCCACCACACCCTGCGGGTGCAGTCTTTCAGAAGTTAAAAAATGGAATCATTCTGCATAAAAAGTGAACACCAAAATTAGTCCCTAGTTGCCGTCGTTCTCCACTAGTCTTGCTGTGGTAGAAGTGGTGAACATCATTCTCAAAGGCACAGGGGTAGGACTCGGCTCTGGCTCTCGCAGGTACCGATAAGTCAAGAGTTTCCCCTCTTTTCCTACCTGGAAGGGAAGAAGTTGAATGGTGCCCCTGGGACCTGAGGGAGACGTCTACCAAACTCTGTCTCCACACTCTTCTAAAGTATTCTGCAATCCAGGAGGGCCCTCTTCCATCCACGTGTGGCGGATACTCCGCTCAGGGCTCTCCGCCTCCCAGTCAGACCCACACTGAACACCCACCTCCTGCACGGCAAACTGCACGCTCGCGGACAGCCCTAGGAGGCAGGTGAGTTCAGCTCCTGCTCTTGCCTGGATACAGACTACAGCTACTGTTGCCCTGGTGACCACACTCACTCGGGCAGAACCAGCTATGTAAGTATTTCTCTGGAGAATCAATTCCCATCAACTAAGCGCACTTAAGGAAACAACTTCTTGCTAATTTATCTTGAGAAAACTCTGCCCTGAAAATTTATAACGCTTAAGGGTGACATCATCTCCCCTCTACTACTCCACAGCATAGAATTCAAAACTGGCTCACTTGAAACACGCAACAGCCCAGGCATGGCTGCACACATGTGCAATCCCAGGACGCGCGAGGCTGAGGTAAAAGGAGCACCGTGAGGTTGAGGCCAGCCTGAGCTACACAGCAAGAGCCTATCTCAAAAAGAAACAGGAAAAAAAAGATTCTCTCCATCTCATTGATCAGTACCGACCACCTCAAAACATAAGTATTAGCAAGTCCTACCTGAAAAATGCTTCTACTGTATGTGGTCCAAGTGGGAATATGAGGTGAGGAAAAGCTAGAACGCAAAAGTCATGCCCGTAACACATACAGGAACCAATACATGATACGATTTTATTCCTAGAGAAAGCCCACAAGGTAAGCTACCCCCACTGCACAGGTAAGGCAGAAGGAAGTGACATCTTTACTCACAAAGCCCCTGCCTGTCAAGAATTTAGGCTTTGCCCTGTTCACGCTGCTTCTGAATAGACCATGCCGTCTCTAAGAAGCTGCGCCTTCCAAAAAGCTCCGCATCAGAGAAGTGGGTGCTCGCATCACCGTGATATATCCTGGGGATTTTTGTCTGCTGGCTGATTTATGGTGCTGCAGTTCAAATCCAGGCTTTGTGGGCAGCAGGCAAGCACTCTAGCACTGAGTTACAGCCCCAGCCCCAATCTCTAGGGTTAACCATACAAAGACCCCATCATATGAAGTTGCCGCAAGGGCACAAGGCTCGCACCTCTGCTGTGGCTCCTACGTTAGAGTCCTACAGTACAGCTAACTCTGCGCCATTCTGTGCTGGAATTTTGTGACATTTCATATGCTTCAGGCACATAAAGCTCCACAAGTCCAAAAGGAACTCATGGATCTTTTCCACACACTACCTCCGTACATATTCTTCCCACTCCTCTGCAAGATGATAGCAGCTACTAGATATCCAGGGGCTTGTCACTTTTTTTTGTAATAATGTTATAGGTAGCAATCAGTAACATATCCAGATATATATACTTATAGTTGACAGTTATGGCAAATGTGCATGGCACAGAGCTGTACCAGAAAGGAAAAACAAAAAACACAATTCAACAGAAACAGCTAGATGGGACTGGCAGATGCTGCAGGGTTTTGAAAATCTGAGCTCATTTAAGTGGGATAAAGCTCTCCAGCTCTCACCCTAAATCTAAGTGGGGCCGGAACATCTGGTTGATGTGAAGCCTGCCATTCAGATTTCCACTGAGCCACTTTTGTGTACCAGATACCTTGCTGGATAGTTATTCCACTGCCAGGAAGGTTCAGGAAGAGTGATGCCATTTTTCAAATGAAAGCAGAGTGCAAAATCAAAAAGGTAAAAGAAGCGCCAGGCATGGTCATGCACACCTGTAATCCTAGCACTTAGGAGGCTGAGGCAGGAGTAGGTAGGTATAAGGCCAGCCTAAACTACACAGCAAGACCTTGTCTCAAAAATAGTCAAAAGAACTTACTAGACTGTGGTAAGTCAAGAAAGCGTCCTGCCAGGGATATAGCTCAGTGACACAGGGTCTGCCTGGCAAGCCTAGGGTCCTAGGTTTGATTCCTCACACCAAAAAAAAAAAAAATGCATCCTATAACCTTGTTTGATAACCTCTAAAAAGAGTATATATAGCTAACAGGTTCACCAGTAAGGGGAAAAAATAAATACATTTTCTCTTTTGCTGAATCCAGAAGAAGCGAATGAGAAAAAAATACAGAATAAATCAAACAGAAAACAAATTGCAAGATGGCAGATATGAACTCAACTACATCAGTAATCACATTAAGGGTTAATTAAAATGATAGAAAACAGGCAAAGAGAAAGCACAGCTTATATATAAATCCCCCAAAGCCTACGCGCTCATAGCTGGGGCTTTTGGGAGGTGACTGGATCATGGGGCGCAGTGCTGGATTAGTGCACTGACGGGTTGGTGGCCAAGTATGACTCAGGGAGGGGAAGCCCGGTGGGAGGCAGTGGTCACTGTGGGTGTGGCTTGGAGATTATACTCGTATGTATACATCCCTCCTGCTGCCTTGAGCACACACCGCTTCCTGCCTGCCATGAGCTCTTTCTCCTCTGCCTCGGGGTCAGCTGACTATGAATTGAAACCTCTATAAACTGAGTTAAATAAACCTCTCCTCCTTTAACTTGCGGATGTCAGGTACTTTGTCCCAGCAACAATACAGTAAGAAAGGCAGAGAGGATAGAAAGATCCAAGTACATTACAAAAAGCAAGAAAGGTTGTAGACGTCGTCGCTCGGGTCTGCCTTGCTGCCTGCAGTAAGCCTGCCCAGCCAAGCCTAATTCTGTGTCCACCAGAGTCCGTATCTTTCACACCTCTTTTGTTCGCTTCCATTCACTGTTAAAACAGCAAATCACTTCACTGGAAAAAGCCGTGGAAAACTCTTGTGTCTTCTTGATTCTTTGAGAAAGCCCTTGCTCTTCCCAGCTAGAAATAATTCATTTAGTGCATCCTTGCATAGGCACATTAGACCCTAAATTTTATCTTGTTTATTGCATTACTTTTTGGAGACTGCCTAACTACTTTTCTGGGGGGATCACTAATCACGGAAAGGGGCCCATTCGTCCTGCCCACACTCTATGCTCCGCCCTCTGTCTCGCCCCCGCCCCCGCCTCCAAGTACCAGGCTCCATCAGTACAGTAATAAAACCACTACTGTTTGGTTAGCAGAAACGCATCCTAAACGTATCAATGGAGTGTTTCATGCAGAAAGGCTATTGTTAGGTCCATTAATCGACTACAGTAGATTTGTAGCAGCTTTTTTTTAAGCATGTCAGGAATGCAGTGAAAAATAGCACATTCCATGTTCCTCAGAAACAACACAATGTACTTCAGACGACTAAACAAAATGACCAGTGAAGAAATACACTCATCTCTACAAAGGCTGGCTCGATGATAACCTTGTCTTAAAATCTAGGTGTAACTGTGCTGGTGTTGAGCGTTTGTCAAACTCTCTCTCACCTTGACTTCCCAATCTCCCACACAGATATCCTCTATATCCTTGTATCTGTTAACTCAAGACGAGGGGAAATGAAAGAGAAGGGGAAAGGAAAAAGGGGAAGTTTCAAATGGGGTCTAATAAAGTTGTGTCATCTTAAGTTTTCTGTCTGCTGGGTCCAGGGACAGAGAAGCGGGTTTCTGATCAGCCTTCCTGGGTCTCACTGTATCGGGTCACGGGGTAAAGCTGGTTTTCAGCCATTTTCAACCTTAACAGCAGCACATTCACATGGTCCCCCTAACGGCAACAGAATACCTGATTATTCGGTTTTAAAGGACCATGGAAAAGTTTCCCTGTCTGTCTTGCTTTCTGCTTACTGCTGTTGTTGTTTGTCAAGACAAGGTCTCACTATGCAGCCAGGGCTGGCCTCAAACTCGCAGCCATTGTCCTTCCTCAGACTCCCCAGCGCTGGGCTCACAGGTGTGCACCACCACGCCCACCTGCTCTGGTTATCTTCTATGATTTTTTTTTTGTACCAGGAATTGAACTCAGGACATTCTGCTTGCCAGGCAGGTGCTGTGCCACTAAGCTATATCCCCAGCCCTCTGGTCATCCTATAAAGAGGTAACTTTCTCCACTAAAAAGTAAGTGAATAAATAAATAAATAAACTGTACTAGCTGGAGAAAGCATCTGATAACTTTTGCTTTACTTAAGCCAAATCTTGTATGTACGTGGAGGGGGGGGGGGTGGCGGTGGCGGCAGCGGCACTGGGGATTCCCCAGCCAAGTCTTTTCATTTTTACTCACCAGAAGATCTCCCTGGCTTTCTCTCATAGTGGTAGATTTCTGCTGCTTGGCTTTACTCTGCTGTTGTTTTACGGTAGGCACAAAAGCATTCGTAGCCCCCAGGTGAACAGGAGGAGGATTGCTCCCCTTCCCCGCTCTGAAGGTGGCTAACCTAAATATCATTACTAGGGAAACAGCCAAGGGCTGCCTTATCCTCTGCACAAGAGATGAGGAAGAACAAAAGAAGGACAGAAACACCTGCACAGGTCAGAGTGGAGAAGCTACGAAAGGAGGAAAAGGAAGAAAGAACCACAGAGGAAATGGACAGATCTAGCGTTTTCAGTGCAAGAGCTTTAATTCTCAGTTTCCATCAAGACTGGGTCTGTCCGGAATGGCTGCTGTGAAACTGCTTCTGCATGGTAAGAGATCAAATGCCTTTGAATAGCTAATCATCTAGAAATGAATTTTCTTTCTTTGCATTTAGGTGCCTTAGAAAACATGTCTTATTGGGGCTGGGGATTTAGCTCAGCGGCAAAAGTGCCTGCCTGGCAAGCGCAAGGTCGTGAGTTCGGTTCCCGGTACCGGAGAAAAACCAAAAAGAAAACATGTCTTATTAGCAAGGGCTCTAAAAATGACGGAATCCAGGGAAAAACTAATATTAAAACCAATTCAACAGAAGACTGGGGTACATTTTGTTCCTAACTTTGAAATAAAATATGGAGGGAACGAAAAGGAACTGTAAAATTAAAGGAAAGGAAAAAAAACAAAACCAGAAAATATTCTCCTCTATGCACATCTGTAATGCCAGCACTCAGGAGGTTGAGGCAGGAGGATCACCAGGAGTTCAAGGCCAGCCTCGGCTACATAGTGGGTTCGAGGCCAGCATGAACTACATAGTGAGACCCGTTCAAATTTAAAAAAAAAAAAGAAAAAAGATTCTCTGCTAATGGGGACTCAAACAAGACTCACAGGGAAACTGTAAATTTTGTATCCACCTTTTCCCTCCAGCCTGTGGAGAACACCTGTCTTTCCTTATTCTTTCTGTGCCTTCCTAAGCTTATGGAAACAATATACAAGTAGGTAGGCGTGACCTGTCAATAAGGGAGATCCAGGAAGTGTGCACAGAAACAGACCCTCAAAGCCATTCAGAAAATGCCATCTCCAATTCTCCAGAGAACTCAGGAAGGAGATTTTCTATAGAATGGTCTGGACCCGACATCAGCCTGAGGAGTGGGAGGTGCAAAAGACGCCACTGCTGAGCTCTCGGCCACTGTGCTCTTTCACAGTGGTCCACTCTTGGCCGCGGGATGTACTTCTTTTCCCACTTTTAATTGGCCCACACTTGCTGTGCAGAGCACGCCTCTTCCTACTTTTAATAAACGTAAAAACTCACTACCTTTTTTGCTTGTGTTGTCCAGTTCTTTGTTCAGGACTAAAAGAATCTAGAAAGCACGTTTAGAAAGAGTCCCAAAAACCCAGTAACAGTAACCCATCACCCTCTGTCTACCCCTAAAGATCCAAAAAGCATAGACAGACAATGGGGAGGAATGGTCAACCAAGCGTGAGCCTGGTGGTTGACCTACTACTGAAATTCAGTAGCCAATTCAAGATTTATCTACCATTCTTCCTGAGTCCGTAAGAATACTGATCTGCTACATGTTGCTCAGTCGGGTCTGGGAATCCTAGGGCTTTACACACAATGGCTTTCAGAATGCCACATTCATTATGAGCTCTGACCAAAAAATGATCCTTCCTCAAGCTCTAAAAACCCTAATCTGGTAAGTCAACGACTACTGCTATACTGCCGTGACAAGAAGCCAACCACTCCATCAGCTATCCCAGAGGACAATGCCCTGGACGATGCTCAATCTGAGCTCTACTAGGCATGGGTACTGGTCTTTTACTAAACTCAACACCCACGTGTGTGGCAGGACTTTGACACAAAAGCACTGTGCTCACAACCAGTTTTCCATACCAAAAGCACGCACTTGGGATGAGAGCTGTTTTCTGAAATGAACACTGCTTAAAGGCCAGTGGCTAAATGCTAAGAATAGTCTATAAACGTGACTGAAAGAGAACCTATTGTTTATTCTTGCTATCTCTGTTGCTTCTTCTCAAGAACTGTAACTTTACAATCAAATTTTCCTATATATTTGTCCCAAGTTCACAAACCTAGCTTATTACTAAGCTACTGTGGCTTCTGAACATCAGGAATATTTGTCTGGCTTGATTTCTCTTTATTTTGAAAACCTTCAGTACTGCATCAAGAATCCAACTCTTAGCTCCAGTTCCAAGCAATACGACCCTTGACAAGTTATTTAACCCTCTAAAGTACTATTTAAAATGATCACTGTGAGAGTGAGGTGTGGGAAAATATGCACGAATTCCTCGTAAAGCATGAGCACCAGCAACTTGCTCAATAGTAGTCAGAACTATTTCAAGAAAATATACGTGCACATGCGCAAGTGCTCCCCACCCCTCTCTTCCTGAATTTCATTTAACCTGATTGTTAGTCCCTACACCTTAGAGAGAAAATGCTAAGTCAGTACTCTGCCAACAAATATGAAGTCAATGGGCTGGGGATGTGGCTCAATGGTAGAGCACTTGCTGAAATAAGCACAGGCCCTGTTTTCAATCCCCAGTAAATGTAAACTAGTGGGGCAGGATGGCGGGGGAGACAAGGCTCTTTGTTAAGCAATTTCAAAACAGGTGGATTATTCTGCGCTGGGAGATACCCTCACCCACCAATCCAGAGAGACCCACCAACCCCCACTTCCTCCACCCCACAGTGCCCTATTCCCAAGGCAGTGATTTGCCAGCCCATCACTTAAGCTAATTCTCAGAGCAAACACACGCCTCCAGTCCCCCTAAAATGCAGGTCTCATTCTACGGAGAGCTTATCGTGTGCCAGGTACGGCGCTGACGGACTGCTACTCATCCCTGTGATTTAGTTGCCCTGCTGAGAAAACCTCTCTCTCTCAGGAAGTTGAAGAAAAAGGAAAGTAAAGAGATTTGTTTCTTTAAAAGATGAGTAAGGCTTACACAGCCTAGGAAAACTGTACTGCATTTACTCGCAGAGCTGGGTGAGAGAGCACTGGTAGAGCTGCAGCGGGAGCGCGCAGGCTCAGTCCGACAGGGAACACTAAATGCCGAAGTGCTGGAGAAAGAGGGAGGAAACATAGGCTCCCCCTTCGTTAATGCACCAGCCACTTTCTAGTTACTGGGTCAGTTTAGCAGGGGAAAAAAAAGGTCTAGGGACTTTTCCCGGGAGCTGAGAGACGTGAGCGCATGGAGGACGGCAGGAAGACTGTGGTGCTCGCTCACCCGTCCATCTGGGAAGGCGGGCGCTGCCAGCAGGAGGGCAGGAGCTGAGGGCGGGGCTGGGGAACCCTCCTGTCGCTGCAAGAAGGAAAAAAAAACTAAAAACTACACTAGTCATGCTGAAGTACCCTACTCCACGATGTTAAATGGTCACCACGACCGAAACTGGGGGGCTACTCTGGGGGACAGTGAGAGTGAAACATTTTTGGATCTTTCTGATGCTGATTTAATACCAACAGAAATACAAACATAACTGCTCACTGATTGCTTTTCATGCGTTAATAAGCACTACCAGAAGACTTTTAATGGACTATTTGTAACTGTCTTGATATCCCAGTCACAAAATAATTTTTTCATGGCTTTTTCAAATGATAAGTCCTTCTCCTAGTCCCCCACCCCCAAGGATACAAAGAGAGCCAGTCTGAGTGACTAAGAAGCTTCTCTTCTCCCCCACCCAATTCAACATATGCACTGCCTTTAAATCATTAATAAAAATGCTCCCATCATGTCCTACGCCAGGCATCAAGGAGTAATGTGAAGAGAAAAAAAGAAAAAAGCAATGAGCTTCCACATCAGTACAAAAGCACTGTAAATAAATTGTGGGCAGGGTGTGGTACCCATTAGGAATATAAATTCCGGAGCTATGGGGGCAACACAAAAGTAAAGCATATGCTTAGCATGCGTAAGGCCCTGGGTGGTCTCACCCTCAGCACCAAAAAAAGAAAAAAAAAAGTCATCTGAAGTCAAAAGGCTTGGATCTGAGATCCCTATATGAGAGCTACCAGATTTGGGGCAAGTCACTTACATTCTCTAAAACTTCATTTTTTCATCTGTAAAATGAGGGTAATAATGGCGAAAGCAATGACTCCATTTACATAAAAATTATACTACCCATTCAGACAAACATTTGTCAAAAATTACACTGCAATCATGGAAGTCAGAACCTAAGTGGCAAAAATGAACAGTGGAAGAAACTGAGAATACTTTCTTCATAAAGCCTGTCAAATGTCTTCCATCACAACACTGAAGACACCTGGAAGGGAGACACAGGAGTCACTTGTCTCCCTGCTCTTAACACTAATTCTAAGCCTAAGCACTAAAGATTGCCAAGAACAACTCGTTCTGCCTTTCCTCAGAACACGGCGGTGTAACTGTGAGAACTGAAACAGCTCCTCTTTAACAAAACAAGGATTTATATACATTGCTGGCACTCCCTATCACTGTGCAGGAAATGTGTAATGTACATTCATAGAAAAAAGAAATCATAAGATTTCAGAGCACACTCAAAACAGAAAGTCCAAGGGGAACTCAGAAAGTCCAAGGGAACTCAGAAAGTTCCCTTTCTGAGTAAATTCCTAAGGGTTAAAAATTACCCGAAATCTAAACTAGGCATGGCGGTGCACACCCATAATCCCTGTACTTGCCTGTAATCCCAGCACTCAGGAGGTGGAAGGAGGAGGATCACTGTAAGTTCACGGCCAGCCTGAACTGCACAGAGACCCTGTCTCAACACACACCCACACACAGCCAGGTCGATGTAGCTCAGCATGCACAGTGCCTGCCTGGCGAGCGCAAGGTCCTGAGTTCTATTCCTGGTACCAAACACACACAACATTGCCCAAAATCTGCTAATGCTCAATTGTGACACAATGTCTTAAGCATCGGGAGCTTTTTTTCCCCACCCAGTTTGTTTTTGAGACAGGGTCTCACCGTGTAGCGCAGACTAGCCTTAAACTTGCAGTCCTCTGCCTCAACCTCCCACGTGCTGGGGTTCTTTCTGGTGTGCACCAGCACACTCGGCTCAGGACAGTTCTTACTCTTCCATAGGCCCATGTGGTGCATTCTTTTCTTGAGAATGTTATACTTTTACTATGGTATATGTGGTTTTAAACATCCACCACTTTCAAGATCACCTACACTGAACATATAACTAGCATCCAAATGTTCTAAATCCTGCTGTCAACCACAAAGCCAAAGACACAGAACTCAGAATCAGCTGACCCAGGCACGAATGCACCCTGATTATCAAGACCAGTTTCCAGACCTTCAGGCACTTCACTTTGTTTCTAGAACTAAAAACAAGACCACTTGTCTCCAAGGGCTTTCCATTTGTAAAGAGCTCTAATTCCCAATCACTGGGACACACAGTAGACACAGGAAAGTCAATCCTCACTGTGAAAGTCACAAGAAAAAGAAGTCATACGGTATCAATTAAGGAAAACTGTGCACTGAAGCAACACTTGCTTTGGGTTTTTTCCGCAGGGGTAAAGTTCCGTGTTTTCCCAAGGTAAACAGTTCTCTTTCTCCAGAACAAGGACAGGATGTTGGGGACATGACTCATTCTGTTGACATGCTAGGTACTGGTCAGCTGGAGGACAGGAACCAGACCAGCTTCCTAGAGAGGTGAAAAGTCTACTCGGAAAAAGATCAGGAAGGAAGATGTACTCAGTGTCAGGAGGATCTCCGCCTCCAAACCAGCCGTAATCTAGTCTTTTGTGCAGTGGTAATGCCCCTCCTCATGCGGCAAAAGGAGTAAAACCACCTACTCCTAGAACTCCACAGTCCACAGGAGTACCTGGACGCTGTTAATGAGACAGCTTCCCAATGCTAACAGGACAGGACCTCCAATGATTTACAGGCTCAAGCTCTGTGCGTAAGCACAAATCCGGTCCCCCTCCATGTAGCAGAATATAAACGTGTCTCTGCCATTGTTTTTCCAGGTGCAGGAACTAACAAACACAGTAAGACGCCAACGTTTTTTAAAACTAGAAGAGAAAGATAAGCAGCCTGCCATAGTCAGCGCTCTGGGCCTATCACAGAGAAGACCCCGTTTATCTTGTCATTTCAAAATTCAACTCTTAGTGAAACATCCACATGCAGTGTTCTGAAATTTCACATATGACCATGCCATCCTCCTCAAAACAAAAAATACACAAAAGTGTATTACATACAGCACACTCTGATATATAATCACTCATCTGTTCCTGCGGCAGCGATGGGACAGTGGCTGACAGCACCCTAGCCTTTGTTCCTTGATACAAACAAAGCTCCATTCTGCCCTTGCTGTTCAATGTGCCTGTCACATTTTCATGCAGGACACTACTACAGAACCCTGTGCAGACTCTCCCAAAGACAGTTCCTCTGAATTCTCCACCTAAATCAGAGCTCCACGTAGTTCCAAACATGTACTCACTCCTTCACCCATCACTGGCAATCTAATGATACAAGAATTCTATTACAGCTAATGGGGATCATGTTCAGGGTTTAGGCAGCACAAAGAAAAAGGAAATAACATTACTGCAAAGCTTATTTATAGTCCCTTACTGCTTTTCCTATTTACATTCAGTTTGGTGTCCTCTCTTGCCACTGCCGCTCGGCGGATATAAGTACTCATGAGCCAATGCTGCGCTATGAGATGAAAGGAGGTAAAAGACAACCAGAAAGCAAAATGTACAGAAGAGGAAATGCTTATCCACTGGTTCCCGTTAAATTGAGCAAATAACTCATAAAGTGCAATTGGGGAGATTATCCATTTCAAAAGAGTATTATATTACTGCCGTCCCTATGCAGTTCTGAGGGGTTTTAAAAGGAGACATTAATTTAAATGTCATGTCAAAGAAAACAGATGCAACTCTTGAAGTTCACATCAGTCACCTTCACTCCTCCAAACGTATTTGCTGAACAAGCACTGGTTTATTTGATAAACACATACTGGGCGATGGGAAGACTCGGAAACAGCAGACAGAGAGGTGCGTCCACATCCCAAGGCTAGGCACGGGTAACCAGGGTGTGTAAAGGCCTGCTACACTCATTTAATCTTTACAGTTGCTGCATACTTGTGGAATATTCATTTCACAAAAACAGGGTCACCAAGGTAAGGTGAATTGGTCACCTCAAACGTGATCTGTCACTACTAAGAGAAAGCATCTAAAAAGTCAGGGATTTTTAGCATCAGAAAGGAAGGAAGTACTTTCAAAAAGAAACCACTGTCGAGGGTATGCCAATAATGGCCTGGAAGCCAAGTGAACAGTTCCCTACAGCCAGAGCTGGGGCAATTAGAACAAAACAGTCAAGTATAATCCAAAGAGAAAGTAAGCACCCATGCAAGACCCATGTTGTTATAAATTACTGAATAAATGTAAGTATGGAGAGGAGAAATAAACCTAAAGAGAAAAATTCCAAATAATTCATGCAAATGTTGTCAAAGAGGCAGGGCACATCTTCCCATTCTGTAAGTGGGGTGCAATGGTGACTTTTTCCAATGGGTACAGCATAGGAAGATGGGCTGTTAGTGATTTTAACAGATTTTTACCGTTATGTAGAGAAATCTGGCCAACACCACCTCAGCCAAGTGGGTCACGGTCAACAAGAACGATGTTAGCAGCAGGAACTCTTGATACTATGGGATTAAAAGCAGACCACATCACCTCTGCAGGCTTCCTCCTCCCAGCCTCACTCTGATCGTCAGAGAATGACATCAGACAAATCCAACTGAGAGCCATACTACAAAATACCTGCCTCCAAACTGAGAAGGTCATCAAAAACAAGCACAGGCTGAGGCCGTATGACAACCAAGAAGAGCCTAAGGGTACAAGACAGCTACGTACAATGCAGCATCCCGGCAGAAACAAAGCAACGTGAATCAACTATGGATGTCCCTTTGCAACAGCATATCGGGTTGAGGGGCTCAGTAACTCTGATGAATTTACCATGCTGACAAAACATCAGAGAAACTGGGTGCAGGGTATGTGAGAGCCCAGGACTATCTTCTGAACTTTTCTATGAACCTAAAACTGTTCCACAATGAAAAGTTTACTCTTCGCAGAGTCTAAAAGGCAGGAGCAGGAGAGCTTTTCGCAAGAGGGAGCAGATGCACGAACTTGTCCAAATTCTCCGCGGCAGCGCCTGTCCTTGTGCCTTCCTACCTCTGCAGATCTTGAGAGCAGAACTCTGGCAGGGCCCTGCCTTCTGTTCTTAGTAAAACTAGACCACTCTCGGAGGACAGTGCAGATCTCACTCCGCGGCCAGAGACCCCGTTGAGGAGATCTCTTTACAAAGAGAGCAAGAGCTTGCTTGTGGAGAACTCCTGAATCAGATCACCCGTCCTCACCTCCACCCACCCGTCCTCAGACTTGGAGCGCCTCCCTTCACATACCTTTGTTTTTGTTTCATCACTATTTACAAATAGAACAGCTCTCACCATTTATGGGCTGTTAGAGGATTAAATAACCGTCTGAAACCACTTACAAACAGTACTCTTTTTCCTTTGCATCTTTTTGGTCAATTTCTTAAGCCGTATGAATAGTGCATTAAGACAAACTGATTATAATAACCACTTCATCAAGCACCTATCAGAAATCAACCTAAACTCAAAGACACAGAGGAGCACTTGTGACCCCTAAGGAGGGGAAGAAAAGCCTCAGCATGCAGCCGTGTCTTCCTCTTTACTGACCTAACAAGCACACCACACCCACGGCCAGTCTCACAACAGAGATTTAAACCACGAACGCGAACACAGCTGACACAGTCGTGACCTTGTTCTCTGAACCTTTCAGATCTTGCAGATTTAAGCTCAGGCTTTTTGCTTTTGAGTACTTCTCCTTCTTCTCCTTTTAAGATCAAAAGAGAGAAATTCCTCAAGCACAAGTGGCATCCAGGATTTTAGTTCAACGCTAATAACTCATGAGTATCTCTCGGGGGAAAAGGTAGTGTGCTAGGTACACAGAAACCACAAGAACTGTGACTGCCTCTAACGTTAACTCACTTGGACCAAGGTGTGCAAGTGAACTTACAGGGAACTGTATTAGAAGACGCTTCTATTTTCTTTTATGTGAAACATATAAGTTAATGGCTCCTCCTACAACTTCTGAAGAACTGCGTAGACACTCCTTTTGAAACTGATAAATTTCCCAAACTTCCAAGTTCCCTGGACTCCACCCCACCCCAATACCGTAAATGCAGTCACATCACAGGCTCAGGCCTGTTGAGGAATGAAATGCTACAGCCTTGCGAGTCCACGTTCCTCCGACCACAGGAAACAGCTGCACAGTGCAATTTCCAACACCTTGTTACCTGCAGCTTTACTGAGAACTGAGTCAAAAAGCACATGCAGCCAAACTACGGTTCAGCCCTTTTTGGCTCTGTCTGCGCCTCCTCATTCCTCGGGGGCTGTCAAAAGGGCAGGAAATTCATGAACAACTGAAAATTATAAACACTGCAGTCCCTAAAGCAATGGTTCTCAACAGTGGGAATTTCCCCCTGCCCCCCCCCCGCAAGACATTCAGCCATGTCCACACACAGTTTTGCTGTTAGAACCAGGAGGAAGGACTGTCACCCAGGGCTACCCACTCGCACCCAGAGGACAGAGCCCACGGATGCCAGCGAAACATCCTGCAGGGGCCAAGAACAGTCCCCATAACATCAGTCACCCGGCCCCAAATGCCAAGATAGAGCTCAAACTGAAGAACCTTACTCAAAAGCCGTAACGGAAATCTGAAATCTGTGTTTTCAGAAAAATGTAAGTCACCCTGACTCCTCCTCAATGTTGCTTGCACTGTCTTCGTTCTCTGCACCCTAAAATTTAAGCTTCACGCACAACACTGGGCCCTGTGTCTTCTTCCCTTGAATCTCTACAAGACCTCTCTGTCTTCTGAGTCTCTTTCAAATGCTGCTCAGCATTCCAGTTTTATCTATCTCAGAACTAGAGAAGTTCCACCTATCAACTGCTCAAAAAAAAAAATCACCAAATGTTAATTTCATCCTCCAAGGTTGTAGCTAGCGAGGAGCCTACTAGGAAGGAAACCAGTATTTCTTAAGGATTTAAGCAAGTGTACCGAGAAGTACCTTACACAGGGGGGTTTGTAATTCTTGCATCTCTTGGAACTAGGTACTACTCTATTTCACAGATACGGATGAGAGAAATTAAGCATTTTTCCTCAAATCACAGAACCAGTGTGACCACAAGTCCCATGTTCCTTCCACACTGCCCCCTGCCACTGTGACACAGAGCTTTCCTTACACACAGGCCAGACGTTAAGGTCACCTGCAGCACTCGTCAGTGTCTTGATACCAGCTCCCCCTCAGCAAGGTCAGAGGCCAGCGAGTATTCGACTACAGGCTTAAAAAGAAATACTAATGCCAGTGCTGGCTCACGGGAGAACAACAAAGAAATCCGGGGCTTAAAATTTAGTCTTGTGTCTTTTCTTGAAAGACCTGACCCTAATGGGTAAAAAGACCAATAAAAGGAAGAGAGGGAGAAAGGGGCCAGGGGGGCAACAGGCTGCAAGCCTTGGCCAGGGAACTAGCTGGCAGTTCACAACCTGAACACCTCCCACTTGCTCAGCACATCTCACTATATGTCTTCTTAGGTAAGACTAGAAAATGTAACTTCTCCCTTTCCATTTTTCTGGAAAGTGTATGAACAATAATTCTAATAGCAAAACCATTTTATTTTTCCTAAATGAATCAAAAAGTTAAAGGAAAAGGACTTGAATTATCCAGATAATTTCCCCAAACCGTCCACTACATTCTACCCGTGTGGTTTCTTTACAAATAACCTGGGTGAACCACCTATGTGTGACTTTTAATTCTTCAAATCAAAGGTACTCCATTTATTAATGGGGGGAAAGGTTTCTTCAAGTTTGTCTTCCTACACAGCCAAGGTAAAGCAGGATTTGGTCAATTCTAACATCCTCAAACAAAGCAACTTTATATCCACAACACTTATAACCTTAAATATCATTTTCCATCAGCCAACTTTACAACAGTGCAATTTTTAAGGATGACAGCATCTTCTGGATGAGCCACAGGAAGAGTAATATATTTAGTCTACAAAGTCATGGAATACTGACCGGCATGCCAAGCTCATTGCACCTCCATGGTCTTGATTCCTGAAGCAAGACAGGTGCCAGACCAGCTCCAAGGGGCGCAGGGTGCTCACAACCTGTGCCGGAAGTTTTTTTTTAAATGTAATTTAGATAATGTAGTCTGAATAACTGTTACTTCAAATGGTGAGCAGAAATGTCACATGAGCAGGAATGTAAGACAAAAATTATGCAAAAAGTAATTTCCTGGTTACTTTAAATCTTCCTTGAAACAGGGTCTAGAAAATATCAGTGAGATGAGAGTTAACGCCTAGCTTAAATTAAAAGCATACTTGTTAACTGGGGAAAAAAATAAGGCAATGCCTAAACTTGGAAACACACCCGAAGGCACAGAAATGACCCCAATTGAAGGGTTCATCTGTGTCAGAACCTGCGGATTCTCTAGATATACATCATCTTCAGAAACGGGCGGATGCTGAAAATGAACTACCACGGAGAGCTAAGGCGCGGCCATGGCTTCCATTCTCAAGCTGGCAAGCACCGAAACAATTAGCCAGTCAACAGCAATACTGCCCAGTGTATCAGACCAAGAATCATGAATCAGTGCTCTAAATTTAGCAGGAAGACTCACTCCTCTGACTTTTCAAGCCAGTTCGGCCCAAATAGTAAGTACACTATGAGACTTCTACGCAGAAAAGGGAAAATGCGTCCCTCCCATGGAAATCAGAATTGTATCGGCCAAGTTCTTCTCATTTCCAATGTGGAAACACTTAGCAAAGGCTGTTCACGTGCTTCGTC
Source organism: Chinchilla lanigera (assembly GCF_000276665.1). Lineage (NCBI taxonomy): Eukaryota > Metazoa > Chordata > Mammalia > Rodentia > Chinchillidae > Chinchilla > Chinchilla lanigera. The sequence continues at coordinate 17,851,285 of NW_004955440.1, read as the reverse complement.
TGGATCTAAGACATTAAAAGAAATGAGAGTGGGGGAGAGACGGAGGTACAGGAGTTCACTGCTGCCACGATTAAACGAGGGTTCTATTTATAGAACTGCATTACTTTAGAGTCTTACTTTCTACGCTGACAAATACGATTAAGCAAAAACTTTCTGTCAAAAGACAACAGCACCTAATAATTACCGTAAAAACAAAAGACTCCTCATCACCGCTTTTCTTTCACATTAAGAAAAAAACTATTTTTTTATTTCCCAATTTCATTTATCCTGCTCCTCTCCGTTGGGTCTTTGGTTGAAGCATACTTGCAGAAGGAAGACAAGACCTGGGCCAATTACCCAAAGAAGAACACGCTGTCTTCCGCCAAAGGCTTATAAAAATAAATTTGGCTTACGAAAAGGAATTCAAGGAGATTTCCACATTGTCCTCTCATTTCATATGAGCCTGCTGATTTTTACTCAGTATTTTTCTCCAAATTCACATTGGGTAGGGCAAGTTAAACAAAATTTCCAAGTATATCACTGCAATCTAGCTAAACATACATACAGGTTTCACATTTCAAGTCGAAAGATCACATCTAATCCGACTGTTAATTTTAAGAGGTCACTCTAGATGGTGCTGGGGACCATTGTGGAGACACAAAACTGGAGCAAGTTTCCCAAGAAAGCTAACTGCCCATCTGGGGCAGAGTCAAGCACTGAATTTCATTTAAACCAAAAGCACCTTGGAACGCAGCTCTTCCTCTTTGGACCCGGACACCGAGTTCAAGCTCTGGCCTAGAATCTGCTGGCAAGCTGCACCTTCCGCAGCCTCTGTCCCGAGCACTGCTCATCTTTGCAACGCTTTTCGGGGCTTTCCACCTTGGGTCACACAGCACCACGGCAACCCCGCCTGAACACGCAGACGTTCCTGAGTCTGAAGGAACACGCCACTGCGAACACGGGCCGACCGCAGCCAGGGCTTCTGCTGCGAATCAAAGAATCAGCAAGCAGTTTCAACAAAATGTTGTTTTTAATTGCGGCTTTGTGGGACAATAAGGCAAATCCACCCTTGACACCGTAACAACGTGATCTGGTGGAAATAACTTTCAGCGCTATCACAAAGTAAAAGTTCTACACATATTCATTCTAGTGAGGTAATTTTCAGTCTCACAGAAAGGAACGCCATCCCTATAAATTTGTTTTTTTAAGTTTTGGTACAACAGATTTGTTCTCAAATTGTATTTTAAATCCCTTTGGCATTTTTATAAGACTAAATAAAATGTAATTCTTGCCAAATTTTATAGGATAGCCTATGATGATGAATTAACTCATTGTAATTATGAATTTGATACAAACATTAATACTTAAGTTTCTCAGTATGAAAGATCAAGCTGCTGCTCTCCATTTTAAAAAGCATATCTATAAAATCTGAAAGGTACAACAGACATTGTGACAAGGAAAGAAACTGCTCAAAAGGAAAGAACAACTGGGACGGGGGAAAGAAGAATACAAAGAAAAAAGGGAAAAAATATGTGTGTGTATACACACACACACACACACACACACACAATAAAAGATAACTGATTTCTATTGGTTTATTGAAAGGAACGGTTAAAGTTTAATTGTTTGATAATCTTATATGCCTATGTATGGTTATGTGAGCAACTACTTTGAAGATAACTAATACAACAATCATTGTTAATTTCTTATCACCTTGTTTTGAAATCCTGTATCATTTTTACGGTTTTTGTGTTGTTTTGCTTATGTCTTTGTTTTTGTTATTTTCTTTTTGTTGTTTTCTCTTTAAAATAAGCTTTTTAAAAACGCGTATCTAAGCCGTGCTTAGTAGCACATATCTGTAGTCCCCAGCTACCTCGGAGGCTGAGGCAGGAAGATTACAAGTTCAAGGCCAGCCTGGGAAACTTAGTAAGATCCTGTCTCAAAATTTTAAAGATTAAAAATAAAAATAGGGGGCTGGGGATTTAGCTCAGCGGCAAAGCGCCTGCCTGGCAAGCGCAAGGTCGTGAGTTCGGTTCCCGGTACCGGA
>NW_004955440.1:17828602-17849159 GCF_000276665.1 Chinchilla lanigera | reverse complement strand
AAAGCGCCTGCCTGGCAAGCGCAAGGTCGTGAGTTCGGTTCCCGGTACCGGAGAAAAACCAAAAAAAAAAAAAAAAAAAAAAAAAGACACACACAAAAATAAAAATAGGAAGAGCTAGTATAGCTCAGTGGGAGAGCACTCCGGGGTTCCATCATTAGAACCAGCACAAAAGTGGGGAAATGGTGGCACAAGATTGGATCTAAACCACCCAGAGCTGCTTGGGGAACTCAGTGCTGATAACTATAAAATACTACTGAATTACTGCAAAAATAATGTAGGTTTTTGTTTTTCTGCTTGGAAAAATTCAATTCAGACATCCAAAGCACACTGCACACCAAAGTAAGTTCCACATAAATAAATTTTAATTCTTTAAAAAGTATGAGTCTAGCACAAAATTAAATCTTTTTTGGAGAGGGTTATCTTTCCAGGAAGCAACTTTCCTTGGGCGGCACGGGCTCAGTGGACGAATGCCCACAAGGCTGAGCCCTCACCATGTCAGCGTTGCCTTTCAGACAAAGTCTGCTTCTGTCTCCTCTGAACGTCAACACACTAACATATTCCTGCTTGACTGGGTACAGTCGCTGTCACAGAGCCACCTCAGAGCCACACGTGCGTGTCTGGGAACGCAGCGCGCCGTGCAGCTTTCTTTGTTCTGAGAGGACCCGCACAGCACGCCTCGGAGAGGGGCCCTGCCACCACCCTTCGATGCTCGGACCCCCTACTTTGGGTCAAATTGCATTGTCCTGCTTTAAAGGTTTATGCTCCTATAGCATCATCAGGTGAATGGTTGATTAAGTCATATCTTTTTGTTCAGTTGTTAGGAAGGCCATTTAAGTTTCAAAATCATGACAAAAATGACCAGAAATTTAGATGATATAAAACAGTGCAAACTTTTCTGAGCCTAAAAAACTGACCTAAAGAGGAAGTGGGGGAAAACAGTCAAAGCAAGAGTTACTGTCCAGCACATGGGTCTGCAGACTACTGATCACCAGCCAAACCCAGCCCGCCGCCAGTTTTTCAGCCTGGGAGTTTTGTTTGTTTTATTCTTTACAGTATTGGGGACTGAACACAAGGCCTTCAGCTTAAGCAACATCCCCAGACCTTTTTTTATTTTTCTCTTGAGACAGGCTCCTGCTAAGTAACTAAACTGCCAGACTGGGCTCAAACTTACAATCCTCCTGCCTCTGCCTTCTAAAGTGCTGGTTTACAGCTGTGTGCCACCATGCCCAGCTCCAATGCCACGTTTGCAGAAGCCAGGAGCTATGAACAGCTTTCACACTCTTAAATAGCTGATAAAAATAAAGAGGTACAGTATTGAAGGACATCTAGATTGTGTTACTTTCCTCCTTGCTGAGACAAAATACTCCACAGCCAGAGTTAAAGGAGGAAGGGTCGGTCTAGCTCATGGTATGCAGAGGTTCCAGCCCGTCGTCTGCTGGCATGGCAGAGGGCCTCAGAGGAGAACAGCCATGGCGGGCAGAAGAAAGCAAAAGCCAGCAACCAATAACAGCAGCTTCTTTCTGCCCCTTTCTTTTTCTATCTAGGCTACTCGGCCTAGGGAGGGCACCAAACCAGTCAGGGGACCATTATTAATCACACGCCTTTAATGCCAGCACCACACACTCTAGACCCAGCCACCTCTGAAAAGGCCCCACCCATGGCTGCATGAGGCTTTGGGAGATAGCTAGGCACAAACCATAACACAAAATATTATATAAAACTCGTGTTTCACTGCTGCAACTGTTCAGGCTGTGTTTGCAGCAGACTCTGTGACCCATAAAACCTAAAATATTTACATGTAGCACTTTACAAGGAAAGTTAGCCAATCCTTCCTCTAGTATGCAAAGTGCCTATACATAATAAAATAAGGCCCAATAAACAGGTGAAGGAGATTGTTATGGCTCAGTTATAAAGCGGTCCCTACAGCCGCATGTGTGTGGAGGTGAGCAGATTACGCGGGCAAGGACAGCCCACTTGCTCTCACACAGCGTCGGGCAGGGTCTGGATGGAGGAGGCGGGTCACTGGGATCGCAGCTGGGAAGGTCTTTCTCCCTGGGGGCTCCTTCCACTCTCCGCCTCCTATTCTCCACCCCAGTTGTAGCTCTCCCCTGCCATCCCCTCTGCCTTGGAGCCAGCCAACCACGGCCTAAAACATGAGCCAAAATAAACCTCTCCTCCCTTACAGATCACGTATTTTGTCGTGTCAGATATTTTGTGCCGCCAATGAGAGAAGTAACTAAGAGGTTTTTCCTAAGTAAAAGAAAAATTACAACTGTTTAAAAAATACAGCAAATGCTTACTTTTACTGCCAAAATAAAAGAATCTCTCTGATCTCTTAAATTAGGAAAGAGTTTTGAAAAAGTCAACACTGAACGCTATAAAACAAGGGCTAAGAAACTGCAATGTGGCACACCAAGGAAGTTCAACCCCTTCCGAAAGCACTGCGGCAGAGAAACACGTCTCAGAAAATGCCCATCCCATGCTTTTCATTTACCCTAGGAGCAAAGCCTGGAAGATTCATTGCAGTATCATACAGTGATACTAATTGTAATGCAATGAAAAGCCGGGAACAGCTTCTAAGAGTCATTTCTTTCAAATATCTAAGTTTCCACGTATCTAAAATGAAGATGCACAGCTATGCATGTAACCCATTACCTGCTCCCACACACCACAGTGACGACGTGCCTTCTCATCGATGTGTCTTGCACGCACTACACACAGGCACCTCACAGAGGTGAAGGAACTCAGAAAGAGGACCAGGCAGTGTCTTCTTGGTGGGACACAGCCACCGATAAAACCACAGCGGAGAAGCCAGCAGAGAGCAGTGACCTCACACCTGGTGCCCCCTCAGATGTCCTGAAGTTCTCCTAGCAGCCAATCCAATTAGAAGCCAGAGAGGAAGGAGGTCTGGAGAGGCCGGTCAGCCAGCACCAAGGCTCACTCCGAGAGGGCAGAGAATCGGTGGGACAGGCGCTATGGTCCGCTACGGAGCCTCCAAAATTCAGGTGCTGTCAATATGATCGGATTAAGGGTGGGGCCCTTCTGAAGCCGTGGGCCAGGATGTCCTTCCTGGTTCATGGGATTAAGACTCTTCCAACAGAACTTCCGCAAGTGTTTAGCTAGCTTGCCCTTTCGCCCTCTGCCACGTCAAGGATGGAACAAAAAGGCCCTTGCCAGACCAAATGGTGGCCCTGACCTTCTCAACCTCCATCTAAGAAATAAAATTCCGTTCTTCATACATGGCCCAGTCAGGGACTGGTTGTAGCAGCACAAGACGAACTATGACAGGAAGGAAAAGAGAAGAGCCCTCGTGGTCATTCTGCTCACCCAACGAAGAGCATAAAAAGTGCCTCCACAGAGACGAGCCCTGGGAGAGGAGAGCACATCTCAAGGTCTTAGGCAGTGCTACCTCAAGCCACCCCCTAATTCAGCACCCAAGTGGCTTTGCTTGCTGCAAAAAGAACTGACAAAAGAGAAAATAGGAATTTGAAAGTCAAACTTTTATAAAGAAAACATTTTCTGCAACACTAAGGTGCAACAAAGATGTTAGGCAAACAGTTATCATTTGGGTGAGGTAGAGATGTCAGGTCAAATACATGGAAATTCTAAGTTAAAGAAGAAATTACTTTGAATAGCAAGAAAATTGATAAACTGGCACATGAATCAAAGTGTAGGCCAGGGCTGGGGATTTAGCTCAGTGGCAAAAGCGCCTGCCTGGCATGCGCAAGGTCATGAGTTAGGTTCCCGGTACCGGAGAAAAACAAACAAAAAAAAAAAACAAAGTGTAGGCCAAGTTAAGAGTCTGAATACACTTATGTTTTCCAAAGGCGCAAGGTCTGGAAAGACTCAATTCCTAGGCCCCATTCCTCTGAATTTCAATTATTTCTAGTAAGATTTTAATTAGGGCTCTACCCAGGGCTGCTTCACGAAGAACATACAGAGGCTTACTGTCTAGAAAAGTGCCAATTTTAAGGGCTAAACAACAAAAAGTATTATTTAATAAAATGTGTTTAGCTTCCCACCACTGTAACAGAATACCTGAAACAATCAACTCATGAAGAGGAAAGGTTTTTCCGACTCCCAGTTTCGGAGGGGCCTGTGATGGGGACACACATCCTGGTGGGGCACACACAGCAAAGCTGTTCACCTCATGGATGAGGCAAGAGAGAGAAGAAACAGTGCCCCACAGTCTTCCTCAAGAGCACGCCCCCCATGACCTGAGACCACTGGCTACTCCCGCCTCTTTAAAAGGTCCCGTTGTGCCATCCTAGACACCTCACCTCCGCACAGGGGCTGCGCAGGCATTCCGGAAAAAGTGTGCAGTGATCCCCAGAGATCTGGCACTGCAGTTCTGCTATTCTTGCTTCGAGTTACTACATTCAAAACTCCTACTAAAAAACACAGGGAACCAGGTGTCTCATTCAGAACTTTATGCCTCACGACTCTTAAGAGCAACTCTTAACATCAACCAAAAAGGTCACCCTCCTCCCATGTGCACAACGGCATGTACTCCTCACCATGCCTCCCCCACGAGGCCTCCTTTCCATCCCAACCACGCCTCCCAAGCTGGTGCACAAGAACCCGTCCGCCTAGCGCCGCCCCTCCCCGCGCTCCCTGCATTTACACTCGGCTGCCTCTGCTCTTTCACAGTTAGTCTGTACTTACTTGCACTTGTTCCTAGTAATTGCTTTCTGAAAAATTATCTGTTAATGTGTTTGTTCTAAACCCTCAGTCTCTCACAGTCTCCCAGAAGGTCATTACCTGTTTCCAAGGGATTCAGCTGGCATTCTCTAGGTCATTCTTTTCTAACTCCTTCTTGAAGGGGTCCGAGTGAAGCTGCCCACAAGGCATGAGGGGTTGAATCAAACTTAGGTACCAACTTCTACTCTAAAATCAGTTCACTAAGACACAGAGGTTGGAAGACATGCGGGTTAGAAGTTTGGAAATATGTATTTAAGGCATGTGGGTTACCACTGCTATGGCATTCACCCGTGTCTCAGCTGTGCTGACAACAGACAGTTACCAACCCTTTCACACTTGGCAGGAAAACTGCCAATACTTATCTGCCATATATTTTCACACCTCAATTGAACAAGTACCTTTATCATTACAATCTGGCATCACAACTGAGGAAATAAGTCAGTCCTCACTTCTAAGGGATAGTGAGAACTCAGCCCTAGAAACCTAAGTGTCCTAAGAGAAGGCATCTCCCTCTACTATGCACTGTTTGTGTACCCCAAAAGTCCTGTATTGAAATATTAACTTCCAATGTAATCGCATTAAGATGGAGTCTTTGGGTGGACTGCTGATCTGTTAGTGACTGGTACCCTAATAAATAGGCCCCAGAGAGTTCCCCCTCCCTTGCACTATATCAGAACATGGCCAAGAAGGTGTCATCACGGACCAGGAAGCAAGTCCCCACCGGACACAGAGTGCTAGGCTGCTTCTCAGCCTCCAGAACTATGAGAAGTAAATTTGTTTTGTTCATAAGCTCCCAGTCTATGGTATTCTTTTATAACAATCCAAAAACATGAAGATGCCCGCATTCATACTGGCTGCATATTCGTAGGAAAAAAAATTTTTGTTTTTAATATTCTTTCCTTTCATATCACTCTTTCAGTTCAGCCTGAACTGGGAAATGTACTTAGAGTCCAATCAAAGCAGCCACGAGCATGAACATTTGCACTCTGCACTCACTTCCTTCAGCACATATTACCTCATACTGCTAGTCATCTTTTTAAAAACGATCACTGTGCTTAGTGATGACTGAGGTGATTATTTTCACTTTCAAAAAAAGTCAAAGCTCTAAAACTGAAACAGAAAAATGTCCAAAAATGTGACCACCTAAATATTTTTCAGCACCTGGAACAATGGTTCTAATGGCACTCTGGTTGAACCTCATGACACTTGCTTTGTTTTGAAGAATTCTGCACAAACTATCAATCAGCAGGTCCTGCAGTGGCATAAGCAAATCACTAACTGAAGAACCTGTAATGGCATTAAGCATGTGATTACTTAGCTGTGATTCTCAACAGCCTGCTAAGTTGGGCCGAATTTGGGTAAAGATACCATGTCTTCGATCAGTTATCTTGACTCACTGAAACAGATCCACTAGGGCTGTCCGGTGAGAGCGAGCCAGCAGTGCTCCTCAGCTCCGGGCTGCTTACCAGAAGAGATAATAAACCTGGCCATGCAGCAAGAGCTGATGAAGTGGTCTCCCTAATCTTCATCATATCTGCTTAGCCACGGCAGGACAAAAGGAGCCTTTGAATACAGAAGAGCAGAAAATTTTTTAAGGAAAATGTACAAAGACAGCAGGGATTCAGAGTACCTGTGAGGAAGAATTCCTTGACGGTGAGCACCAGTAATACCTGGATGGGCAGGTCTGGAGTATCTATCTGGAATAGTTTAAGAACAGGAGAAATCACCACCTTGAGTTTCTTCAATGCAGTATCAAGGTGGGCGGTTCTGGAATCCTAAAACAACCACCCCACAGCTACAGACAGTCGTGCTCACAAAGCTTATCACGGAAATTACAGATCCCGCGTTTACCAGGATGGCAGCAACAACACCAAGTTCATAGGGCAGGCGAGCTCCAAACACAAGATAAACAAATGAAAGCACTTATGAATATCGTCATTACAACGAAAACATTTGTTTACTAGAAACTGTTCTAATCACCTTGGACAATCACTGTAATCAGTGCACAGCCTGGAACATGGAGTTCACACATCCTCGCAGATGGCCCTTCCCACAGCGGGAGCGCCAGGGAAATGTGACCCTGGAAGACAGCAGGGTTCTCCACAGGCCTCACAGGACAGGGGCTCTGAAGGGCAAATCTGCACAGCACAGGTACCACTGTTTTCAGGTGAACACGGGGACGGCCAGCAGGAAGTCTCCCAAAGCAGCCCTCATTGTTGGAACCTGCACCCTCTGCTCAACACAACACATTTAATACGGTGTACTGTGCTGGTAATCACACCCCCACTGGACAGATTCCATTAGAAAAATGTTTTAAGTAACTTCACATAGAGTTAAAAGTCAAATACTGAAATGAATAAAACCTAAGCTGTTAACTGCAGTACAAACAGGATACCCAGGTTGCTCTTTGGTGAGTCACAATTTCTCTCTATTAGGTTTACTTTATAACTTTGTTTTATACTTCATACATTTTCAGAAAATTCTTTTGGAATTTTCTATTCTGTGGCTGAATGACAGTTCTCAATTACTGCAAAGAAGGCTTAATTTAATCACACCTCAGTACTCAACAAGTCAGCAAGCAAAAATTTAACAACTGTTTATCAAAGGCCTTGGGCTGCTGCCTGTCATTACGAAGTGTCCAGATTCGCCGTTATCCAATAGGAAGATTGTAAAACCACCGCTACCAGCCAGTGTGGTCTGTCAAACTAAAGTCTGGCCCAGAGGCTGGGGCTAGCATAGCCTTGGACCCAGACCTTCTACAGCATCCACTTACTGCAGTCACCTACAAAGCAGTGAAGGGCTCATTCCAACTTCCTGGTGAGGACTCAACCCCGAGATCAGCCACTTTTCCAAGAACTGTGCGTAAACCATTCTCCTTGTTCTTTTAACTCGTGATTCCTCAAGCTTCTTGGAGAAACGGCACAAAGGGGTGCGGCGAGGAGAATTTAAGAAAACAGAACATACAACTTTGCCCAAGAAAATCCCTCACCTCCTAAAGCAATGAAGTTTTTCCTCTTCCTATTGTTGAAAGGATTAAATACATCCTGAAACTAGTAACTACTTCCTGTGTTACTACTTAATATATTTAATTAGACCATGGTGAATAATTAATACAAAAATAGGAAGGAGGGGATCCAAAAGTCAGTGACTTATAGTAACTTTTTCTGAGTTTCTCTGAATCTGTGCAAGAAGTCCAGAAGCTTCAAAACAATAATATTAAATCAAACAGATGAGCTACTGAAAAAGCAGAGTTCTGAAAGCCCTATAGAGAAAATATATAAGCATGCATAAGGTCAACATCAAATACCAAAGTAAAATAACTAGCAAAGGAGACCACTACTAAAGTGATACATTTAAGCCTAAGGTTTACTGGAGTTAAGTCAACAGAAAGCCAAGCTACTGACCACATTCACAGACCCTACTGAGTGAGGAGCTACTAAAATCACGTAATGTGTAAACTACAAAAATGCACATCCACGGGGAGAAGGCAGGTGAAGACATGAGTAGCAACAGCAAATGCTCAGAAGGAAGCGTCCCATGAGCGAGCTAAGGAACTCCCAAGCAGACTGATTACATTCAGTCTTTAGAAGGGCTTTGCGCTGAATGAAGTGCTTAGCAGTCTCTAACAGATCAAGACCCAGGCATGCACCCAGAGCCGGACGGCAGGGCCCGGGCCCTCTCCACGCAATTTCTCCGCTTTCATTGGGGCCGCCAGGAAGTGTGTGTCACGGCGGCCACCCATGATGATGCCGGGAGTAATCTCAGCAAACTATGCTAGCAGAGAGACAAACTCGTCTCATGTCTTTGACTCCGCCCAGACTGCCCCACCTACTGCTATCCCCAGTGATGGTCTTACTGCCAATCCTCCCTTGGGAAGGGGAGAGCTTCTGACTGCTCCTCTGGGGACGCAGACGCACAGGTGCTGACTGCAGGACTAAGCGAAAGCCACTCGGGGAGCAGACAGCAGGTCCAGGAGGGGGAAAGGAGAGTCAGCTGCGCTGACAGCTACTTGTTACAACGTGGCGGGCAGCCCACTCAAGAGTCTCAGCATGGCTCAGGTGATCGCTTGAAGAAAATTCACAGCGTAAGAACACAACTGTAGGCCCTTCAGAGTAACCACTCTGATGGTTCTCATAAGTCACTTAACTGAAAACTTCATGATAAAACCACAAGACACGTGACTAAAATCCTAATTTACAGTATAAACCAATAAATACACCCAGACGTCCACGGGAAGCTCCTGCAGAGACCCGATCAATTGAATGCAACTTCGGCCCTCAGACAGACATACGCTCTGCCTGGCCCAGCATGCAGTCTGACAACGCTCTGCACTCACGGGGCACGGTTCTAATCACAGCACGGCATAAAGCACCACCCTAGAGCTCAGCAAGATGCTCCTCAAGAGAAAAGTTTTTCTGTATCTCCTTTCAAATCACTTTTATTGAAAGCATATTTTTGAGGCTACTAAGAGGAGAAGAAGACCTCAGCCTGAGCTTATTCCCCACTCCCGGCCTCCCTCCCTGCAGGCCTCAGTGAACAGGGTTCTATTTCAATCTTCCCCCTGGAAGGCGGGGCACCTGCCAAGGGCGGTCAGGGCGAATCACTCCCCCCCCCCACCCCAGCCCTCCTGGGAGATGCCGCTGCCCGTGGGCTTTGAGCACCAGAAAGTCAGGCCTCACTTGCAAGTCCTTGTGCAAGGGTCACTGTTGACCCTTTGTTAACAGGTACAGAAGCTATCTCACACTTTGTGGGGAGGGCATCTCCCTGAAGCCTTGGAGTTTAAGACGCTCACTGATAAAGTCACCAAGGAGTTAACAGACAGCATGGCCTCTCCAGTTCACTGTTTAAAATAAAAAAATCCTAAGACACGTGTATTAACCCTATTAAAGGAGACAGCTGCCCTTTTTGGTGTGTGCATGAGAGGAGTGCATGTGAGATCTATTTTTTTGATGTGTGCATATGAGATCCACTTTCTTTACAAATTTAAGAGTAAACTCAAGACTAAACTACAACAGAAACCTTAACAATGCAGCTGAAAGCTGGAAATAGTTCGTTAGACACCCTCTGTGAGAACTGGGCTCTCTGCAGTGGCAAGGGGAGACCCTCCCAGCCGGTAAGTTCTGCTTTTGCACCACGACCTCAAAAGCACTGAAGAGAGTGAGAAAAGACCTCCCAGACTAGAGGCCTCCAAGGACCTCCTACTGCGAAGCCAGGCTGACCACATTACGGTGTCAAGGAAAGGAAGTCCCAGCACCTCCCGCAGTGCTGCCTTCCCTCTGTCCTGGCTTAGGCACACGCACTGCAGAAGTAAATGCCTCTGGTTCACAACTTTTCATACAAATGTCGAGCACGACCCAAAGGTCAATCAACTCTCGGTACTGGTGATGCACACACCTTACATTCACCTTCTGCTAAACGCTTTGCAAAGCAGAACCAAATGGTTAAAGGCGCTGTGGAAAGACGCTCTGCTATGTGCCACGCCGCCCGAGGAGGAGTCATAGCTTCTCCAAGGGATACCTTTAAAGCATGAGTGCGTTTCAGTATCCTTTTTAAACCTGCTGCTGAGTACAGCTGCCCAGAAGTCCACAGGCACAGTTCTTGCTTTCCCAAGATGGCAAGACGCACTTTCGAAACCAAGGCATTTCACAGCCCAGAAGAAAGGCTGTGACCCTGTGACCCCCACCAGCAGGAATATTAAACTATATTCCATTCTGCTCTTTTGGCTGAAGAGAACTTCAAATAAGATCTCCGCTGAGACCAAAAAAATTCGAACAAGAAGCTCCTCTCCCAGCCTTCCCAGCAGTGTGCACTCCCGGACAGCCGGCTTGTCTTTGTGGCAGAGAGCACAGGAAGGATATGCACAAGCTCGGAGCTCATGAGCTCCTCTGCCCAAAGCGGCTCTGGACACCAAAGTAAGACATATGAAACACACCACGATGGTTTTCATTTTTGGGGTTCTGTTTATTTGCTTTTAGTGAGACAAGGTCTCACTGCATAGCCCAGGCTGGCCTCAAACTCCCCATGATCCTCCTGCCTTTGCCTCCTGAGTGCTGAGAGTACGGGCATGTGCCACCACACCTGGCTATGATGGTGATTTTCAAGGTCTCCAATTCTCGTAATCATTTCTACTTCTCAGGCTGCCTCTCTTCCACGAACTAGAACCTAAGGCAAAAGCTACCACGGGTGCTTAAATGAATCCCACATGAGTCAGTCAGGTATTAGGGAACTAGGAGGATGAAAGCAGCCATCAGTATCCCTGGATGAGGTCTGACGAGCTCAGCAAGGCCTGGCTTCAGAACAAGACTCCTTTCACACCACTGGAAACAAAGAGAAGGGAAAGAAACTTCCTCAAGAACCATTCCTAGGCACGACATGCACTTTCCCACTTAGCCTTGCTAACGTCCCATTTTGCTGATGAGAAAAGCAAGGCTCAGTTTAAGTAACCTGCCGTGAACTGCCAGTTAACTGACGGAGCCAGTATTACTCCACTGCCACCACCTGCATGCCCGGGTGGCTTCAGACACTGTCACACAGCCCTACGCCACGGACACCAAGGAGCACACACCACGTAAGACTCTTGGAAACCAACCTCCTTGGGTGTGTGGGGCAGGAAAACAAGGTCTCCCCAACCCTTCGGCCTAAACATCGGCCAAAAGAGGGGGGGTGACCTCAAGAGTGATCTCCCAGGAGACAGCCGACGGGGAAGGGGCACTCCAGGGAGAAGGGAAAACCCGAGCAAAGGCGCCGGGTGGGAAAGCCCAGGCCAAGCACTAGGAGCAACCGGACGAGCAACTCCTTCAGCTTCCCTTGGGCTGCTCCGGGGCAGGACTGTGAAGCGCCTTAAGCACCTCGGAAACTCGTAAGAAGTTACTGCACTCAATGAGGAGCATGGAGCCATAACATTCCTGTCTCCATAAAGATCAGAGGCAGACAAACCATTTGAAAATGTTTTCACTTTTTCCACAAGTTTCAGTTGCTGAATTACTCACTACATAAGAAAAACTTTCCAAGGGCTCGCCAAGGTTAACAAGGGGCTGCCTTCAGCCCAAACACATCTGTTCAAGTGCGCACGTACAAATGCTTCATTCGCTGAATCCGTATTTAGTGGGTGCCTTCTACGTGCCAGGCACTGTGCCAGATGCAGGGATACAAAGATGAACTGACCTTATGCTTAGCTGCTGAAAACACAGTGAGAGACAGCCACCATCACCGAAGTAAAACGTGAGTGCTACAAAAACAGTAAATAAGGAATAACAAGGGTTACCTGGGAAAGCCCACCCTGACAGGGTCGCAGCGGAAGCATTTTTTAAATGCACTATTTTATCCACATCTGGGCTTGTCTTTGATTTGGCTGGATCTATTATAAAGAGTTCATGTGTTTGTCAACCCCTTCATAAAGTCACTAAATTTACAATCACCGCTTCATTTCTACAGATTTTATTACTATTTCCTATGACTACATTAAGGAAATAACCAATTAGGTCAGGTCAGGTAAGAGACAGCCCTTTAAACAAGTGCCTTTATATTAGTTCTGTATTGTCCCTATACACATGTATAGAGCCTTACACCTATTTAACAAAGTCAACTTGAAATCTTCAAAGTAGAAAGCCAGTGAAGCCTCCTATCTACCTAGGATTTCTGTTTCGAATAAGTCTTCTGAGCCGTCCGCTTACCACAGCAAAGCTGGGATGTGGCGTCTGCTAGGTCCTGGGGAAAGACTATTACTTCATAAACCTAGGATGAAGCATTCACTTGCAGTACCACTGCATCTTTAGCAGTTTGTCAAAATATTTGAGTTTTAAGAGGAAAACTAAGTTAAAATTATATGTTCACAGCCTTAAAAATATCCAGTGAAGGAGTCAACAAGCAAACACCACGCCGTAACTGTCTCCCTGGCTCCGCACGCCACCTCGGGTCGAAGCTGGCCTGTTTCCAGCCTGAGCAGCTCGTGCCTTTACTTAGACACCTGCTTGCACCCTTCAGATATCATCACAGTCTCTAGATGAATCCCTCCTCATCGGCAGGCTCAGATCACCCGCTGACCTCCAAAGTGCCCACCTCTCCTGCACAGCTGCACGGCGCACAGCGACAGCAGAGAGGAACACAGCTGGTTCCACTCCCTTCCCTCCACCCAGGACCTCTGAGCCTGCTTCATTCAGTCCTTCCTTTAACATCTCTTCTCGGCACCTAGAACAGGTCGTTCTACCTTAGCTGCCTCAAGGCACGCCTCCTCTCATTCTTGAAAATCTCGCCAGGAAACTCACTCCATGAAGAACCTCACGCACAACCCATAATTCTATCTGTTTCACTTTAAAAAGATGCTAATAATGATGACGTCTGTATAACTAAGCTATCTGCACATCATTTCACACTTAAGTTTTCATTAAACCCATCAACAAAGCAACAAGGCAGCCAGGACACAGATTACCAGTGCTCTGAAAACAAAACACGAGAACAAAGTAGGTTAAAAACGCAATCAAATACGCATTATAAATATGTGGTTACTTATATCCAAATAGAACCAGCCAAAGGATTTATAAATCTATATTAGAATCTGCAGAGATAGTGCTTCTAACGCTATGAAAAACCAGAATTCTGAAAATGAAGTATAAATATTGTTATTTAATATTTCCATACACAGAAAAGGATACTAGCATGCCTGTAATCCCAGCACCTGGGAGGCTGAGGCAGGAGGATCACTGTGATTTCAAGGTCAACCTGAACTATACAGTAAGACCCTGTCTCAAAAAAAAAACAAAAAAAGATATTGAAGTGTTAAACATTACTTAAAGCAAACTCAATTCCAACATAAAATGATCCTACTTGAAAAGCTGCTTACAGACAAACTTTTACCCAAAGGCAATCCTGATGACTTGGCAGAAGTGTGGAAAGTCTGCCAGATTGTTTATTAAAAATACAGGCTGAATTTAGACTTTATCATTGAGTTCAAAACTAGGCAAATCTGAGAAACAAGCATTGTACTGGCATTACTACAGGCCATGAGTGCAGACACTGGATTCTTCCAGCATGCTCAAGCAAAGGGAAAACAGAACTCTGCCTTGGGTAGACCCACACAAACACAAGAATGAGCATCTACTGAGTTCTTCTCAGAGTCTTGTTTTGCTTCGTTTTGCTGACGTGTGTGTGTGTGTGTGTGTGTGTGTGTGTGTGTGTGTGTGTGTGTGTTTTGAGACAGAGTCTCACTATGTAGCCCAGGCTGGCCTCAAACTCACAATGATCCTCCTGCCTCTGCCTCTAGAGTACTGGGATTACCATCCGCATTGGCCACCACACCTGGCCCACCCTTGAAAATTTTCTTCTACAGAGCAATACTGTGGAGTACATTTTCTCTGCTGACAGAAATGTATATGTGCACTGTCCAGCATGATGACTATTAGCCGTATGTAGACTTTCTGTATTTGAAATGGGCTAGAGCAACTGAGGAACTGAATTTCAAATTTTGTTAACTGGTTCACCTTTAAACAGCCACATGCGGCTGGGTGACTACCATACAAAGCACCCAGGGAGAATGAAAACAATTCATTAACTTTCAACACGAATGCCTTAAAAGAAGATAGACTGACTCTTAGAAGTCTAAAAGGAAGGCCAGATACTTATGTAAGAATTTTAGTCAAGGAAGCATTGTCCAAGGCCAAATAAACACCAACAGTTACATACAAGGCAGGCTGGCCCTCCCTCTTAACTTCCCTCCACAGTGCAGTCTGCCTTAAACGTCAGCAACAAACTACATGGCAAAGGAAATTAATAAATGCAAATAATCAGGGCTGGGGATTTAGCTCAGCGGCACAGCACCTACCTGGCAAGTACAAGGTCATGAGTTTGATTCCCGGTACCAGAGAAAAACAAAAACAAAAAGTGAATAATCCACAACACGTCAGTCACTTTTTTTTTTTTTTTTTTGGTCTTTTTGAGACAAGGTCTCGCTATGCACTTCAGGTTTGGCCTTGCACTCGCTATGTAGCCCAGGCGGGCCTTGAACTCCCAATGATCCACGTGCCTCAGCCTCCTGAGGGCTAGGATTACGAGCGTGCGCCACCACGCTCGGCTGGCTGTATGTCAGCCACTTTGATGGTTCTTTACAACTGCTGTCATATTTCATCCTCACCACAGTTTTGACAAGTAGCCATTCCTGTTCCAACTAAGCAACTCCAGAAAGATTGGCAACACCAGAATTCCAGCCCACAACGAAACATCTTCAAAATTCCCCCACCATAATACGGGCCTGCCTCTACAGGGTCACCCCATCTCAAGGTCTCTACCCTTCCTCTGACCCTCAGACTTTGACTGAAGTAGTTAGCTACTCGCCCTCAAATTTTCCAACGTCTGGTAATCTCTGATTAGACAGCTGGAAATTAACTGGGGTCCAAACCAAGCACAACATAACGGCCATTTCCAAGAAAGCAATGACAAGGTGCATTTCTTCACCTTTCTGAGAGACGCCACCACCTCCAGCCCTTCAGCAGAGCTGCCTCGCCAGAGCTCAGCACAGCCAGCATCCACCAGTCCTCGCCACTGCCTGGAGAGGGTCACAACACCCAGCAGTAACATCCCTTCTCCCCTACAACAGAGGCAGGCTGTCACTCAGGTCACACTCAGGGCTGTGCCTGAACTCTCTCCACTCCTCGAACACCCCAGACCGAAGCTCCCTCCTCAGCTCCCAGCAGCACCTCTGCTCCTTGTGGGGTTTCCCAGAAAGGAGCTCTGACATCAGAGGGAGCCCTCCTCTCCTCAGACAGGAGCAAAGGCGCAGGCTGGGTCTCAGGAATGTCTGCACTGTGAGCCTCAGCTGGAGACAAAGCAAGAGCATATCCTGCGAGAACGACGTCCACACAAAGCCTGCTCCAGAGCACTCACAGCGGCACTGCTCACGGCTGCCCCAACACTTCAAACGCAGCAGCCGATGAACGGAGAAACGGATTGGGTCTGTTCCTCCAAGTTTACTAAAACTCTCCCGACTGTAGACATTTCAAGGTGAAATCTACAGCATTTAAATGATCTCTCAACAAAGTTATGTGGGTCTTTTTCCCCCAAAGATAATCACAGCAGCAATGGCAGGAGGATCCCAGAAGGGACGTAACCTAGAGCAACTGTATCTCATGTTAATCAAAATAGGAAAATAGAATAGCGGTGTTTTCACATCTTCCCTAAACTCAGCTTAGGACTTCACAAGCTTTCTTTTGTTGAAACCTTAGAACACAAAAACCAAAAAAAAGCCAAGATCATCTCCAACTTACAAATAAGAATTAGGTCTTCAGTATATGTATGACTCTAGAGATCCCACAAGGAAAATAAAAATTTAAATTTAAAAAATAGAAGGACGTCCATCCCATGCGCACTACCTACGCGACTTGTTTCCCCATTTGATCCCCACCGGATCAACACTACCTAAGCAAGCTTAGGTAATCCGTAATCTTACTGCCTGGTTATAGCTCTGCCCCCACCTTAAGCCCTCCTCACCTTTGCTCAATAAAACACCCTTGAGCAGTGGGGTTGGTGGGAAGCCACTTTCAGACGGAAGCTTTTTTCTTTCAATAAATTCTTCCTAAGCTTAAAAAAAAAAATCAAAGGACATGCGATGTCAGAAAGGCCTGGTAGTTCTTGTCTGAATTAAGGTTAACATTTCCAGTTACCAAACACAGAATACATGAGATCATAATCTAGGCATGCTTGCCACATGCCAAGTCCTCTCTCAGCACACACACCGCTCTGCATGACTCAACCCTCACAAGCACCTATCTGCAGGCACGAGCGAAATCAGAGCTAGTGAAGCCCATTCTTTCCAAACCTGGGGAGCAACTGCTGACGAAAGCTGGTCGGCGGGGCGCAGGGGACAGCACTTGAACTGTCTGGCTTCCAAAATCTCAGCGCCCCCGACGTAAGTACAAACTACCACAGTCTCAAAGCTCTTCCTCCATGCAACAGCTGGATAACAACAGCACTGTTTGGGGCCCCTAAGGACCAAACTCCTTAGAGAAACCCTGACTATTTTAAAAATTAAGGTGCAGACACATACGGATGTGAAAAGCCGTAACATTTCACATTTCACTGCATGTGTACGTCCCGCTTGGTACCAACATTAAGACACAGTGACCGCCTCAAGGTCTAAAAGCAGAACAGCCTAACAGGGAAAGAAGAGAGAACACGGCCCACTCATTCTCCCTAACTTCCACGGCCTGAACCCAACTGGAACCGACAGCCATGGGCCCAGGCCAAAATACACCCTGCCCTCTTCTAAGTCATTGTCTCGCGTGCTTTGTTACAGTAATAGAAAGCTGGCTAACTCACACAATTCCAAATATGTTTCTCCAATGCCCACGTCATCACAGTATCTAGGAAGTTCTATTATTTTGTACACAAAGAATACATCCTACCCTCATCTCAAACCCAGAAAACCCTCATCCAGTGATGAGCTACGATTTTTAGTGGAAAAAAATACTAGTGTAAGCTAAAGGTAAATTATGGTGCATGAACTGCTTTGAACTCCTACACCTCTGATTTCAGAGGGTTAAAAATATACCACCCAGGTTAAATCTCATTAAACTACAGTGCTTCGGACACACCAAACCCAGTTCTACTCTTCTATCTGCTTTGACTTCACTGTGCACCAGCCTACCCCAAAGATACTCAGGGTGAGGTGAGAACAGAACTTCCATCTTCCAATTCCCGGGTACCTCTCCCTAAAGTCAAAATATTCTTCCTATTCTCAAATGAACATTTTCCAGATGTTTATCAGTCAAATAAAAACAACTGGCAGAACAGTTGCTAAACTACTTTCCTTCAGATTACTGCAATGTGGGTCGTAACTAGTAACAATCCATCGAAAGAAGCAGCCCTTGCTTTTACTCAATGTTAAACTACCAACATTCTCACTGCCCAGAGGAAAGAGCTGAGATGTTCTTAAAAATACAAGGTCAGAGCACTCGGGAGGCTGAGGCAGGAGGATTGTTGTGAGTTTGAGGCCAGTCTACACTACAAAGTGAGCTCAAACCAAGGCCAGCCTAACCTGCATAGTGAGACTCTCTCAAAAAGACAAAAAAAAAAAAAAAAAAAAACAAGGTAAGCCATGAAGGTTTTGGAAGGTTAAGACACAAGGGGGGAGTTCAAGGTCTTCACTGAATTATAAGCACAGGACCATGAAAATTCCCCACTAACCTGCAGAAGGCACCCTAAGAACCAACAGGAGAGATGAGACTCATCAACACGCGCCCTTCGTCAGCCATCACAGTGCTCCTTTCCCACAGGGCCCTATGCTGAGCTTGAGATCGGAAAGTTCCCACCAACCAGAGAGAGAATAACTACGATCGATGCAATCGGCCAGATTTCCAGGAGCACCTTTTACATAATGAGCACGACAGGAACGATAAACCCGGCAAAAGCTAAGTCTGACTCTCCTTGGGGGACCTCTCTTTCCTGCGTACTCTGACACAAGGCGACAAAGTAATAGTAAGTTTCGGTTAGTACTCGCATTTGAATTAACTACAATGCTTTCAGTAACTAGAAAATCTTTGTTACCCAAGGTGCGCGGTTTCCCCTGGATTGAGGGCTCTTGCTTTCCATACACTGTACAGTACTGCACTCAGTCTGTGACCCAAAGAACGTGTAAATTTCTGCCATCTATCTTAACAGAGAAAAGCATTTAAGAGCATACACATCCGGAGTTTCCGCAGCAGCCGGTCTCCAAGAGCCCTGCGATCCCAGCACACTGGTGTTCCCATCCTTGTGCAGTCACCTGCCCTGGAGAACAAGGCTGACCCGCGCACCCACAGAACATCACCGCGATGGTGACAGTGATGGCGAACCTTTCAGAGCTTTCAGCGATAATGAACAGCCTCTGCGGCAAACGTGCCAAAGGTTCGCCAGCACAGGACAGAACTTCCTAGGAGTTCCCCTCTTGCTCAGATCGCTTGCCCTGGGAAAGCCCACTGCCACCAGGTTTACACACAGTCTGTCTGTGGAAATAATTACATGGAAAGACTCTGGGGCCTCCGGCCAACAGCCACTGACCAGCCACTCCAGGAAGATGCCTTGAAGGAGCTCCCCCTGCCCTACTGAGGCCTTCACGAGTGCAGACCCTTCCTCTGACTGCAACCTCACAAGAAGCCGAGGCAGAACTAACCAAGTTCCTCACCCACAGCCTAGGGGTTTGAAGCCACCTGTCACATCTTACAATGTCAGAGAAGGTATACACCTTGCATGATTAACACAAGGTTAGGACAAAAAGTACAGCACCTCATCTTCGAATGACTTTAAATTTTGTCCCTCTAGTGCTTCAAGTGACCTGACTTCCTTCCGGACCAACTCATCTCCGTGAAGAAGGAATCTTCCCCAAGGAACCAAGGCCCGGCACGTACCAGCTCTGTCCTTCATGACAGCAGCTGATGCCCCGTGATTTCTGCAAATCCACTTCCAACCCGCTCCATGCAACATGCGCCCTGTGTCTCCCGCTGCTGGGCAGCTCCGATTGGAATGTGTCTCGTGCCCACCAGCGGAGTCTGCGTGACTGCCCCCGCACGCGGCCTGGGACAGCCCCCGGGTGTGCACGCCCCCACGGGCCAGTCATGCGTGTACACCAGCGGTTCAAGCTAGGAGGAACGTGTTCAGTCTCCACATCCTTGCGTTCCTTCACACTAACTCGGACCCTGGTGCCAGCCCTGGGAAACGAAGTGCTTTAGTGTAACTGCCTGCGTGTCCAGTCACGGAGGGCTAAATTACGTATATCTGGTAGCTGCCGAGTGCAGCCGTAGTGAACCCACGGCACGCGTGCTGCAGGGGGCTGTCTGTATCGCTGAAAGCGCTGCAACTCCAGAAGGTGCACCATCGCTGGGCTAGAGAATCAGCACGCGTTGTTTGTACAGACAAGCCTCCGCCTTCTTAGCAAACAGCCTCGCCAGATCCACAAATGCTGAGAAGTAATGGGACTAATATAAACAAAATCAAGAAGGTGAAATACCAAAGGCAAGACATCAAGCAAACACACATTATTAACAATAAAAGCCACAGGGAAGGTGAGTGGAGTGTAAGTGCGTAGCACGCACGGAAGTCCTATTTGCCAGTCAGCCACATGACCGACGAAGTGCTCATCTGGATTAAAACAGAGACACCTTTCAGACTCGCAACACCGCAACCTGCACAGGTACTGCTGACCCTGCAACCTTGTGCAACACAGCAGGAAGCAGCCGGTGGGCTGGCCACCGCGCCTCCGCCCTCTGTAACACGATGCGGATATGCTGGGGAGCCAGGGGTTCTCCAACTCCTCACGTGCTGAAACCACACAGACAAAACTTTGTTGTTAAAGGAGAGGAAAGGATATGATATAAAGAATTCTTTTAAAAGATACTGTGTAGACTTCTTTTTCAAGTGGACACTTTACTGTAGAAACTTAAGGACCTTTTCACTAGGAGCTACAATTCGTACTAAACTGAAAGACGCCCAAATTGGAATCATGCAAGAGAAGATTTATCTGCACCCCTGATGCAAACACACACACACGGCACGTGCCATTTCATGGCCTTTCTGTACCAAATTGTACTGTCCACGAGATGGATAAAACGCCGACATTGAAAAATCAGGAGGCCGCGCAGGCGCCCAGAAAGGCAGGCAGCAGGCGCCCGGGAAGTAGCGCGGATACGCACACCGGCCCTTGGGCTGGCCGACGCCACGCGGTCGAGAACGGCCACGCCACGGAGAAGCACCGACACAACAGGCACGCCCGGAGACATGCATGAACCATCCCGGCATGGAGAAAACATGCCACACGGCGCCGCACTCTTGGCCCTGCCCTTGAGAGCCAGAAATGTCTGGAGTCAGCGGAGGAGCAGCTGATGAACAAGAACTC
>NW_004955440.1:17804104-17827754 GCF_000276665.1 Chinchilla lanigera | reverse complement strand
CCACTGATAATGTCCTACCACTTTGTCTATAATTCAGTGAATCCTCCTATTGCTATGTTGTCCTTCTTTTACTCTTTAAAATAAAAAATAAAAAATAAAAAAATCAGGAGGGAAAAAATGTTAATTCTTCAAGGAATTCTTGTTCACATCCCAAAACCAAAGGATTTTTGAAACAACTGCCAGTGGTAAACCTCAATTCTCGTCTGACTGGCTGGCTTTTCATACGTCTCTGTGGGTCATTAATCTGGTTTCCTTCCCTTCCTCTTCCTTTCCTGCCTTTTGTCTCTTTTCTTTTTTTTCTTTCTTTCCTTTCTCCCTAGTTTCAAACAAGCTCAAAATAACAACCTAAAAGGACTCTCCAAAGAGAGTCAGCATGTTTTGGTTTTGAGGGTGTGGAGTTCCTTCAAGAAAGATTTAGTCAAACAAAAAGAAAAAAGAAAAATTTAGTCACTATTTTTACAGCTTAAAAGAAACTTTCAAAATGAAACCAAAATTATATCCAAATGCCCTACATCTTTTTTATGAATAAAGCAAAATTCATAATAAAATAAGAGAAAAACAGTTCCAAGTCCCTACATCTTAAGACCTCTACATGAAATACATGTGTCAGAAGTTACTTTGCTTAAATAGTAACAACCAAAACTTTGATAAGAGTATTTTGCCCAAGCCAGGCGTGGAGGCACAGGCCTGTAATCCCAGCACTCAGAAGGCTGAGATAGGAGGATCACTGCAAGTTTGAGACCAGCCTGGGCTACAAAGTGAGTTCAAGGCCAGTCTGACTGCCATAGCAAGACCCTGTCTCAAAAAGATCCCCCCACCAAAAAAAAAAGAAAAAAGTATTTTGCCCATTTTAGAAATTGGGTTTGTTTTTTTTTTTATATCATCTAGAGAACAGACTAGAAGCATTATGGGATGAAAAGTACAAAAAAAGGTGATTTTCTGCCTGGCCTGTAATCCCAGAACTCAGCAGGCTGAGGCAGGAGTATCACTGCAAGTTCAAGGCCAGTCCAGGCTACAATATTGAGTTCAAGGCCAGCATGACCTACATAGAGGTCCTGCCTCAAAAGAAAAAGAATTTTTTTCACTTACAAGGGAAGACAAGCTTCTGTTATTAAGAGGCACAAAATCACTACCTTTAAATCTATGAAAATGCACACACGAAAGATGGTAACCAAATGTTCTATTACCTCAGAAAATAAAAGAAAAAACCCCAATCTTCAGTAAAATGTAACTAATTACTAGAGCTTACCCACCTTACTGCATTGTAAGTTAACCAGTCCAGTAAGGACGCAGACCTCAAACATGCGGATCACCTGTGAAACTTTGTTAGCATACAGACTGCTTCAGTAAGTCAGGAGAAGGAAGTAAGAACCTACACCTCTACTAAGCTGCCAGGTGACAGGCACCACGCTCACCTCAGAACCACACTTACAAGGAATAAGACCTTAGAGCCGCCGCCCGCTCAGTCAGCCCCTCAGTCCCACTGAACAACCACCTAAGGGTGAGGAAGCTGACCAAGCTACCCACAGGGGAGACCTGACAAACCTTCCTCATCAATGAGTGTTAGGATGGGAAGCACCAGAAAAACAACTGATAAAATACCAGAGAACAAAATCTCTGTGAATCAGGAGTACAGTCAGCTTCCTGGAGCCCTGAGGTGTGGTTTTAACAGTTGAGAGGAAGCAAGAGAGGATGACCTCACACACCTGGAAGACAGTCTGATTTCACAACCCCTTCTAACCTGCTTTACAAATTACTAATGCTCTTGCAGAGCCAAAAAATTCTCCAAGTGACTCCTCCAAAGTGACTGCTTAAGATCTGCCAGTTAAAACGTGAAATACTTGTGTGCAAAAGTATAGACATGTAGAAAAAGGACCATCTTAAGGGGGATCATCTACATTTTTTAGCATCATTTGAGTAAGCTCCAGTAATCAGTTACACTTCCACTGAAAGGTTAGGAACACAAAGGCCTGAAGCTTAGACTGACGAAACACACAACACAGACGCTTACATGAAATAAGCAGAACAAAACACAGCTCAGAGCATTTAAGACAAGCGCACGCGACACGGGAGGCTGCCGGGCTGCCAGCATTAGTGCTCATCTCTGTGTCCCCAGACGTCTATCGAGTCAAGTATGTCTCACTGCGCTTCATCCAGCATCAGACAATTTCTAGCAATCGTTTAACAATAAACCTAAGAGGCAAACACACTGGTCACATTCTCATGGAGTGATCCAAATATATCCACAATTGAATTTATCCTGCCCACTAGACCCCAACTGGCCCATCTGACAGTTGCACCAACCACCTTCCAAAGGCTTGGGCTGTAGTAAACGTCAAGCTACTTGACTCTTCTCTGCAATGTTCTACGGGCTAAGATTTGTGAACCCAGAATCCACGACCTCAAAGTCTGTGAAGGGCTTTCTGGAACCACTTGCTAATTTTCTTGGGCAATGATCCACAGTTTTCACAAGAATCTCAGAGTCACTAGTCCAAACAAGGACCAGTTCGTATCTAACGCCCGCCTCTTCTTCCCAGGCGCCAACTTGTGCATCTCCCCAGCCACCCTGAGCACATCTCTTGTCTATTTCCGCAACTGTTCCCTGCCTGACCACGACGACTGACTTCATTAGGTTCCTGCCTTCATCCACTGTGAGCCACCCTAACCATGCTCCCAGATAACGTTCCTGAAAACCTGATCACAGCTTCTCGTCATTCCTAAGTCACCCTGCGCGCCTAAAACCCTACCACCTACATGAAGGCCCCACCATGCTGTGGGCCTTGCTTTACGTTATCTCCCCCCAAAACTGCTACCCACCTCTCTCCAATCCCAAGCCATTCCATTCATCGTCCACTCTTCCAGAATCTGCTTTTCTCCAGCTTTGGTCCCTGTCATTGTCCTCATCCACCACCTCTGGACTCCATTCAAAAGATACTCTGATACAGGATCTACTACACAAGTGCAGTGATACCTCAGTTCACAAACAATTCAGTTCTCAGACAAAAGCATTCAACAAAATTTTGCTTCCGTTCACAAACGCCACATCAGGTGACAGACACAACTGCAGCATCTTCCCCGAAATGGTAAAACAAATTAAATTAGTAAACCGAGGTACCACTCTATCTTGTCTTTTCATCTATCTTCCAGCACACAATACTGACCTGAGCACACCATGCTCACCCAATGAATCCTCACTGAATGATGAGATTACATATTATATGCTGGGCACACTCAAAACACATTAAAAAGTTTTCAAAAATACTTTTACTGTTTCTCAATTTTCTGAATCCTCAGCTTATGGTGTTAGGGTTTTTAGGAGTTCAAGATGAGAGGAAAAGACTTCTCAATCTTTCAAGAACCTGTTATTAAGAAGTTTTATTCATCCTGGGCACAAGTTTGAACTCTCAGTACCAAAACAAATCAATTCAACCAAACTTTCTTAAATCAAGTTGGACATTTCAGATACTAAACAAACACTACTGGAGAAACTCACTCACACAAGATCAAAGTCACAGGCTACTTCTGGGGGGTCTCCAGGGGCGTGATCTACCACTGTGCCAGGAATGTACCCACAGCAGATCTAATCGTGGGACTGCTTCAGATATCCCGCCAAATTTGTTTTTAGGGCACTAGATTGTCTCAAGATACATCTTGACGGTTACAAACGGTTTGGTTTAAAAGCCTGGCTCTCTCCGGCAACATCCTGACAATATGCAAAGCAGGGTAAGAAAGACTTAAGACAAAACGGCCAACGTTTTTTTATTCACCCCGCAAGTGATCTATTGGGGTGAACTCTTTAATAACTACGCACAGGCTGTGAGCCTGTTCTTGAAAAACACTAAGCCAAGTGCAATGAACGCTTGTAATCCCAGCACCCTAGGAGGCTGAGACATGAGGATCACAAGACCAAGCCCAATCTTGACAACTTAGGGACTCAACAAGACTGTCTCAAAATTTACAAGCAGCCAGGCATGGTGACACACACCTGTAATCCCAGCATTCAGAAGGCTGAGGCAGGAAGATCACCGTGAGTTCCAGGCCTGGGCTACATAATGAGTTCAATACTGAGATCCTGTCTCAAAAAACCTAAGTAAAAAAATAACTTGATAGATGAATAAGTAAAAAAAGGGCTAGGGGCAAAATGCAGTATTAAGGCCCTGGATTCAATCTTCGGTACCAGAACATAATAATAATTATTACTAGAGTGAGGGTGTAGCTCAGTGACAGGGCACTTGTCTAGCATGTACAAAGACCTGGGTTCAATCCCCAGCACCCTTAAATAAATAAATAACTTAATCTTTATGTTGGTGGATCTAGTAGATTCGTAAAGGATATGAAAATAGTGAAACGTGATCTGGCTTTCCAATGACCCGGCTCCTACCCCTACCACTGAAGTCCCTGTAAACTTACTTCTCCATAATTGGTGTATCTACAGGAAAGCAATACCCTACAGACTTGCCTGTATGGTCATTTCATATAAATAAAATCATATGTCTTTTCTGTGACTGGATTCTTTGATTTAATACAATGTTTCTTAGATTAATCCATTTTGGAGTATTATCAGTACTTCGTCCCTTTCTATGACCAAGTAATATCCATCATACGAACATACTATAGTACTTGGTTTATCCACACATTAGTTGATGACATTTTAAGTTCTAAGTAAAATAAAGTTAAAAGTCAATGAGTTACTGAGTGCGATCCTATCAATAAAAAGGTTTCCTGAAGTCAGAAGAGACTCAGCCCCCGGCATTACTAACCAACAATCTAAGTTTATCGGCGATCAGGACCCTGAAGCACCAGAGTCCTCACCACCCGCTGCACCACTAAAGGGGAGGCGGCACAAGGCACCAAGCACTGCGTGCACCGGAGAGACACTGCCCTTCCCTTCAGGCCTAGATTCCGCCTCTGCAAAACAGTGCAGATGACTTCAGTCCAAACGCACTATATTCCCTTCAGGAGTTCGCCCAATTTACCTGTCACTGAGAAGGGAAAGGAAGCCCAAGGAAGAACGTGGTTTAAAGGTTGCAGCACCCAATTAATTCTACAGTCAAAACTCAAATCCAATTCTCCTCACACCCACTCCGGTTTCTCCACTCTGACCCACCCCTTAAGCTGCACTCGGTAGAGAAGTGATCAGAAGGTGCGCCACCTCTGGGCTGCAAGGACCGAGCGCGACATCCTGCGAACCAGCAATCGAGACAAGCACGAACACTCCGAAGTCGTGATGCCGTAAGTGCGCGGGGTGCACACGACCAGAGACCGTCGTTCTGAACAAACATGCCCAAAGCAGCAGAGGCAGAACATTCGCGTCTCGTGTTTCTAAACCGCGTTTTATATTGTATTTTATAACTTTACGGTAACAAGGCTGAAACTGAGTACAACTCCTCTTCCACACTGTTACACACACAGCATACTTCCCCTACCAAAGTCCTTTGCACAATTTATCTCACAGCAAAGCTCTGACATGGTAAAGCTGGTGGGTCATCTGGTTTGCAGACGGCGACATGAAAATGCAGCAGGTCACAGGGATGCGACCGGAACAGCTGCGATTAAAGCCCCTGGGCGTAAACCAGTCCAGCTTTCACCACTGAAGGGTGCAATGGAAACATCTGGCAGGAAAAGGAAGGATTTTCTGACAGTGATATCACCTTGTGAAGCCTACGGTGTAACTTTTAAAACACGAATCAATCACTGCATGTGAATCTATGAAGTGTGATCAGAAAATACTGTAAACATCTAAATCTTTAAATATTTTTGACAGGAGAACACACCTCACCATTAATCTTCCTCAAAAATACTTCCCTTCACTTTGAACACGTGTATCCCCGCATTCTGGAAGTTCTGGAGTTCTGGAAGTCCTCTTTTGTGAATGTTTTTAAGCTGTACTGTCATGGCTGCCTTGATGACCTGAATCAATGCAAAACATGGGCCTTTCAGGGTCACCTGACTCTGAGGAAGAGCCAGAAGCCAGGCAGCGCCAGACTGGTGAAGAAGGTGGGTGAGGACACGCTGTCCTGTTTTTAGGAGCTGCCTTGCCGCTGGACAGCACTTGGGAGCAGAATTCGCTGTGTTTTTATCACACCTCCTAGAGACAGAAAAAGGACTTCCAGAACTGCTTCAGAGCAATGGGATCTGAAGCACAGGAAAGTATTCTGAGGGGGATTACTGGCAATTTATCTTTTACTGCAATAATTTTTTGTTTAAATATTCACTATATACTTTGATCACACCTCATATTCTGCTACTGAGCTCAAGAGGATGTAGGTAGAAACAAATGAAAGAGGACATTTATAAATAATCAAAAAAGTGTATCTGAAACAACACAAAAAGCCTAGAAATCATCCCGAAACAATTTAAAAGTGGCACCTCAAAAAGCTACCTTATGCTTTTGTTTTTTTTTCTTTTAGTGGAATCATTCCAATGGTAAAAATTAAACCAGTCTGGACAACACAGTGAAACTGTGTCTCCAAACAAACTGAAAAGTAAACAAAAATCAAAACAGCGGCAAGAGGGATAAATTGCAGCAGGCCTGTTAATGGAATCTGCAGCAGTGGTGGTGAACTTACGGCACTCACGGTGCAGTGGGCTGTTGGTTATTGAAAGCTCTAAAAGGCTCGCCATCATGGGTCTATAACCTCAAATTTCTTCCCTATAAAAACATTTATCTGAAAAATATTACCCTTAGCTTTGTGCAGTGGCAGTATCGTAGCCAATGAAGTTTATCCAAGGCGCAATTATTGTTAATTGAAAAATATTACCCTTGTAAAGGAAAAAAACTTTATTCTTTAATAACTTCTGATGTGTCTTAAATTATGCATATATGGTGAGAATGTGGATAATGACAGTAATAGATGTGTACAGATTTTATCTTCAGCGCTAACTACAAAGTAAGAAGGTCCCTTGCGTGCAACAGGAAGGCACAGTCACTGTGCTCAACCTCAGCGGAGGGCATGGGCATCAGCTGACTCAAGCTTTTCGCCACCCTGGGGTTCATGAACGCCACAAAAGCACCGCAAGTACTGATTAAAGCATTACAAACAGGCAATTTACAAATCCAGAATCCACACATACTGAGGATCAACGACAAGCAATTTATAGTGCATTCAAGGAGTATGACCCAAAAGTGAAATGACCTAAAGCTACATACACCAACATGAACATTGCTCAAATCAAATGTGTAAGAACTCTAAAGGACACATGGATCAGGGTATCATTTCCATAAATTCAGAAACAAACTATAAAGTATTTTTCACAGATGTGCATGCAGGAGAATGACATAGCAATTCAGGAAGTTTTCCTCACAACAAGGAGGGAAGGAAATGAGCACGGGGGGCTTGGCATGTCATTTCTTCTGACACGGGGGTATTTATATCCAACTCTCTGCGACATCGGGACACTTCACTAAGAATACGCCTGTCAGGGTTATGTCTCAGTTATGCAGTACATGTGCTAGACAGCACACACATACAGCACTCAGAGAAACAATTTGTACACAGGGAAATTTATTTGTAAAACTGAAACAGTGCGATAGACTCAGGCTATTGCGAGAATCTGTTTACACTGAAGAAAAGAATGCCTGTGAAAGAGCAAGATGAAAAGGAGAGACACAAGGGGTCAAATTTTCATTTCTAGATGCACCCTGCGTATCTGCTGTTCCTTTGAAGTCCATGGGATTTCTTCCCAGAAGGACTACAAGCAGCACAGAGCACAACAATCCAAAAGCAAGCTGAGTTCTGGGACACAAGAAAAACGTAACACCCAAAAAAATTATCCCCCACGTAGGGGAGAAGGTCGGGAAGAAAAGCTCTTGAATGCAGCTCGCACACTGAGAACATTCCTAGAGCCAGAGACTGCAGACAGCTCCACAGGGATATTTTCATTAGGCTAAAGCAGCGGTTTGCTCAGAGCAGTGAAAAAGATATCCCGATGCACAAGCAAAAAAAATAAATGTTTGCAGTGCTGTTATGTTTCATTTATAAGTCTTGTCTTTGTTCACTCTTGGCAGTTACCATCAGGAGCATTAGGGTAAGGTCTAGCACCCCGCCAAAAATACCAACCCTGTGATTGACTGTGATTCAAAAAAGCTGTCAAAATGAACACTCCAAAAGAATGAGTCATGCGGCTGGGCCAGGCATGCTAATATTTTTGTACCATATTATAATCCTTTTCATCTGGACCTTCTTAAGGGTTGCTTTATTATGTCTTTTCATGTAATTCTAAGCTGATTAAGGGCTACAATAAATGGCACATGGAGCTTGACAGAATGGGTTCATACCTTCATCACAGAAATGCAAAACTTACGGGTATTTGATATGGAAATAGGGCACCGGAGAAACATGCACACAGCCTCAGCCCACGCAATTTTAAGAATTCCCCAAGGTCTAAGAACAGAGAATTTTATCTAACAGTATTCTGACAGTGCTATCAAATACTCTCTCAACTCACTAACTTAAAAGGATTAGAGCATCACTACAAAATTTAGGACAAAAATGACATGTTATGGTTTATGTCTAGATGCGCCCCCTCAAAAGCCTCATGTGCCCACAGGTGGGGCTTTGGGCCATGGAGGTGTGACTCTCACCACTGGACTAGTGCACTGATACGTTTTTGGCTTGCTGTGATTGGGAGAGGGGTCGGGTTGGAAGAGGTGGATCACTGGGGGTGTGGCCTGGAAGATTCACTCTCTCCCTCCTCCCTTGATTTCTCTGCCTGCCATGAACTCTTTCTCCTCTGTGATGCCCTCTGCCCTGCTGCCCGGCCTCAGAGCCAGCTGACTATGGACTGAACCCTCTACAACAGTAAGCCAAAATAAACCTTTGTTCCTGAGAACTGTGTCAGGTATTAAGGAACTAAGACCTGACACTCATCAGATGAGAAAAAATGACTGTTCTTCTCTACCGGAGAATGTGGAAGCAGAGGCTGTACCTTCAGAAAATTCTTGGCTCTCACTTCCGACAGTGGGCTGTTTAATTTGATTTGAGACTTTGTTTCACAAAATTAGCTCTATCTGATTCAGCAAGACTAAGTAACCAAGACTGAGATAACACAAAGAGATTAACACAAAACCTTCTAGAAAAAGGTGTACAGTGAAGTGTGCCTGGGGAAATGCAACCTATAAGTTTTCTGCTTCCCAAAAGAAGTCAAATGGTTTTGTGATCTTGATCTGAAAGGCTGCCATTCTTACTGACCTATCTCAACCAAACAGAAGGTCATGTGTACATGACTTATACGATTTTTTTGTCCCCACTACTAGAATTCAGAATAAAGTCCAATTACTCCATCCATCTCAGAATGGAGCTGAGCCAAATAAAACTTCAACAGCAGCTTCTTCCAGGCTCAGATAGCCAGGACCCTGGATGTATTTTCTCACGTGAACTAGCTGCTCAGTGGACACAGCTTGGTACACAGCATGGCAGTTGTCTGCTCCAGTTAGGAAAACACTAACAGCTCTCTGAAGCCCAGACATGGAACAGTCAATGAAATACCAGCATCTTTTTCTTTTCCAGGCAGCACAAAATATACAGCAGTCAAAATAAAATATGCAAGCAGAGGTTGCACACCCACAGACTAGACCTTTAGAAACATTCACCTATTAGAGGTGGTCAGCAAGTGCAAGCTTAAGGCAAGGATAACAAGCACAAGCTTCCATCTCTTCAATTCTGGGCTTCCCTCACTATTCTTCACATTTGAGGCTGATGAAGATTTAACTAAAGGTAATTATGAAACAAACTAGGGTCCCACAGCCTAGACCCTCCCTGGGGGCAAACTTATGGCACATGTGCCCAGCAGGCTGTGTGCATCTTTGAAAGCTCTGAAAACCAGTGCCTTAAGAAAACCTACAAAAAGGGTACAAAGTAATCGGAGACACCACCGTTTATGAAGTGCTCCCGTGTCACAACTCAGCTGTACCAGGAAACATCAATTAACATCCACAGCAACCCAAAGCAGCAGCTCCGGCGCCCAAGGCTTGGAATAGTCACTCAACTCTAAGCAGCAAACTTCTGAGGTCCAGTGCAAAGCCTGTATTTATAAATAAGTTTATGTTTTAGTAAGCCTTTGGGGTGGGGGGGGTACTGGTCACTAAGTTGCCTCGTCTAGGCTCAAACTTAAACCTCCTCCCTCAGCCTTCCAAAGTGCTGGGATTACAGGCATGTGCCACCACGCCCGGCTAAGCCATTTTTAATAGCTCAGTTAAAGGCTTTCATACGAGTCCAATGCTAGTTCTTCCTACGAGTAAGCTTTGTAGAAAAGATCAAGCTTTCTGGCAAAGTGCGCGTGGTGGACAGGTACTCAGTGTGTGACACTTTCAGCCTGCAAGAGTAAAGGGCATGGTCTGTAGGAGGCAGAATTCCCTAACACCTGCAAGGCTGTCCCTATTAGTCACTTTTTACCAGATTCTTCCAAGCTGTTAATAAAGACCTATGTCCAGAGCTTCTAACATTCAGATCAGAATTCATTTATCCATATAATACATATCACAATTTCCAGCCAAGTTAATTATCTAGATTTATCAGCTTAACCTAAAATGTTATAGAACTTACTATGTCCTTCTGTAGCACATTATGCACATCGCATATACATAATAAATGCCTTTAAAAATCCTATCAACTCCGCTTTCATGCCTGTCTCCTCTACTAGGCAGCTAGCAAATTCAAGGTAGAAAGGATGCTTTCATCACATCAGTGTCCCTGCATCTTCACAGTGCCTTGCAGGGCACAGAAACCCACAGAGAACACTGGGTAAATGAGGGACGGAATGAGATTACATGGGGTCCATTTGGATAATAACACTTGCCTCTCCCGAGAAAGTCCAAGTCTATGGGTCATCACTAGGGCGAAGCAAAGGGCTTAGCTTACTACACAACCTTCGCATTGTAAGGCCCTTTTACTAGGGACACTTATAAGAGCAAAGGTTCAACCAGGTGTGGTGGCATAAGCCTGTAATCCCAGCACTTGGAAGGCTGAGGCAGAAGGACCACAGTGAGTGCAGGCCAGCCTAAAGTACATAGTGAGTTCTAG
The DNA here is from genome assembly GCF_000276665.1 of Chinchilla lanigera. Taxonomy (NCBI): domain Eukaryota; kingdom Metazoa; phylum Chordata; class Mammalia; order Rodentia; family Chinchillidae; genus Chinchilla; species Chinchilla lanigera. The sequence goes on along the minus strand of NW_004955440.1, from coordinate 17,816,733 downwards.
GCCAGTCTGAACTGCATAGTGAGACCCCGTCTCAAAAATAAGGAAACAAAACAAAGTTTCAGGGGCTGGTGATTTAGCTCAGTGGCAAAGCGCCTGCCTAGCAAGCGCAAGGTCATGAGTTCGGTTCCCGGTACTGGAGAAAAAAACCAAAAAAAAAAAAAAGTTTCAGTGAAAGATGTCTCAAAGAGAGACTTGAGATGCTTTCAGAGAGCAGCTGTTACTAGAGGAAAAGGTGGTCTGACCACAAGTTTACATGGCCTTTACTGTCTCAACAGTGGACAGTAGCTTATTCATCCAGTTATTTTGTAGTTTTGTCTTTGTTTCTTGAGTCAAAGCCTTGCTATGCAGCTCAGGTTGGCCTTGAACTTACTATGTAGCCCAGGCTGGCCTCAACTCACAGCAATCCTCCTGCCTCAGCCTCCCAAGTACTGAGATTACAGGCCTACCTAACAGGAAACCTGCCTTTCAGGTTTCCTGAGCTACTTTTCATATTTACTAAAATAATGAAAGAAATGCACAGGCTGGAAGGTAGCCAGTAGTAAAGCACATGGTACACATGTGCAAAGCCCCTGGGCTTAATCTCCAGTACCAAACACACATTCATGCACACACCCATGTGCATACACGTGTGCACACAGAAAGAAATGCACAATAAATGGCCCATGTTATATTTTTACTGAAATTTATCAAATCTACTGTTAACTAGAAGGCCACCTTAAAATCCCAAGAAACAAACCATAATACATATTTAAAGACTCAGTAATACCAAATGGTATAAATCACCTGGCAAGCAGCAATATATTAGAACTGCCCACCCATCACTAGCCAGTAACCAGTGGAAGTCTGACAGCTTCGCATGCAGAACAGTCTGAATGCCGAGGAATCTGCACCTAGCCTCTCTCTTCAGTGGCTTTCCCTTTAGGCCACCTCAAAGATCCTTAGACTTTAACGTGCATAAGAACTGCCTTCTTGGGGCTGGGGATATAGCTCAGCAGCATAAGCGCCTGCCTGGCAAGCGCAAGGTCATGAGTTCGATTCCCGGTACCACAAAAAAAAAAAAAAAAGAATTGCTTTCTGGGTTGTCTCAGTAAAGGAATTTAGGAATTTAATTTAATTACAGACAAGCTTTATTCTTTTTTTTTTTTTTTTTCTTTTTGAAACAGGATCTCACTATGCAGTTCAGGCTGGCCTTGAGCTCACTTTGTAGCCCAGGCTGGCCTCGAACTCACAACAATCCTCCTGCCTCAGCCTCCGGAGAGATGGGATTTCAGGCGTGCACCACCATGCCTGGCTTGAAAAGTTTTATTCATAACTTCAGAAACAAAACCTCTGTATAAAGTTCTTGTATGTTCCTTAAAATGCAATAATTTTCAAAGGGAGGGAGGGAGGGAGAGCGGGAAGGAAGGAAGGAAGGAAGGAAGGAAGGAAGGAGGGAAGGAGGGAGGGAAGGAGGGAAGGAGGGAAGGAAGGAAGGGTGGCTGGGTCTGAGCTACAAACTAGTAGCAGGTTAAGCAATAATTTCTTTGTACCTTGGGGGTCCATTATGGCTTCCAGCAGACACAATGGGCTAGGCTCATGACTGGCCTTCATTTAGGCACCACTCACACCAATCAACACTCCATTCCCAAACCATATGCCCCGTGGGTCTAGAATAGTGACAGTCCTAAAATGTTCATTCGTTTAAAAATCATGTGAATTTAACACATAGCCATTTATAAGAATAGGCCCTGCCAATACCATCAAAGCAAAAAGATTCCTGAGCATTTCAGATTTCCCTGAGGCTTGCAAGGTCGGAAGTGGAGGGGCTGAGTGTATCCCTGCAGGCCTGAAGCTCATGGGCTCCCCGCTTCCTTTGCTCCAGGGCTGTGGAGGCCCCTCCAGAGCCAGCAGGAGGAAAAACCAAGCACACTCCTGCTGGGAGCTACCCCTGCTGGGCGCTCTCACCTGATCGTCACCCAGGGGCTGCGGCTTCTTGCCACAGTCTTAATCACACTGTCCTGTCCTATCATCCTCCTAGCACTTCCCAGCACCTCCACCGCCCCACTGATGGACCTGTGTCCCCCTTTCCTGTGCAGCTTCCCCCAGTAGCTATAATTCTTAAGGGCGGGTGAAAGGTCCTTCTCATTCAACGTTGCATCCTCCAGTAGCTACAACACTGCCTGATGCACAGTACATACCTTTGGTCTGTGTGACGTGCAAGCCTTTCGCAAGCAGCACCCTATCAGCAAAAACATGTGAAATGAAGTGTCCTCTTGCCGCGGCTGGAGCCAGGCTGGAATGTCAGAGGACTTGCGCCTACCTCAATTCTCTCGTGAACACTCAGAACAGAGTGGCACGTTCCCTCTGCACCCTTAGAGCTCAGTCCATCTGCAACTACATCAGTTAGGAAGATCTCTGAGATTCTGCCGGTTTCCCAGCTGTATCTGGAGCCTTTGATATCAGGGTCAGATTTCTCAGCATATAATACCAACTGGATTCTGTACAGGCACAGAGGCTACTGTACAGAATTAATTTAGTCCAGAGATCCAAGAGGAATGAATGAGCGCACAATTAATTTCTTGCCACGAACTCAGAAATAAAAGGGTCATGCAGCAGGTTCTCTAATCAGACGGGCCTGAATTCAAATCCTGCCTCCATTATAGGGCAGTGGCCACTCTGTCTCGGAGCCCCTCTCGGCAGTGACAGGAAGACACTACCCACCCCCTCTCTCAAGAACAGTACAGATTTGTATAGAGCATCTAACATGGGAGAAAGCGCATAAACATCCGCACCTTTACAGTGGGACGCTCCTTGCAGAGACAGAGAACTGCAGCACAAGCTACCACTTTCTTATGTAACTGCAAGCCACAGCCTCAGGCCCTATTCGCCTCATTTCTTAAAAACCCTTAGAATCACAAACCACTTCACAAAACAGCAAAGCATGAAAATGCCGGAAGAGCCCCTTCTTTCCCTTTCACAATACAACTGGGATGAGGGAGAGAAGGAAGGAAGGAAGGAAGGGAAAAAAATATACATGTATATACAAGGGTAGCTGGGATCACTCTACTGTCAGTGTCTATTGATTTATTGAGAGGAACAGTTAATGCTTAACTTTTTTGGCCAATTTTGCTTGATTATATCTGGTAATCTGAACAACTAATGTGAAGACAACAATATGCACTCTAACAATGACTGGTGTATTCCTACCACCTGGTCTAGTGAAACTCTGTATCATTTCTAATGGTTTTTTTATTCTTGTTCTCTTTAATTGTTTGATCAATCTTGCATTCTTACATCTGGTAATCTAAGCAACTTCGTTCAAGACAACAACATGTAATAGAACAGAGAATTCCTGGGGACTGGGGATTTAGCTCAGCAGCACAGCACCTGCCTGGCAAGCGCAAGGTCATGAGTTCGATTCCCGGTACCAGAAAAAAAAACAAAAAAAAAGAACAGATAATTCCTATCTTGTTTAGAAATTCTGTATCATTTTTATTGTTTTTGTATTGTTTTGTTTTTGTCTTTCTTGTTCTTATTTTGTTATTGTTTTTTTCTCTTTGAAATGAAAAATAATGTTTTTTAAAAATTAAAAAAAGAAAATGCCAAAAGGCGGCATGCTGGTCACTTAAATGTGCTTTACTCCAAATAAAAAGGTCACGAGGTGTACGTCACCCTAAGACAGCCGTCCGCCGCGACTGTCACTTGAGGACAGCGCATCACGACTCGGCAAGCTGGCTCAACAGTGATGACCACTCACTTTCGTCTGCTGCCCTCCTCCGCTCCCAGCTCAGCTCTTCTCTGAGGAGGCAAGTGCAGCCTGATGCCAGCCTGCTCTCGCTGAACGTTCAGTACCCCTGGGTACCAACCACAGTCAAGTGATACGGGGAATACCCAGAGGAGCAGGAATCTGTGACAGTGTCATTTTAATACAGACAAGTCGTGTGTAGTTACCTGCTGGCCCTGTGTGGTCTCCATAGGTTCTCAAGCAGCTACTCGGATTCCCAGCCCTCTTTCAGCAGGCGGAGTTCTTCCACCAACAGACACTACCCACGGAGCCTCCGCTGGGCCAGGCACTGTGCTGGAGATGCAGCTGTCATGACCTTTAGACGTGACCCGTCTTCCAGGAGCCCACAACACAAGACGGCAGGTAAACCGAAGACACAAGAGATGGCTGGGAATGTGACGGGCGAGCACAAAGCTACACATAAGAAGAGCTCTGCATTTTACAGGTACGTCTCACACAGATGACATTTAGTCAAGTGCCTTGTAAGAGAGGTAATTCATACTATGAAGAGATCAAAGTAAGGAGCTGATTTTCCCGCCTGCCCCAAGCTGATGTGGGCCTAGGACACTCAGAAAGGACGGGACACTCAGAAAGGACGGGACACTCAGAAAGGACGGGACACTCAGAAAGAACTTTCAGAAGAACCTTGAAGGCTGCATGTAGTGTCAGCAGGCAGAGGCAGTGGGGGCCCACTCCGTGCAAGAGAACGTCTGGGAGAAAAGACACAGAGGCAGGGAAGTGCTGGGGGACAGAGCGCACTCGGGCTGTTCTGTAAGGGAACAGCGGAGGAGACGGGCCTGGCGGCACCGGGCTGCTTCGAGGAGAAGCTGGGAGGAGCAGCAGGTGCAGAGCAGAGCAAGGCAGGGCAACTGTGCACAGCCTCACCGGGTCTGAGGTCCGGAGTAACGCGGAAAGGCTCTGATGGGAAAGCTGTGAGGACGAAACCCACCATCTCATACCTTTCAATATTTCAAGAGGCATCCAAAGACTCTTGGAAAGCCAAAGGCCAGAACTCCAGCCTGACAGCAAGTACACAAAACCCGTACCTGCAAGTGCCTGATTCCGAAGATTAATAGCCAAAACCGCAAACGCTCCTTTTTATTGTGAAAATCCCTCCCTGTTCATGCTATATTCCAAAAAGATAAATCAAATTGTCCTTTCATGTAGTATAAAAACAGATGTACCGTACACACACACACACACACACACACACACACCCCAAGACTACCATCAGCAGTGTCAATGTGTGCGAATGACCAGGCCTATCTGGATGGGGAAAATCTCTCAAAGCAAGTGGGGCACACCTCATGGTTACAGCATTTGGAATCAGACCACAAGGCACAATCCAGCAGCCCGCGCTCTTCCACAGGGAAAGTAAGCTGGGGGTGGGGGTGCACAAAGACCCACGTGTAACCACCCTTGGGGAACGACTGGGAGGTTGGGACTCACTCCTGCGCTAAGGCTGGTTACAGCAGTGCACCCGGTCTGCCACAAGGGTTTTCTAAGTGGATGACAAGGGAATGACATCCTAAAGAAAAAAGAAATTATTATATTTTTTCCTTTATCAACTGAAAAATCAGAAGGAATCGACTTTGGGACTTCTGATAATTACTGGTGACATTTTTTAATTAGGTGTGTAGCCAGGCATGATGGTTCACGCCTATAATCTCAGTGCTCTAGAAGGCTGAGGCAGGAGCACTGCAAATTCAAGTCCAGCCTGGGCAACTTAAGTGATTCAGCAAGGACTGATCTCAAAATCCTGCCTAGTGACACTATGTATGTCTCTAATGTTCTTTTAAATTATTATTTTCTTATTCCCTTTAATGATTTGATCAATCTTCTATTCTTACATCTGGTAATCTGAGCAACTTCGTTGAAGATAACAATGTGTAACGTAACAACCACTGTTAATCTCTATCATTTGGTTTGAAACCCTGTTTCATTTTTAATGTCCTTGCTTTGTGTTGTTTATATTTTGCTATTGTTCTTTTTTATTTTGTACTATTTTCTTTAAAATTAAAAAAAATTAAAAGGACTGGGGATACAGCTCAGTACAAGGCTCTGGGCCAAATCCCCAGTACCTCCCCCCAAAAGTGTGTAATGTTACAGAATTACTTCATTAAGTGAGAATTGGGACCTGGTATATTAGAAATCTGTAGACTCATAAACCAAATGCTTTCCAGAAAGCCAACTCTGAGACTGTGAACAGCCATCAGGAAGGCTGACTACCAGCGCGCCTCAAAGTTCCACAAACCCAGGAGGCCACACAGTTCCAGACGGTCGTTTCCAGCTCTCACACCTCAACAGACGATTCTGTGGTAAGGCCCAGGGAATCACCGCTCCCAACTTGATGGCGTCTTGGGCCCAAGACATTAGCTCTGAACTGGCTTCCCAGTTCACCAGGAAGAACTTGGGAGTGAAGAACACTGATTAGTCAAGACACCTCGCTGTCAGCAAAACAGGCAAGTTTTCTCAGAAGAACCACAAAGCTGACCACGTGAGACACTGAAGGAGGCAGAACTGAAACCGTGCGATAACGCACAGTCCCATATGCTGTTCACCTGCGCCACGCCCTCTGCATTTCCATTCTCCAGATTTCACAAATAAGACATCTGACAACTGTAAGCTCACCAGGTGAACTGAATACTGCCATGACATCCAAGACGGTGTTAGCTACACAGCGCTTCCTTCCACTTAAGGGAAAGAGAAACATTCAGGGAAGTAAAGTAGAGGAGACCGTCAAGCTTCCTCCCACACCGAAAGAGTCATCTTTACCTTCCTCAGTAAAATCCCCTAATGAGCCTTTAATATTCCCATCCAAATCCACAGCTTCCTTCGCCCTGTTTCCAATTATTGGGAATTTTTATCTAGTCATAAATCACATACATACATTTCTTTGAAAGATTTAATTTTTTTTTTTTTTTGGTTTTTCTCCGGTACCGGGAACCGAACTCACGACCTTGCGCTTGCCAGGCAGGCGCTTTTGCCACTGAGCTAAATCCCCAGCCCCGAAAGATTTACATTTTTACATGAAGACCAGACAATTGCTTCTATCCTCTCAGTTCCAGAAAACCACTGTGCTGTCCTCAAACTTAAAAACCACAAATGCTGAAGATTATGAGTAAGAGGAATGTCTAGCTGCTTATGCTACAACGAGTAAAGGAATAATGAGTCCGCACTGAGAACAATCGGCTCATTCTTGACCTACCATCCTATTTATCTTTCTATTCTCGAAGTTAATTGCTTACATAAGCATGCCAATTTGCCTTGATTATAGGATTTTTAATAAATGAATGTTGTTTACACTTCACAAGTGTATTTGAATCTCACTCCAGGAAGCCAAGCTCATCAAGTCTTTGTGAGTGGTAAAACCAGAGATCAAAGCAAAAGGCCTGCCTCCGACCAACCAACAATTAGGCTTGAAAACAGAGGCCTAAGCAAAAATGCAATCTATGTATTGCTTGTTCTGCTCCAAAAGTACACCTCGGAGTCACTGCTCAATCTTAAACTACAACATACGGAACTGAGACTGCAAATTTTCATTTCAGTGATTTGATGGTCATTCCTTACATAGTTAAACAAATCTGCTATTCAAGAGGTTTTCATCTTTTTCTTCTATCTTCCTTCATTTTGCAGCTTTTGGTTGCATCAAGTATCCTGACTTTTGACTCTTCTCAATTTTGCCTAATTCCTCCAAAGTTTCTCATTTCTTAATCAACCCCCCTTCCAATACACTCATTCGCCTTTTTCAGTCTTTGAGGAGGAGAGTGACAGGGGAAAAGCACTCTTCTAGCATAAAGGCCATCAACCTATGCTGCACATTCAGCTCTCCTGGGGAGCTTTTTAAAATTCTGATACCCGGGTCACGCCCAGAATTGGTCAGATTTCTGCAGGTTGGACCCAGTGACCAGTGCTCTGTAAGGTGCCACAGATGATATCAATATGAAGCCAAACTGCGAAGCACTGTTAACTTCTCAGTTCCTCACTGAAAAGTACAGTGTTCCACCAAACTACCATGCAGAGCTCGAGGGGCAGAGCTCAGTCCAATCCCCACTTCAAATCAGTGAAATCTGTCTTTCTGCACCGGTCACAGCTTCGTGTCCCAAAACCAGGAACATAGCAAAAATATGAACTACCTGACCCCAGTCCCAAAACCAACAGGTTTTCAGGACAAACCAGGCCCCAGGCACCATCTAATCTACCCAGGGCAGACATCAGTCCAATGAGATGACTCCTGGGAAGAGCAAGACCTGGACACCCTGAGGCTTTCAGCTTCTGTGACAAAGGACGGAAGGCTCAAGAATGCAACAGGGCGGGGCACAGGGCCTCGCTCTCGCTCTCGCAATAGCAGCTGCGCAGGAGACTGAAGCAAGAATCACAAGACTGAGGCCAGCCTGCGCTACTTAGTGAAACCCATCTCACGACAGAAAGTTTTAAAAAGAATGGGGATACAGCTCAGGGGTCAACTGCCCTTGGTTTCAACGCCCAATACCACACACATGCACAACACCAGAACAACAGAAAAATCTACACTAAGACTGCACGTGAAGTAAGAGTTGCTACAGTCAATTCCAGGCTACGCAAGAACACTATAAATGTGATCGGGATCACCCAAAGTTTCTCCTAGAACCTACAGCACTCATGGTAAGACACCCACCTCCTCCAAGTGCTAATGTTCTTCTGTTTCTTAAGAATGCAGAAAGACACACACCTGTCAGCATCACATACCATTATACCACCCAGCGGGCACTTGGTATTTGCCAAGGGTTCCAGCCCTCACGGCCCACAGCTGCAGGCCTCAGGTGAAGCAGCCCATGATGCAGCTCTCCAGCTACCAGCTCTCCCTGGATTTGCTTCCACATCTTATCAGCGGGAAGAAGAGACTAGGGTAACCGGGGCGAGGAGAGGGAGACCTCCCTTCAGCATGAACAGACAAAATTTTAAAGAGAAGCTATCTCCACCCCCAGTATTGAAGTAGATGAAAGCAGAGCTGGCACATGAACCCTCTCCACTGGAAACAAGACCCCAAAGCCTAGGAACACACTTCTCGTCATTTGGGAAGGGTCTCTGTAAAGAGCCACTCTACAAGAGGCTGCATAGCTTGTAATTCACCTCCTTCTCTCAGCTGATTCTGTTGTAAGGATTCACTGCTTTGTTTCTAAAAAGGAGCCACAGTACCACAGTCCTCTTGCAAAGGAAGAACAACTGTCTACAATCGGTGCTTCTTTTATTAGCCACTTTTTTTAACCTTTATGACACCTGGCCTAAGAGGCTAGAAAGCCCACTTCCCCTTGTCCTTACGCCCCAAACACATCTCATTGCGAAAAGAACACAAGTTCGCAAAGACCAAGTCTCTCAGAACACAGCTCTTACAAATTCAGTGAATTTCCAAAATAGACAAGAAAGAGTCTATACTTACTTGTTTCTTCTTTGAGCCCAGCAGAGACCTACAAGGAGATGCCTGGCTGCTCCCAGGTGCTGTGGTTGCACGTCTCCCATCTGCAGGTCAGGCCCGAGCAAGGAGAATACCTTTCCAGCCTCCTCAGGGTGGGAAAGGCCTTCCTGTCACCAGCATTTTTCACACAGCTCTCCCGAACAACTCCAACAGAGAAGTCACGATCCATTTTGTGACTACTCTAAAAGTATTTCTTATGCTTCTATGATTTTCAGTCCCTGACTCCAGAGAACTCGATTAGACCACACAGAATATGGCTACACTCTTCACACAAAAGCCCAAGAGAACCGCAAAGCAGCTAATGAATCACAAGATGTTACATTCTGCAAAGTCTACACTTTCAAGTACTATGACTTCCATCACCTCACAACTATCCTGACAACTGCGCCAAATTTAATTCCTTTGCACAAACAAAACCAAGAGCCAGGGAAAGAACTTAACTTCCCCAAACTGTGTTCTAGAAACCAGCTCCCCCACTCCCACCGGCAAAAGTAATTCTTATCCCTGAGGGGTTTTAGGACTTGCATACTTTTCTGTCCCAATTTCATCAGTTTACACTGCTGCTGGTCGCTTACTGCACGCAAATACTTCATTTGAAGACTCTTCTTCGATCTAGTAACTGAGTACGTCTTCAGTGTGTACCATTCCTGTTAGGAAGAAAAATGCCTGGTGGTGACGATGGTCTGCACAGCAGTAAGTATGGATGGGGGAGCCGCTCACGGCGTCACCGGGAAAGGCAAACAAAATGGTTCAGCGGCACACCGCACCCTTCCTCCCTCCTTCCCACACCGCAGGGAAAGGATGGGAGAGAACAAACCACCAGCGTGCGACAGCCTCACTACGCTCCCACCCACCCCCTCGTGCAAGCCTCCCCCCGAAGAGGCGGGAAGGGCGGGCGACCTGCAGTGGGAGCAAACCTGACCTTCCCAGTCACTTTCACACGTGAAGCCCCTGCATCCCGGTGACAGGCTGCCCCTTCCCCTGGCTCAGTAAGTCCTAAACTTCTAACCAAGGGACTTCGAGTCTACACTGAAAAGAAGAAACGAAGACTGCACTTTTGAGCCACATGAACTTTCTAACTCCACGCCTGAAAACACAAGAGTGCAGGAGACACCCAAAGGATCTGACACCTAAGGGAAAACATCCATGCATGCTACTTCAGCTACTTTTCAGAAATTCCTGCCGATTTTTAAAAGCCTGAAACTTGTTTTTACCAGATGTAGAAAACTTTTTACTGCTAGCCCTTGGCCCCAGCTTCCAGTTTTAAGAAAGCATAATATAATAGGGAAGCCAGAGACCTAGATACCAGTTAAAATCCTGGATTGGTTATTTACTAACTATTTGACTTTGGGCAATTTAGGTAATCATTTTTTATACCTGTATAGTGCTCCTGAGGGCTGGTCTTACTGGGAAGGATAAGTGAGAACATGAAAGCATAAGGAAATAACCACATCCAATCTTAGGACCAAAAAAAAAAAAAAAAAAAAATCCTGAAAAAGGAAAAATTGAAAAGGAAATTGACTCAATCCGATACCAAAGCTGCTCCCAATATCAAATACTGCTTCAAACCATGACTTCCTGGTCTCTTTTTACATACTTGCAGCGCTGCCTGATATATGACAACACACGGAGGCAGAGCAAGAAAGACAGAGGACTTGAAACTCCTTTTCTCTTAAGTTGAAAGACTCAAGGCTCAGCTCAAGGTGCAGCTCCTCGGCAAAGGCAGGGAGGACTTGGGTCTCATGTCGTGAACAGGGACCGCAAGCCAAAGCGAGTACAATATAACGGAGTGCCCAATGTTCAGAGAAGTATTCTTGGGTGAAGACCAGCAGCTTGTCCAGCACCCTCATAGCATCATCTTTGAAAATAACGGACAAGGGAGGGTTCATATGTGACCCCAATAACCAGACAGTGTGAATATTAAGTACAATGGGAAGCCACATGGCTAAGCACCAATACGTGGTACTGAAAACATACAGGCTAACGACAAATACACACACCCAGAACTACGGTGACTGAACCTATAATCTATAGCACACTTCCACCGAAGACACAAACACCGTTTATGCGTGGGACCGCATGCATACTACACACAAAGGCGTATCACCTGACAGCTAGACCTGAAAGGTACAAAAGACAAGTGGGTAAAATGTACACCTCACGTCAGTAATCTTTTCACTTAAACACAAGTTCTGTAACTAATAGTAGAACAGTGCTGACTGTAAACTCAGGAAGGTAAAGGCTCTCCTTAAGAGGATTAAACTCCTACAACGCAGATCCAGTTTTCACTAGTAATTATTCACAAGAAGTTTTAAAAGTGCAGCCCTCCAGTGATCTTAATTTAACAATCTTTTGCCCTCTCCCTTCTTCTTTCCATTCCTATCCACTAACTTTTCTACATTTATACAACTTAACCCGAATAAACTGAAGGGGAGGGGAGATCTATAACTGAGTAGGTCTGCGCTCTCTCAAGGAGCTCCTAACAGGAAACACAAAGGACCTGTCGTGCTAATTTTCAGTCACTTCCAAGGCTTCAAATATTCCAGAACTGGAGGGTGGGAAGAATTGTTTCCACAGCCTGAAAAGGTTCATTATTTATCAATGTAAGTCGTATTTGTAGTGCTTCTATTCAGTATTACTAAATAGTTTATAACATACAAGCGGTATGAATAATGCCGATGCAATGTTCCCTTACCTAAGATAACGAACTCCTCCACATGTAGACTTAAAAATCTGCCACCTAGAACATCTCCTTGAAGCTTGCTCTTCAAAATTAAATAGCTTTAAATGATTTTTCAACAGCTCATGACGAGCAAAGTAGAGCAAAACTGAGAACCTTGGTCACAAAACAACCGTCTGAAAGAGAAATCGCCAACCTGCGGCAGTAGATGATCTGAGAGGGTTTCCTTTGACTCCAAAGATTTCCCAAAAGAGCAAGTGGAGCTCAGTTGGGAAAGTAAACAAACATCAGCGGTTCAAGTGCATGCTGGTCAGGAAGGTCCCCAAGCTGAGACATTCCCCAAGCTTTGTTATTCAAAACAGATCTGCCTGATATTTTGCTTTTCTATTTTGTTTGCTGGAGAGGCTCAAAATACTGTAAACAACTTTTAAACGGCGTCCAGTAACTGTGCGAACCGCAGGGAAGCCCACAAGCCACCCCACGGAGCCTGCGACCTACCAGCTAGGTCTACACGCACTGTGCCACGGGCAGACCGAACAGGAACACAGCCCACAGTGTTAAGGAAGGGACATCATTTTTCTGAAGATTAATTCATACCATGTGTTACTAATCAGCGGGGTAACTGAAAGCTCATGCAAAAAAGCGCTCTCCCAGCTGAGCAGAACTTAATTGCATTGTTATTATTATGGCTGCGGCGCCGGTCCCGCGCCCCGGCCCCACCGCCGCCGCGC
>NW_004955440.1:17780645-17802643 GCF_000276665.1 Chinchilla lanigera | reverse complement strand
CGCCCCGCCCCGCCCCGCGGGCTGCCGGGACTTGTAGTTCGGCCCGGAGTCCGCGCGCAGATGGCCGGGGTGGCCTTCTCCCCGCCGCGGAAGGAGCGCTCGGTCTGCATCACACCAGCCAGCTGAAGGCACTGATGAGTGAATCGATGAGTGCACGGGCGCGTTGCGTTCTGATTTAAATTTCGGAAGATTTTATCTGCTTGAAAGGATGTAGTTGCACAAGGGAGCGCGAAGATATCAGCAACCACCCACCTCATAAGCCAGGAGTGGGTCCCCGGGTGCTTGTGCAACCGTTCCTCCGCATGTTACGTTCTGTTATGACTGAACTGCTTCGTAAACATATAATTCATGGTATATAGGGTCAGACCCTAGGAGTCTAGTGAGAAGGATGCAATTCAAAACACATACCTGTCAAACAGTGTGGTGGATTAACTAAGGGGCAGCTTGTGACGCCCCGCTGAGCTGAGTCAGCGTGTGCTGGGGTGGAGGGCCCACCTGGGGGTTGGTGCCCGCAGCATGAAAGGAGAACTGGAGGGGAAGAGGGTGGCTGTTGATTCTCCTGGACAAGCTGTCCTGCTGGTTTTCCTGATGCGAACTCAGCTGTTCTCATCTTCAGAGCTGCTCGGGTCCTCACGGTCGCTGAGGATGGCTTCTCTTCAGGGGAGCTCTGGTCCTTACCTTGAGGGTCGCTTCCTGGCTCCAGGGCAGATCCCTCAGCCCGCTGGCACAGATCCTTCATCCCACTGGGGCTGACTTCCCAGCTTCCACCACTGACCTTTGGGCCTTCCCAGGGCAGAGCCTTGATACAGACTTGCGTGAGACATGGTCGTGGGCTCTCGGCCTCCAGCTGGACGCGTAGGAGGCCTTGCCATGGGCTCTAGGTCTTCAGCTGGACTCGTGCAGGACACTCCGTGGGAGCCAGGCCCTCAGCTGGATTCTCTGGGTCTCTAGTGTGTGGACAGATCTCCCTCCCACACTCTTTTGCATTTGACTCTGGGTGAATATTATAAAATAATCCTATAAATTATGTGTCCTAAGTCAAATCTTTTCCCTTGTAAACCCTGACCACAACAAACAGCTTCTGTGTGTGTGTTACTATGTTCCACACTGGGAGAAATAAAAAGGATTGCCTGGGTCTGGAATACTTTCCAATCCAGTGAAGAGGAGAGTTTATGCAGAAGCACTGTTTTGTAGGCTATGACTGAGTGCTGGGGGAAGCTTTTGGGAACCACCGTTGTACAGCTCTTTTATTCCCCCAAAGTCTTGTGCCAGGCATTATACAGACAAGAGCAGATCCCACCCTTCCCTCGGGTGCATTTCAGAAACCCTCTCTATAACCTGGGAAAAAGAAACAGCCTTATAAGTGAGTTTAGCCAACAGCCAGGCAGACACCTGTTTGACTTGTGACTGAACTGCAGTTTGTCCTTTCTTAAAGCGCTACTTCTTAATCCTTTGGGGAGCCTTTTGCTAAAACTACACACCCCTTAGGCTCTGCCTATTACCAGACTCTCCCTAAGCTGAGAGCTGGAAGCTAGACCGGTGTCTTTTTAACAAGCTCCCCCAGTGATTCTGATAAGCAGCTAGGGTTATTATTTTTTTAAATCAACTTAAATCCTAAATAAATGCAATCTGTATCTCTAAAGTTACACTGTATCAAAAAGTTAATGACAAATATGTTAGTGTTCTAAGAGAAAAACAGATATGAATACACACCCTCAAACTAATGAAAATAAATGAGAAAGAAAGCAGTTCACTCAGGCCAGGTGAGACATTTCTGACCTACAAATGTATTTACTTTATTGTAAGATCTGGGTCTGATGGACTTACGAAATCAGCCCACCCAGAGAGTTGCCAGGCTGGGTGGAAAGGCTGGAATTCTTTTCTGCAAATGAGAGAGCCTTTTTTATTACATTTACGGCTCCCTCTGGCCATATTTCTGCCAGTAACCAAGACCTTTTCTCCCCTTCAGTCTTATCACATCTAGTTTCTTTCATTATCTTGGGCTTTGAGAGAAACCAAGGACAAGATGTGGAAATCCATGATCCAACAGTACCATTCTGCCGCTGTGAGATGGGCCATCTCTAACATTTAGTTATTATTTATCATTAGTAAGAGCAGAAATGAACTCTCTATAGGATAGTTCAATGCCTACATGAATTTCTATCAATATCTCAGGAAAATTTTTGTTTGAAAAAAGCATAAAGATAAAGAAGACACTTCTATTACTGTAACTATAATGTTTGTCATCCCTCCCTACAAAATTAAAGTCAGGCAAACATTTTAAAATAGATATTCCATTGCTGATCACTTATTATGTGACTTCTTATGGCTGATGTTACAAAATCTTGCCAAGAAAGAACTCACCTGTTAAAACCGTCCGCTCACACAATAAATGTTACGACTTTTATCTTCAAAGAGCCACACATCTGAAAGCTCGGCGAGGGATGGTGAGGTCAGGATCCCCATACTGACGGTGACTGCTTTCAAGCAAGCTTTTCCACCAATCATGACAAACACTCCTACAGTATCAACCTTTTGAGGGATTGAAGCTGAGTTTTATTGCCATTTCCTCAAGTATTAAGTGTAAGGAACTGCTCTGTAGCTAAGAGTGCTTATTATTTTAAAAAGATAATGATGTAACCCTAAGATTTTCCTGCTCTGTGTAATTATGTAGAAATAAGACAAGTACTCTGCTAAACAGAACCATTGATCACCCTGGATCTCAGCTGCACAGGAATAGTGTCCAGGGTTGTAGAAGCTGGCTACTGGGCCATGTATGTCTGTAACAGTCTGGTTAGAGAATATATCCATCTATCTTTATTTGAGACATATTTATGAGCACTTACAAGGTACCAGACAGTGCTCTTGACTTGAAACAATCCTTGCGTCATACAGCCTTCTTCAGCCAGCGAAGGACATAACACTGCAGACCCCCTCTCCTGAATCAGTTGGGAAGACTTTTGCCACTTGGTTAATAATGGCTTACATAGTATAACTGTCTCATGTATCAAAAAATCTGGAGAAATATGACTGTTAATGTCTGTTCAGCGACTCAGTCAGGTTAGGGCTAGTATCTCTGTGATGGTTTTGTCCTTCCAGGCACTTACAAAATAGCAACCAGGGTGCTATGATTAAAATCTGCCTGTATTCAGGGCAGGAAGTGGGGAGACTAAAAAGCAAGGAAGTACCAATTAGCAAACTGCCCGCCTTTCTTCATTTCCCACAACTGAGTTTTGTTGCCATCCCTAGCTGCAGGAAGAGCTGGAGAAAAACAAAACCTGGGGCTTGATGCATTGCTCACCTGGATAGAAGTACTGATTCTGACAGCAAGAAAGGAGAGGGAATTGACATGCAGCCTCGCACCCCTCTTTCACATGCTTTCCATACTTGAATATTATTTGACATTTGCATGTGACTTCACACTTTACAAAATACTTTTACTTGTTTTATCTTATTTCATCAACTCAATATCACACTGAAGAATCTTAGGCTCACACTTAAGTCCTTTTTTTTTCTAGTTTATACAACAGATATCAGAGTTAAAACTTAGGTATTTTGGTTCACAAACCAGTGTCCTGCCAGGCATACTGGTGCGTGCCTGTAATCCCAGTACTCGGGAGGCTGAGACAGAGGATCATTGTGAGTTCGAGACCAGCCTAGGCTACGAAGTGAGCTCAAGGTCAGCCTGAACTGCATAGCAAGACCCTGTCTCAAAAAGACAAAAGACAAAAAAAAAAAACCAGTGTCCTACAACAACTGCTTAAAAAGTAGTTCTCTGAAGTTACTGGCTTCATAGAATAAGATATATTCTATGTGTCTTGTGCCTCTTTGTGTCTTCTTACATAGAGAGACAGACTTCTGCTTTTGATCAAGATGGAATAAGGAACAGATTTACAATTCCACTGCAATGTAATGAAGAAAACAACCTGCACAAACAAAAAGACAGGCTTATATGAAATAATGGCCTTCAAAACACTGCCCAGAAAGCAGTGAGGAACAGTGATCTCTGAGAGATGGGAAACACACGAGTGAGGCCTGGGATTCCTTCGTTAAACTGCCTAGAGAAAGATCCCAGGCCTGGTGCAAAGAGGCCCACTGCAGTTCTTCTCCAGGAGGCGTGGCTGGGAGTCCAGTGAACCCAAGGAGCTGAGGTTTGCAGGGCAAAATTCCAGAAATGGAGAGCTGCAGGAAGAGAGATCTCCAGATAGCCACGGAGATTACATTCCAGTAACCAGTTTAGTACAGGTCATTGCATGCATGTGAAGGAAAAACTAAAGGCTGGTCATTTTATAGTAAGAATCGAGTAGAGGAAGTAAGAGTACATAACACCAATAACAGGGCTGCAAAATGCATGAATTTCAAGGAGAAATGCGAAAACCCACAATTACAGTCGGATTTCAGCAACCATCCCTTAAAACTTTGTTAGGACAAATGAATAGAAAATCTTGAGGATAAAGAAAATTTCAACAACTATCACCACCTTTATGTAAGTGAGATATATACACATATATATGTATATATATATTACCTCATCCAATAACAACAGAATATGTAACTTTTCACATGTACAAGAAACATTTACTGCCGGACATGGTGGTGCACGCCTGTAATCCCAGCACTCGGGAGGCTGAGGCAGGAGAATCGTTGCAAATTCAAGGCCAGCCTGGGCTACAAAGTGAGCTCAAGGCCAGCCTGAACTGCATAGCGAGACCTTGTCTCAAAAAGAAACAAAAAACAAAAAACAAAAAAAAATTTACCAAAATAGACCTCATTCTGGGCTATGAAACAACCTTCAATGAATTGAAATAGGCTCAAATATTACCAAGTATATTCCCTTACCACGGTGGAATTAAGTTTGAAATTAAAAGTGAAAGATATTTGGATAATAGTCAAATATTTGGGAACTAAATAATGTATTTCAAAAGAAAAGGTGGGTCACTTAGAATACTTAAAAGGGAAATTATAATGTATTTTTAGCAGAATGAAAATTAAAATACAAAATTTTAAAATACTTGGTATGCAAGTATCTTTAAAATACTTAGACATTTAGAACACTGAATTTCTGTACATTTTTTTTAAAAAGGAGAAACTCAATTTCCTCAGCTTTCACCTTAAAAAACTAGAGAAAAGAAACTAAAACCCCAAACACAGCAGAAGAAAGGAATAACACAGGCAAAACCAGAAATCAGTGATAGAGAAAACAGGAAAGCAACAGAAAAGAAATGATAAAAACAAAATGTACCTACTTGAGAAGATCAATAGAATTGATAACCTTTAATTGGACTTATCAGGAGTAAAAAGTACAAATAACTAGTATCCCAAATAACAGAGCTGACATCACTCAAAATTCTAAACATATTGGCCAGGTGTGGTGGTGCACATCTGAAATCCCAGCACTCGGGAGGCTGAGGCAGGAGCATCACTGAGTTCGAGGCCAGCCTGGGCTACAAAGTAAGTTCAAAGCCAGCCTGAACTGCATAGTGAGACCCTGTCTCAAAAAGGAAAAAAAAAAAATCTAAACATACTGAAAAGGATAATCAGTGAATGTTTTGAACAACTTTCTATTAATAAAATTTATAATGTGAATAAAGAGGTTATATTTATTCCTTGATAAATGCAAACTACCAAAACTAATTCAAGAAGTAACAGATAATTTGAATAGAAACATTATTTATTAAAGAAATAGAATCTATAATGAAAATTTTTCCACCAAGAAAACTACAGGCCCAAACAGTATCACAGGAAATTTTTTTTTTTTTTTTGGTACCGAGAATTGAACTCAGAACTTTGGGCTTACCAGGCAGGCACTTGTATCACTGGAAATTTTACCAATCATTCAAGGTAGAAAGAATACCAGATCTGGGCTGAGGATATGGCTCAGCGGTACAAGTGTCTGCCTGGCAAGCACAAGGTCCCAAGTTCGATTCCTGGTACAAAGAAAAAAAAAAAAAAGAATACCAGACCTATACACTTTCAGAAAAATGAAAATGGATTAATATTTCCCAATTCATTATTGTGGCCAACATTATTTTGATACCAAAACCAGTCAAAGACATTAAAAAAAAACATTGTCCACATAAAATTCTTAACAAATTTCTAGCAAATACAGTCCAACCCTATATAACATGGGTAGTATATCATGAATAGGTATGGTTTAATCTCAGGAATGAAGTTATTTTAGCAATAAAAAATCCATGGAGGGGCTGGGGATTTAGCTCAGCGGCAAAAGCGCCTGCCTGGCAAGCACAAGTTCGTGAGTTCAGTTCCCGGTACCGGAGAAAAACCAAAAAAAAAAAAAAAAAATCCATGTGACTCACCATTGTAACAAACTAAAAGAAGAACCATATGATCGTCTCAATACATGAAGGAAAAGCATTTGACAAAATCCACTATTTCTACCTGATAAAACTGTCAGATGATTAGGAATAGGGAGAACTTCCTCAACTCAATTAAAAAAAAAAAAAAAAAAGACCTCTACAAAGAGCCTACGGCCAATATCATACTTAATGGGAAAGTCTGGTGGTTAATTTTACCTGTCAACTTAGGTGGGCCATGGTGCCCAGATATTTGGTCAAGGATTATACCAAAGGATTCTGGGAGGGTTTTCATGGAGGACATTAACATGTACATTAGACAACTTTGAGCAGAGCAGATTTTTCCCATAATGCGGGTAGGTCTCATCCAATCTGTTAAAAGCCCTAAAATAAAACAAAGACCGATGTGCCCATATGCAAGAAGATATCTATCAGCAAGCAGCCTATAAAGGAACTGCTCGCTGAGTTTTCAGCCTGCTGACCCACTTGGGGTTTCAGATTTGCCAGCCTGTGTAATCACATGAACAACTTCCTGAATTTCTCTGTATGTATAGATATAATTACTTCTTGCAAAGAAAATATACATGTACCTGTCTGGAGAGTATATATATATATATACACATACACATGTATGTAGCACACACACACAGTGTATGGTTTCTGTTTCTTTGAAGAGCTTTTGTGTGTGTGGTGTTAGGGATGGTGAGTACTAGGCAAGCACACTACCACAAAGCCACATCTATACAAGAGCCCAGTAATCTCAATGACTGTAATCCTTACATGCCATAACAGGAGATAAGATGAATAAGATCAACAAGAGTGAAAATCAGGACAGGGGAATTAGAGGAGGAGGGAGAGAGGGGGAGAGAAGGGGCCAGGGATTAAGAAACAAGCTGTGATATGCACACCGACCCATTCCCCAAGACGACTATAAACTGCATGTACTGCAAACATGTACTAATAAACATGTTTAAACAGTTAAAAAAGGCAATAACAAAACACTGGAGTATTGACATTAAAAAGAAAAGACAAAGCTACATCTCCAGTTTCTCTAATACACAGACTAAATTCTTCCTCCCTAAAATCCGAAATAAAACAAAAATATCGGCTCTTACCATTTCTCTTCAGTATTATACTAGAAGTTTTAGCCGGTGTGCTAAAACTGATGAGAAAACAAAATAAAAACATTCAAGTTAAATAGAAATAGGAAATTGTCTTTGTGCGTAGGTGACATCACTTCCCCTATAGGAAATGTTATGTAATGTTTAAAATAGTTACTAGAACTAATGTGTCAACTTAACTGGGTTTTACAATACAAAAATGATAGAAAAACTCAAATGAACTACTATATAGTGGAAATAAACCCTCAGAAATTTAAATTAAAAGTACATTTTCAAGATGGACATTGTGGCCCATGCCTGTAATCCCACTGCTCTGAGAGGCTCAGGCAGGAAGATTGCAAGTTCAAATTCATCCTGGGCCACATCGTGATTTACCAAGACCTTACCTCAAAATATAAAATTAAGAAAGGGCCAGAGGCACAGCTTAGCATTAAGGCCCTGGGTTGGAACCCTAATAATGGAAAAGAAATAAAGAAACAAAGAAACAGAAAGAAAGAAAGAAAGAATTCAAAATAGCATCAAAAATGCAAAATACTTAGGGACAAGTTTGACAAAAGATGTACAAGACCGGCACCCTGAAAACTATACTATACTGTGTCCATAGGTTAGAAGAGTATTTTTTAAAAAATTTTTGGCACTGTGGATTGTATCCAGGACTTTTGTGTGAGCTGTATATGCCATTGGGTTAATAATGTTCCTTAGTTATTGCAGACTGATCAGGTCTGCAACCTCCCAAATGAGTGTACGAAGAAGGTTAAACAAAAGAGGCCAGTGGGATGATTTCAGGGCTCCCGGAAGACCAAAGCCTTCTCATAGAATTCGAGATTCTCTCAGGGTTAAGACCAAGACCTCTGGGTGGCCCAGAGAAATATTTATTTATTTATTTATTTGGTGGGGGGGGGGTGTCTTTTTTTGGTTTTTCTCCGTACCAGGAACCGAACTCACGACCTTGCACTTGCCAGGCGGGCACTTTGCCGCTGAGCTAAATCCCCAGCCCCGAGAAGTATTTATTTAGTTATCAGAACAAGGGAGGAGTACTTAAGAAGGGCGGAACCACTCAAGGACTTCTCCAAGTAAGGTATTAAATTAATCCGCCAAGGAGTGAGATGCCTGAGGCTACAATCTTTATCTAGTTGCCCTTGGCTGTGATCTTGTCTTATCCTTTGAGGCTTTCCGGCTTCATCCGCCATTACAGTCCTCGGTAGGGATCAGTGACTCACAGAGGTTCACTTACTATGAGTCCACGGTCCATCTGTAGACAAGGGGCCTAGGCCTTGGACAGACTCACAAGTAAAAATGAAAAGCCCATTGGTTAATTTAAGTCCTGCTCAGGACTGCTTCATAAAGGTCTTCATTAACCCAGCCCTTTTTTTACCTTTTATTTTGAGGCAGGTTCTTGCTAAGTTGCCCCAGGCTGGGCTCAAATTTGTGATCCTCCAGCTTTATCCTCTTAGGTTTTTTAAATGATAATTTCCCTAAAATTGATCAATAGATTTCATAGATTCCAAAATAAAATCCCAGAGGGCTTTTCTGGTAGAAATTGGCAAGCCAATTCTAAAACTCAGATGGAAATGCAAAGACCTAGAATAAGTACAGCACCTTTGAGAAAAAACAAATTGAGAGGACTAATAGTACCTGTTTTTAAGACTTATAAAACTGTTATAGGCAGCTGAGTAAGATAGAAATATTATAGGCAGTCAGACAGGGCCAGGCCCTCCAAGGAGCCAGTGTGGAAGACAAGATATCTTGTGAATGGAGGCGTATTTGCTGCAGGTCAGACCTCCAGACAAAAGATTAAACAAATGCACCCACACACCTCCCTAGGGGTGGACATCAGGGATTGATATTCTAAATAGGTAGCGATCACCTTGAAAAAGCCAGGAAGAGTCACTAGTCTAAACCCCTACAGGAAAAGCCCCATTCTGTATTCATACCTGCTTGCTATGTGACTCACTTCCCCATTTGATTCCAATTTAATCAATTTTACCTAAACAGTTATACTTGTAATCTTATTGGCTGACCATGGTTTTGTCCCATCTCACGCCCACCTTGTAACTTCCCATTTCCCGCCACCTTGGACCCGCCTCACCTCAGGGTTTTGCTCTCTAAAATCCCTGGGTAGGGCAAGGTCCTTGGCAACCCACTCTGGCCCCCCTTCTGCCCCTCTCTTGGACAAAAGCTTTCTTTGCCTCAATAAATATGTCTGCTCTTAACCTCCGTTGTTCCTAAAATTCATTCTTTGATTTTAGAGAACATGAACTTGTCCCAGAGTTGGGAGTTTCTTTCCCCTGTATCAAAACTACAGTGATTCTAGGCTGGGCACAGCGGCACACACCTTCACCCCAACACTCTGGCCGGTGAGGCAGGAGGATCCACAAGTTCAAGGCCAGCCCAGGGTACGTACATGTTCAAGTGCAACCTGAACTACATAATGAGACACTGTCTCAAAACATTCAAACACAAACAAACTACAGTGATTGTAAAACCTGTTATAAAACTACAGTAATCAACGCACCTTGCCATAGGATCCAGCTGTTTCCCTCATGAATATGGATTCAGTGGGGTAGAATGAAGAATCCAAATATAGGGTCACAGATGTATATGAACAATGGTTTTAAATAAAGACACAGTGATGATCAGTGGAGAAAAGATACTTTTTTTTCAGCAAATGCCTGTGCAGAAATTGAATATTTACCTGCAAAAAAAAATTAACTTTAATACATACCCTATACTATGACTAAAACAATTAAAAATGGACGACAGACCTAAATATAAAATTTAAAACTATAAAACTTCAGAAGATGATATAAAAGTAAATCTGGTACTTCAGCAAAAATAATACTGATGAACTGGACTCCATCAAATTTAAAACATCTACTCTTTTACACATGCAGTTAACAGAATGAAAAGATCCACTGCAGATTAGCAGAAAATATTTGCAAATTATATACTTAACAAAAGGCTTGTGCTAGCATAAAGGTTACCAAAACTTAAGAAAACAAATGGTAAAAGATTTGAGCAGACATTTCCCACAAGAAAATATATCCATGACTAATAGTTGACAGGGATTCCCAGCATTCCTCGTTAGGAAATTCAAATTAAAATCCCAATGAATTACCGCTACAAACCTATCAGAACATCAACAATTGAAAGGACTGACCACAGTAAGTATTAATTTGAACCCTCATACACTTCGAGAGGGACTGTAAAATGCTACAACCACTGTGGAAAAAGAGTTCAGTGCTCTTAAAAATGTAAACATATACCCTACCATATGATCCGGCTGTTTCCCTCATGAATATTTACTCAAGAAATATGAAAGCATGTGTTCATACAAAGACTTCCCTGATGTTCATAGCAGCTCTATTTGTAATGACCTCAAACTGAAATGAACTTTTCATCAGCAAGAGAAGGAATGAGAAACTGGGACACTCAAACCCAAAAACCTTAGTCCTCAGTGCAAACCTGCAGACCGTGGATTCATGCAACACGGTTGAATCTCATTTTGTGGAATGAGACTCCGGGTTTTTAAACGTGTGGGTACTACATAAGTCTGTGTAAAATTCTACGAAATACAAGCTAATCTATAGAGACAAAAGCAAACCAGGGATTGTTTGCGGAAGGGAAGAACCAGGAGGCAGGAATTCCAAAGGTTGTGAAGACAGTTTTTGGGGTGCTATGTGATCATTTACTTGATTATCTTGATTGTTCCACATATGTCAAATGTATCAGATTGTACAACTTAAATATGTATAGTTTATTGATTAATTATAACTCAAAGCTGTTGCAAAAATACTGCTAAAAAAGTAAAAGATAAAAATTTCCTCTCTTTTCATCCTTCAAGAATTTCGAACCCTTTAGTTAAAATTCCTGCTCTCTTACTTTCTGTGTTAATGTTGTCTAATAATTTAATTCCTCTGTTTTTGACCTTGATTCACACCCACATAGCCAGTTCCTATGCAGTTTATCAGTGTGTTTACCAATTCACCAGCTTTTTTCATGTTACCTTTCTCTTCTTGATTTCTTTTTCATTTTCCTGAAATACATTCTCCAGTTTCTTTCAATGAGAATTTATGCACTGGAAACTTTTATGCTGTTTTTACCATCAGTCTTACATATAATTTGCATATAGAACTCTAGGCTGAAAGATCTTTTCCCTTCCCACTCTGAGAATATTGTGTTATCTCCTAGTGCTGTATTTATTGATATGAATGAGAAAGCTATTATCAATCTAATTGTCACTTTTTAAATGTAGAAGTATTTAATTTTAAATAGATAGGTATTTCATCTTTTTCTCTTGCACTCCTTTTAACAGTTTTTCCTTGTTTTTGGTTTTTTTACAGTTTTGCTACTACAAATCTATGTGTCTTGTGGCTCTCCTGTTTAGGACTTGGTTTACCTCCTGAGTTTAAAGACCTACTTTTTTCAGTTCTATAACATTCTTAGCCAGTTATTTTAAATTATCTGTCCTTCATTCATGTGCTCTTTTTCTTTTTTTTCTCATTTTGAAATTTGTACATTGATCTTTATTGTAATTCTATGGTTGCTACTTCATATTTTCCATATCTTTATCTTCTACTGCACTCGGCTTCATTTCCTTATACTTTCCAATACAGAAATTCTTTAGCCCTATCTAATCTATTGTTTTCCTTATTCACCGACATTTAAGTTTATTAGTGGACATTTTGGTAGGTGCTCTAGTTGAAGGAGTTTTGGTAGGAGCTCCTGTGCTTTTTCGAGTTTTCCTGTTTCTCTCTCACCTACTGTTTAGTTGTGGCAACAGTTCTGCCTCTCATCATCATTCTTTTCCATAACTTCAGGAGGCTGTTTTTTTTTGGGGGGGGGCGGTCTCTTTGAGACAGGGTCTTGCTATGCAGTTCAGGATGTCCTTGAACTTACTTTGTAGCCCAGGCTGGCCTCCAACTGAATGATCCTTCTGCCTCAGCCTCCCGAGTGCTGGGATCACAGGCATGTGCCACCACGCCCAGCCTTAGGAGGCTTTTGGAAGCTAGGAAAGGTAGTCATATAGTCTGTTCACCATCTTGATAAACACTTATTATATACTTTTTGTTGTTTGTTTTAATAATTATAAAATTTAACTATATCTTGATTAAATAATGCCATTTTTATAATTTTAAAAATGTTGATAAGCTCTAGCTAGTCTCTTCAAAATTTTTCCAGAGAATCATAATTATCTGGGGTTATTTTTGTTTGTTTGTTTGTATTTTGAGACAGGGTATCACCACCAGGTCCAGTGAGAATCATAATTATAAGTAAAAAATAAAAAAGAATTGTAAATGTTTAAATCCTAGCTTGCTCTGGGGATGGGGAGTGCTTCCCCTTAGTGTGCCTGTGGGCCCTGGGTTCTACCTCTAGTTCCACAAAAACAAATAAATAACAAAAACACCTCTTCTCTGACCTGTACTTCTATTTTATTTTATTGTCTTTTTGAGATAAGGTCTTGCTATGCAGTTCAGTCTGGCCTTGAGTTTCCTTTGTAGACCAGTCTGGTCTTGAACTTGCAACAATCCTCCTGCCTCAGCCTCCCAAGTGCTGGGATTACAGACATGTGCACCATGCCCAGCTGACCTTTATTTTTGAGCTATCACTTACTATCTCATTTAGGCTCTGCAGTACACACCACATCACATAAGCATACCTTCCAAGCCATTTGTGGTGGTGCATGCCTATAATCCCAGCACTTGGGAGGCTGAGGCAGGAGGATCACTGAAAGTTTGAAGCTAGTATGGGCTATACAGTGAATTCAAGACTAACCTGAACTACACCGTGAGATCCTGTATCAAAAAAAACCAAAACAATTAATAGTAAACATCCCTTCTAAATTTAGCAAACCCCCTCAAATTTTTTGAGTAACATAGAAATAGTAACACAGAAGCCTACTTGTATTTATGTAAGTTTAATATATCTACAAAAAACACATATTATAGAAAATATTGAAGCCTATTTTAAAATAGCTGATATACTAAACAGGCATGTTTCTACGAGGATCACAACACATTACACATTATAAATCAAGAGTAAAGGAGGAATTGAGGCAAGAGGATTGCTGCAAGTTCAAGGCCAGCTGAACTACATAGTGAGACTCTGTCTCAAAAAAAAAGTATAGGAGGAAAAAATTGGGGGGAAAACAGGCCTTCTAAAAGGGTTCTCAAATACTGGTACCCGCTCCCACCTTGCTCTACCAGTTGGCTGGTTGGAAAGTAGCCGAATATGGTGAACGCTGTAATTTGTTATCATCTAGGAGTAATTTGAGATGCTCTGGATGCTACTTTCCAGCAAGACACAAAATGTAGATGGCACTCTTACCTCTTCCTACCCTTCATCCTGCTTTCTTATTCTACACTCACTCCTCCAAAACCCTCCTTAAGAAGCCACCCTGAAAACGTGACATTTGCTGCTGATTCTAGTGTTTGCTTTAATTTCAGGGATTCCTCTTCCCAAACTAATATGAACTGTTGCTCAGGAGGCCAAGAGTTGTAAACTGGCCTGTGTGAGAAGCTCAGGACGCCTCTCCCACACCTGGCCTCCTTTGCAGACAAACTCAGAACCCACAGTCTCCACGGCTGTCATCTGGCAACATCTATCAACAGTTTCCAAAGAAAACCAATCCTCTGAAAACAATTTCTTAAAGCAAGAAATCTCAAAGGGGGTATTTTCATTCCAGCTGCAACCACTTTAGCTAGAATAACCTGCATGGGTAACAGGATAGAAATGAGTTTGGGAGTGTAGTGCAGTTGCACATTGTATCAGTCAGGGTTTTACTGGAGAAACACATAGAATGCCAGATACACCCATGTACAAGAAATTACAAGATCAGCGACAATGGTCACCGCAGACTTGGATGAGAAAGCGCAGAGGGTGTCTGCACGCTGGAGGCCGAAGGGTTCAGTCCAGGGTCTGGAGTTTACTGCTGCGCAAGTCCCTATCAGGAGGCCGATGGGTCTGCAACCGAAGGCTGGTGAGGCTACACCGGAAGGCTGAAGGATCGAGGCGGAATCCGAAGAGCATGCACTACAAGCCGGGAGATGCTGTCCAAGCTGAAGGTGAAGACTGGAGCCCTTCTGAAGAATGGAAGCCCGTCTGTCCTTCCTCGTTTCCCTTTTATATCATTCAGGCAATGAGCCGCCCTAGGGTGGGTCCGCTACCCCCCAGGGTGTGGAATTGCTGAGCTGATTTAGTTAAACTTCTAAACTTCTCAAGTTGACACAATCAATGACCAGTGTACACACATATATATTTTACGTATATGTACTTACAATTTTCCTTGCTTTTCCATTGGTCTTTTAGGAGAGTCAAATCACAGAGGAAAAAAGTTTGTCACCCTATGAAAGTCAGCCATGCTTTCTGCAATCTTCTGTCATTTCCCCTCTTCCTCAGCCCAGCATAAGAGAAATTGCCTTTTTCTTTTCTTTTTTACTTCCGGATCCCAGATTTTAGAATCTCATAAACTCATGATTACTATGTTTGGTGACTTAGAATTCCTTGACTTGAAACACAGACTTGAAACACATTTGGGAGGCTCGTACCAAGGAAAGACATGTCTCACTTGCTTACTGAGCGATCTTGGGAAAATTCATTAACCTCTTTAAGCCTCCATTTCTGCATCTATGAAATCGTAATCAACACGTCACCAGTGAACTGTTTAAGGGAACTGACATAACCCAACCAGGAGCAGCCTGCCTTATATGTACTAGGTAGTTTGCTCCTCATATTGTTTTTGCAAGGTGGTGATGAATCTTGAGCTTCCTACACTGAAATTTTGTGCAGTACCTGAGTAGACAGAGGGAGAACGTGTGAATACATGAGACTTGGTTCAGGTAACAAGAAGATGTGGTGACATAAAATAGAACATGCATTGGTTTGTAGTCCATACACGCTTCCTAATTTCTTGGTTCTTCCAAAGGTAAAACTTTGTTCTGGTCACTCAGTAGGATAGTAGTCAAAAAGTTAATGCCATTATCAGAGCAATCCAAATAGCATTTTCCAGCTCTGCTTGGTTGGAAGTTCTACCTGAGATGATCATTGGACATAGAGATTTTCATGGGCCTTCCCTAGAAATTCTAATTTAGTAGGACTGGGGTAAGCCTAAGAACCCTTTCTGTATATTTAACAAAAACCCCAGGTGGTTCATACCTCAGCAAGTTTAGGAAACACTGATTAATTAATTGCTTGGGACTACGGAAATGACTCATTTGCAATTAAGTAATAATACTTATACTTAAGGAACAATGCCAAGTTATTTTAAAGCCATTGAACAATTATAGTATATACACTGCTCTAAAAACTAAATTAGCTGTTATTTCAATCAGAAGGATTGTTCCTCTTAAAACAAATTTATATAAATTTTATAAAAGCTCACATCACCAGTTCATGTTTGCATTCATTATGCTCTTTAGCTTTTGGAGGAGAATAAAGCATCCTTGACCATTGGTTTAATCATATAAATTGTCCATATAGTTACTGATTAGGGGAAGTTTTGTCAAGTGTCTAAAGTTTTAGGTGGAATTTTGATTCCATAGATAAAGATTGCTGTAGTCAGGGTTTATAAGGAAAAATATTTAATATAGGATACACAATTACTAGGATTATTTTATAATATTCACCCAGAGTCAAATGTAAAAGAGTGCAGGAGATCTGTCCATACACTAGATACCCAAAGAATCCAGCCAAGGGCTTGGATCCCACAGCAGTGTCCTGCATGAATTCAGCCAAAGACCTAGAGCCTACAACAATGTCTCATGCAAGTCTGTACCAAGGATCTACACTGGGAAGGCCCAATGGTTAGTGGTGGAAGCTAGAAAGTCTGTGCCAGTGGGATGAAGGATCTGTGCCAGCAGCCTGAGGGATTTGCACTGGAGCCAGGAAGCGATGGTCAAAGTGATAACCAGAGCTCCCCCGAAGTGCACCACAATGATCCTCAGCAACAGTGAGGCCCTGAGCTCCTCTGATGATGAGGAAAGCCGAATTCCCATCCAGAACAACGTAACAAGCTTCTCCAGGAGACTGAGCAGTGCACCATCTTCCCCTCTGGAGCCAGGAAGTGACGCTCAAAATAAATGACCAGAGCTCCTCCAAAGTGAACTGAAGCCATCTTCAGCAACAGCAAGGACCCAAGCTCCTCGAATGATGAGAACAGCTGAGCTCATATCAGGAAAACCAGCATGACAAGCTTCTCCAGAATCAACAGCGCACCACCTTCCCCTCCAGTTCTCCTTTTATGCTGTTAGCAACAACCCTCAGGCGGGCCCTCCACACCCAGCACCACCCTGATTCAGTTCAGTGTGTGTCACAAGTTGCCCATTAGTTAATCCACCACAGAGATCTATGCCCCCTTCAACTCATATTGATATACAAAAATGGGCTGAATAAATGCCAAAGATTACATTCTGCATAGAAGAAATTAAACTGTCCAGAGCTAGTGAGTGTTACTTATATCATTTTGATTTTGGCAAATTAATGTTACTAACATGCTATTGTTATATCATTATACAGTAGTTGTAATTATTATCCATACACAATTAAGATCAAAGGAAATTTCACTAGTAGAGGAAGTGGGGGAGGGCTGGTCAGCTAATTAGTACAAATAAAAGAGCTCCCTCAAAGGACCAAGCCCTTTTTCTGCTCTATAATTAGCCATCACAACTACCTGCAGAACACATCTCTACAGAGAGGTGACCTCCACTCACTTTACCCATCTATATTAGAAAAGTGCTAACCACAAGGACCAGATAGCCCTGTTTTGACTCTAGTTCTCATTGCCTGGTTGCTTTGTTCTGTCAAATTTAAGGAATGGGAGGTGTTTGTTAAGATTCTTAAAGAAACCATTCAAAATATGGAATTCAAACCCAGGGGAGAAAAGAAAGCCCCAAAAGCAAACTATATATGTATATATTTTTTCTTAACTCATCACACTGACAATGATTAAAAGTAGGAGTGCAAAATATTAAAAAATGCACTGGGGCTATGAGGAATGAATGACCCTAAGAAAAGTATTCTGTAGTGGACACCTGCTCTAGTTTACTAAATTTTTAATTATTTATCCTTTTTCTTGTTGCTTTTTCCTGTTACTTTTATCTAATACTACTAACTTAATCTTACTCCTTAAAAGGATCCTTTTTTTCAACTTCTTCCCACTTCCATCGCTTGACTTTTCAAACTCTGCCTTTTTCATGCTCCCATTCCCTGCAGTCATCTTTACTAGCATGACCATTAAGCCTTATGAATCTTTAGGTAATTAACTGCATCTTACTAAGTTTGAACAGTGTTCTATTGTTAACGGAAGTGAAGTTGTTTTATTGATAAGGTATTTACTGAGATCAATATCTGCTTTATCTTAGAGTTTATACTATAACTATAGATCTTTTCTATTGGTTTGACATGGTACATTATGGGATTTTTGTTTGTTTGTTTGTTTTATTTTAATTTTGAGACAGGATCTCCCTATTTAGTTCAGGCTGGCCTTGAAGTCATTAGGTAGCCCAGGGTGGCCTCAAACTCATGGCAGTCCTCCTGCCTCAGCCTCCCAAGTGCTGGGATTGTAAGTGTGCACCCCCCACACTCGGCTTCTCATTATTGGTTCTTAGGATTTGTCAACATCCAGTTCGTATTTGACACTGCTGATCTTGCTGATTTTTCTGCTTTAGCCTTGGTGACATAGTAATTGTTATCAATCGGTTTTCTGTGTATGACAATATATGGATTGCCTGGGGGGTCATTAAAAATACTGCAGCTCATTCCTGAAGAACTGGGTAATAGGCTAAATAGACTAAAACCTCCCCTCTCAAATAAAATGGAGGTGGTTGGATCCCAGGACAGAGGGAAACAGAGGGAAAGGCCAATAGCTAGCTATGCCCAGAGATACTTCTGAGAAGCAGACATTAGCCACAGGTCTCCATGATGGCAATGCAGTCATGCACTGTGATCGATCTGCAAGCCTCAGCACAGAAAATGAACAAGCAAAAGACAGGAACTTGAGAAAACAGGGCAACAAAATACCTCCAAGGGCTCCAAAGCCAATCCAGAGGGCACTGAGGAGGAAGAAATCAAAGCCACAGCCAGAGTATCTGAGCTAATGACAGTGGTAGGAGCAAAACAGATCAACAAGGCATTTGGCAAATTCAAAGTAGGTATAATCAAAGAGATAGTGATCCTAGTAAAATGAACAATCAGCAAGTCTAGAGAAGACACCAATGAAGATCTAGTGGGCTGAAGAAAGAGATGCAAAGCACAAACTCCCAGCATAGAAAAGAACGGGAGTCCATGCAAACGTTCCAAAGAGAAATCCAGAGAACGAGAAATAGAACAGAAAGTTTGGGCAGCAGAAGAAACCAGTGTGAGGAGAGAACGTCGGATCTAGAAGACAGGACTGTGGTTGTGCCGGTGAATGACAGCCACCACAAAAACAGCAAGAGGATACAAAGAGTATTTCCAATAGCTGCTGGGTGATGCAAAGAAGAGTAATCTAAGACGAATTGGAATTAAGAAAAAATTGGAAGCTAGCACAAAAGGCATAAAAAACAGTTTACAGAAGTAATAGCAGAAAACACTCCCAACAGAGAAAAGGAATTTAACATACAGATAAGTTAGGCATTATAGAACCCTCAAATAGCTGTGAGCAGAAAAGAACTGAGCCAGATATAGTGGAACACACCTGTAATCCCAGCACTTGGGAGGCTGAGGCAGGAGAGCTTGAGGCCACCCAGGGCTACACAGTGAGTTCAAGGCCAGCCTGAACTGCATAGTGAGACCTTGTCTCAAACAAAACAAAACAAAACACCCCAACTCATCCTAAGACACCATAGTCAAGGTATCAGAAATCCAACACATGAGCAGAACTTTAAAAGCTGTTAGAGAAAACCAAAAAGCAACAAATCACTTGTAAAGGAAAACCCATCAGAATTATAGCAGACTTCTCAATACAAACCTTAAAGTCAAGAAAAGCTTGGAGTGATATGTTTTAAATCCCAAAATGTGATAACTTCCAGACTTATATATTCTACAAAACATTCTTTCAACTGATAGAGAAATAAGGTATTTTAATGACAAAGAGCTCCTTAAGAAATTCATGACTATAAAACCAGTACTCTGAAAAATTCTTCTCAAGGATTTCCTGGAAAGAGACAATAAATCCCACAATGCCAAAATATTGAGTAGAATGAATACACCAGGTAAGGTGAGCAATTAAGTAGAAAGGAAAGAAAGGAAATCAGCAGCTGAAAAATCATACAATGACAGGAGTAAGTCAATACCTATCAGTTATAACTATCAATGTGAATGATCTCAATTTGCCAATCAAAAGACACAGATTAGCAGAATGGATAAAAAACAAGATCCAACAATATGTTATATACAAGAAATACATTTAACCCAAAAAGAAATTCACAGCCTGAGAGTTAAAGGATGGAAAACAATATTTCATGCAACAAGAATCTAAAAATAGAGAAGCTGTTCTATTTTCAGACAAACTGGACATTAATGTCCAGAACCAAAGGTCACTTAAATATTGGTTAAGGGAAGCATTCAACAGGAAGTGATAATAATTATAAACAATATGCACCAAACAATAGTCAATGCAACTTCATAAAATAATCACCACTAGGGCTGGGGATTTAGCTCAGCGGCACAGCGACTGCCTGGCAAGCACAAGGTCATGAGTTTGATTCCTGCTACTGGAAACAAACAAACAAACAATAACAACAACAAAAAATCACTACTGGAAATAAAAATCATACAGATATCAACACAATCATAGTGGAGTTGTCAACATACCACTATGCTAAATAGATAAATCAACTAAACAAAAAATCAACAGTAATATCAGAGTTGAACCAAACCTTCAAACAAATGACTTGATAGATATACAGAGAGTATTCCACCCAACAACAACAGAATAAACTTCTCCTTGGCAGCACATGGAACTCTCCAAAATAGACTACATATTAACAAGTAAATCATGCTTAAGTAAGTGGAAAAGAATTGCAATTTTACATGCATTTTATCAGATCATAGTGCAATGAAAATAGAAATCAAGGCAAAGGAAACCAAAGAAATTATGTACACCTGGAAATTAAGCAACACATTCTTAAATTATAAATAGGACACAGGAGAAATTAGGGAAGAAATAAGATAGCTCCTAGAATTAAAGGATAGTGCCAGGAGAAGATACCAGAACTTATGGGATACAATTAAAGCAGTCCTAAAAGACAATTTTATAGCTGTAAATGCCTATATTAGAAAAAGAGTGGGGCCAAATAAGTTACCTAATGATTCACCTAAGTGTCCTGGACAAGAGTAATCCAAATCCAGAGTTAGTAAAAGGAAGGAAATTGTAACGGTCAGAGCAGAATCAATGAAATGAAGGCTAAAAAAAAAAAAATAGAAAGAATGGGTGAGTCAAATAGCTGGTTTTTAAAAGAAGAATAAACAAAATTGACGAACCCTTAGCTAATATTACAGATAAAAGACAGGAATCAGTGCAATTAGAAATTAAAAAGGTGAAATCACAGTGGATACTGCTAAAATTCAGAGTTTCCTTACTAGCTACTTCACAATGTGTATACCAACAAATTAGAGAACTCAGAAGAAATGGAGATTTCTAGATGCATATAAATTACCCAAACTGAACCAAGACTTAAAAATTCTGAATAACACAATAACAGGCAATGAAGTAGAAGCAGTAATAAAAGACCCACCAAGTAAGAAAAGCCCAAGACCTGGTGGCTTCACTGCCAAGTTCCATAAGAATTTCAAGGAATATCTAATGCCAACACTCCTCAAACTCTTCAATGAAACTGGAGGGAAGGAGAACTCCCAAAGTAATTCCTGGAGGTTAGCAATACCCTGATTTCAAAACCAGACAAAGATTCAACCAAAAAAAGAGAACTACAGGCCAATCTCTCTAAAGAACATAGATACAAAATCATCCAAAGATACTGGTAAACAGAATGTAACAAATCATCAGAAAGATCATACACCATGACCAAGAAGGCTTCATTCCAGGGATGCAAGGATGGTTCAATGTATGCAAATCAGTAATTCATCACATAAACAGAAGCAAGGACAAAAATCACATGATCATCTCAATAAATGCAAGAAATGCAGTTAACAAAATATAGCATCTATTCATCATTAAAACCCTGAAGAAAGTAAGTATAGAAAAACCATATCTCAATCTAAGAAAAGCCATTTGCAACATACTTACTGCCAACATCATATTAAATGAGGAAAAACTAAAGGCTTTCCCTCTAAAATCAGAACAAGACAGGATGTCTACTCTGACCGCTTCTGCTTAGCATAGTCCTTATACAGCAACCAGAGCGATCAGGCAAGAGACAGAAATAAAGAGGACATGTATAGGAAGGAAAGGAGTCAAAGTACCATTTGCAGATGACACAATCTGCTACTGACAAGACCAAAAACTCCACTAGAAGACTTTTGGAATTAATAGCCAAACTCACCAATGTACCAGGACACAAAATCAGTACACACAGGGGCTGGGGATTTAGCTCAGCGGCAAAAGCGCTTGCCTGGCAAGCACAAGGTC
>NW_004955440.1:17756073-17779948 GCF_000276665.1 Chinchilla lanigera | reverse complement strand
ATACCAAGTCTAAAAACTGGCACATATATATATATGTTGTTGTTGTTGTACTACAATTTTGGAAAAGACGGCCACATTTGTGTTTGTCACCTGATGCAGAATTTGCAAGCCAAAAGTTTTGCCAAATACTTGTGTTTGTGAGCCAAATTGTCTGTAAACAATGTTCATGAAGAAAGGTGCACTATATGAATTAACCTAACCAAGGAAGTGAGAGACTTCTACAACACACGTTACATTACTCAGAAAAAGGATATTGACGAGGACATCAGAAAATGGAAAGCTACACCATGTTCCTAAAGAGGCAGGACCAATGTAGTTAAAATGTCTGTACTTCCACAACTGATCTTTACCACAATTCCCTGAAAATAAGATCTACGTAACACGATTTTAGAAGAGACAGCCCCTGAAAATGAGCCCTACTGCATCTTTTTGTTTTGTTTTGTTTTCCTCTTGCATCTTTTGGAGCAAAACTTAATGGGTTTTGCTTACTCTTACTTTTGGAGTAAGACACAGTAGGGATCATTTTCAGGGGAGGTCTCTTCTAAAGTAATGCTAGAACTTATTTACAGGTAGCTCTTGTTTTCAGGGAAAAGGAGTAGATTTATTTCAATCCCAACCAAAACACCAACAGCATTCTCTATAGATCTAGAGAAAACAATCCAAAAATTCATACTGAACCAGAAAATACTCAGAATAACAAAAGCAATTCTGGGTAACAATAGCAAAGCAGGAGGCATCACAATCCCAGATTTGAAGTTATATTATACAGTTACAGTGATAGAAACAGTATGGCATTGGTACAAACAAAGACATGTGAATCAATAGAACAGGATAGAGGAAGCAGAAATAACCACAGACATATTCAACTATTTGATCATCAATAAAGGTGCCAAAAACATACACTGGAGGAAAAATAGCCTCTTTAATAAATGGTGCCAGGAAAATTGGATATCCACATGTAGAAGAGAACCTATACCTCACCAAGTACTAAACTAAAATCAAAATAGATCAAAGATCCAAATGTCAAAACAGAAACAATCTGTTGGGAGATAAAATTGGTAAAACTCTTGAAGACATAGGTGTAGGGAAGGACTTTCTGAACAGAACTCTAGTGGCCCAAGTAATAATACCAAGAAACAACAAATGGGACCACAGCAAATAAAAATCTTCTGTACATCAAAGGAAATAAACAACAGAATGAAGAGACAGCATGCAGAATGGGAAAAAGGTTTGCCAGCTGTTCCTCAGATAGAGGACTGACATCTAGAATACATAAAGAACTAAAAAAAAATGAGACCACCACAAAGAAGACCCAATTGAAAAATGGCATAGACACACCAAAATATATAGACATTTCTCAGAAGAAAGAGTACCAAGAGCCAATAAATACATGAAAAAGTGTTCAACATAGCTGACCATTACAGAAATGCAAACGAAAACAACACTGAGATTCCATCTTTCTCTAGAAAGAATGGCCATCATCAAGAAATCAAATAATAACAAATGCTGGCGAGGCTTCGGGGAAAAAGAAACTCATCTACATTGTTGGTGGGAATGTAAACTAGTCCAACCCCTATGGAGATCAGATGGACAGTCCGCAGAAAACTAAAAGTAGAAATTCCATTTGGCCTATTTATTGCCCTTCTAGGTATCTTCCCAAAAGAGTTAAGGTAATCATATTATGGTAATACATGCACACCCATGTTTATAGCAGCACAATTTGTAATAGCTACCTGGGAGTGGTGGCACATGCCTGTAATCCCAGCACTTGGGAGGCTGAGGTAGGAGGATCATTGCAAGTTCAAGGCCAGCCTGGGCTGCAAAGTGAGTTCAAGACCAGCCTGAATTGCATAGCGAGACCCTGTCTCAAAAAGACAAAAAGCAAAAAAATAGCAACAAAAAAACCAAACAGTTTATAATAGCTAAATCCTGAAACAACTTATATGCCCATTAACAGAATGGATAAAGAAAATGTGGAGTATGATTCTGCCATAAAGGATAAACTGGAGGCATTTGTAGGTAAACGGGTGCATCTTGATACCATAATGTTAAGTAAAATAAACAAGACACAAGTTTAAATTTTACATGACTTCTCATATGAGAAACTCAAACTATAAACAAAAACAGATAAAATATAATTAGAATCAGGGAGTGCTTTTTCCAAAAGGAAGGGAAGTAAGAGATGGAAGAAGGAGGGAAAAAGAGAAAAAGAATTTTAGTTAAGTGAGAATTGAAGAAATAAATGGAAATAGAGCCTTTGCAAAGGATAAGGGGAATGAGAAGGGGAACAAGAGTTGGGGGAGCAGGGAGGGATAGGAGGGGAAGGGAAGGAGAAAAAGAATGCAGGTGTGTCGTGCACATGGACCAACTCCCTGTGATAAATGCAATTGTATGTGCTGTGAACATGTGCTAATAAAAATTTAAACAAAATTAAATTAAAACTGCTCTTGAGAGACACTATCAAGAGAATGAGATGACAAGATACAGACTGGGAGAAAATATCTGTAAAAAATATATCTGGTTAAGGACCATTATCCACAATATGTAAGGAACTCTTGAAACTCAACAATAAGAAAATAAAAACTAGAACACATACCTGACCAACAGAAATATATAGATTGTAAGTAAGCAGATGAGATATTTAACATCATATGCCATAAAAGGAGTTGAAATTAAAACAATAAAACCACTGAACATTTATTAGGTCAAAATCCAAAGCACTGACAACACCAAATTCTGGTAAATATGTGGAGCAACAAGTCAGTCATTGCAGGAGGAATGCAGAATGGTATGGCTATTTTGGAAGACAGTATACAGTTTCTCACAAAACCTAAACCATATGATGTAATAATCACATTTCTTAGTAATCACTCAGATGCATTGAAATCTTTTACCCACCAAACACCTTCACACAAAAATTTGTAACATCTTTATTGCCCAAACATGGAAACACTTAGGATGTTGCTTAGTAAGTAACTGGATACAATATGGTATGCCCAGAAAATAGAATATTATTCAGCCCTAAAAAGAAACAAGTTATCAAACCATAAAAAAAAGGAGAAGACTTAAACGCTTATTGCTAAATGAAAGAAGCCAATCTGAAAAGGCTATACATTGTGTGTTTTCAACTATATGACATTCTAGAAGGGGCAAAACTACAGATTAGTGTTTGTCAGGGATTATGGGAAAGGAGAAATAAGCAGAGGACTTTTAGGGCAGCAAAACTAGAGTACTCTGTACAATATTACAGTGGTGGATATATGTCATTGCACATTTGTTCAGACCCATAGAAATATAATATCAGCAATAACATTAGAGTAAGCGACAGACTTAGCATGATACTGATGTGTCACTGTAGGCTCACGGGTTGTAACAAATGCACTATTATGGTGCGCGATGCTGGTATTGTGGATTTTGTGTAGAAGGAAGCTTAGGAGGAATCTCTGTAGCTTCTGCTCACTTTTGCTATGAATTAAAAACTGCTTTAAAAAGTAAAGTCTATTTTAAAAAGGAGTCAGAGTATCTGGGCATGGTAGCACATGCCTATAATCCCAACACTCAGGAGGCTGAGATGGGAGAATTGCTGTGAGTTCAAGACCAGACTGGGCTACATAGTTTAAGGCCAGCCTGAACTACATAGCGAGCCATGTCTCAAAAAACCAAAGAAAGAACTAGAAAAGAAAAGAAAGAAAAGAAAAGAAGAAAAGAAAAGAAAAGGATGAAAGGAAAGGAGGAAGGAAGGGAGGAAGGAAGGAAGGAAGGAAGGAAGGAAAGAAGGAAGGAGGGAAAGAAGGAAGAAAGGATGGAAGGAAAGAAAAACAAGAAAGAAAGAAAGAAAGAAAGAAAGAAAGAAAGAAAGAAAGAAAGAAAGAAAGAAAGAACAAAAGAAGGAAAGAAAGAGTCAGTTATTCAGAGAAAGAGGAAATAGGATTACTGGGATTGATGTAGACCAACCACTATTATTTTGTTTATGGGCTTGAGAGTATTAATGCCATGAACTAACTTGGAGTTTTGTAATCAAGGAAGAAGAGGAGAAATTTCCTCCTAGTTGGTATTTATTAACTAAGTTTTTTCCTGACATAAATATGCTTCCTGAGAATACTATTGTAACTCTCCTTGTATTTATTGGGTATACAGATTCTGGCCAGCTAAAAGTGCATCTGCCTAAGGGTGCCTCCCTTCTATGATTTTCAATTCTTAGTACTAAAAGGACAGTGAAAGGGTCTAGCCTGACCTTCCCGCCACTAGCTCTCACCCACCCTCCCTTTCTCCCTTCCTCCTCGAGTCAAAGGGTCTCATTTCGAAAGAGACTGCCAGGGTTCAAGCATAGCTACCACTCAGGCCTGCAGTCCTAGAGGAGAGTTGTGTGCAAGCAGGATGAAGAAGAAAGCTTTGCCCTTATTAGCACTGCGACCAAAGCCAAACCAACCCAAAACAAAACAAAACAAAATTGTTTTATCTTTGTTGAATGAAGTCTATAAAGGAATGCAAATAAATAAATCAGATGTCATCAGGGCTGCTCGCCTGACTTTAGGGTAAAGAGTAGAACAGTTTCCCTAAATTCTCTAGAACAATTAATTTGTGGTGCTGGCAGTTGAACTTGGGCCCTCGTGCATGCTGAGCAAATGCTCTACCGTTAGCTACATCCCCAGCCCTAGAACAATTAAAACCCCTTGCAGAACCTAAGGTTTACAGCACTGACTTCACGGATGCTGTTCCAGTGGCCTGAGAGAGTTACTATGGATGTTTTCCCTCCCCTTTGGTAGTTAAAAAATGACCAGCGATGTTGCTGGAAAAGGGCTCATATATAGTGAGTATATTAATATGTTCACGTATGTGATTATGTTTGACTGAAGTCAGAATTTAAGCCAATCTCCTTTAAAAGGAAAGAACTACATCACAGTAATTAATTAGAGTTTATGTTTATGCCCTCATAATAACAAAGTCGGGTTGCTTGTCTAAACCAAAGTCTTTTAAGTTTATTATAGCAATCAGAGTAATGTGCTGGAATTTCAAGTGTGGAAGTGTGTGAATAATGTGAGTCTTCATGTTCCTTTGCAGAGTCCCGCTCCGGGGTACACTTCTACAAAACTGCAGTTTTTACAAAGGCACAGCGCTTCTCTTTCAGCAGAGAAACCCAAACAGAACTATATCAGTGGCAGACTTAATATCCTCTCTCTAACGGCTATGTTAGTCTGACTGCTATGTGTCTAATTCTGTGTAACTGACTTGTAAACCGACATTGCCATCTCCATCTCTGCGGCCGACAATAGCCTGTCACAAACTATAAACTGGAGCGGTCCCTCCTCTATGTCCACTTCTGTTTCCCACTTTCTCATTTCCTCATGCCTTAAAAAAGGTCCAAGTGGAATTGACGCTATTGAAGACATTTTCTCCACGGTGGTATTTCCTAAGAATTTTTCCTCTGAATATCAGTATGTTTCCTCACACAGTATTATAATTCCCTACTTTCTTATTGCATGCATTGTTTCTAATAAAGGTGTACTTTTTTTTTGCAATAGTGGGTGTGGAGCCCAGGAGTGCTCTATCCCTGAGCTGCATATATATCCCTTCTTATTTTTGATTTTGACACACTAAGTTGCCCAAGCAGGACTTAACTTATGATCTTCCTTCCTCAGCCGCCCTCAGTCCTGAAACACCGGTGTGCCCATCATGCCTGGCATAAAAGTGTATTTGTTAAAACAACAGCAACAATAAATTGTATATGTGCTACTGTTGTTTATCCCATAGGCGTTGGTTGAGTATTTATGTCTGCAGCACTCTGGTGGCTGAATCCTCATTTTCAGAAGTTCACAATAGGGCAGAAGAAACACTTGTAAATTACATCCTGTGACAGCATGGACTGCCGGGCAGACACTCATACAATGCAAGATGCAAAACCCTGATGAAGGACAAGTGCCCCCGAGGAAGATGATACTTGAACTGAATTTTAATGGCCACTTAGTATAGCCCTATTTCCTAGCTAAGACTTAGGAGTCAGAAACTCGGGTTCCATGCAGTAGAAGGGGCTCACCTGAGTTCCAGTCCTAGAGGGAAAATGAGAGCCAAACAGACTGGAGGATTAAAAACTGAGGCTAAGGCAGGAAGTAAGGTGCGGCTAAAACAGCTGGGAAAGATGTGCGCTGTTAACCCCAGGACGCATGCGCAGGACGGTTTTTCATAGGATGACCAGGAAGTGACTCTGGTGTGGGTAATATAACAGACGGCCAGTTACCTAAGTGTTTGCTACCATGTCTCTTCACGGTGCTCCATCCTGCAGTGTAGGGTGGGTTTTCATTTTTATTTTTCCTACTTTTACTTCTCCCAAGAGAAGTAAAAGTTCCTACCTTTAATAAATGTGAAACTTTGCCACCATTTATGCTTGTCTCATGCCAGTCTTTCTTCAGGATGGGAAGAACACGGAAATCACCTCTAAAAGTTGACTCCAGCACCCAAAACTCAGTAACAGCTCCACATGATAAAATACTCTTCAGCTATCAACAGAATTGTGTCCTCTAATCATTCCCTCAGCAAATATTCACCGAGTTCCTACTACATTTACAGCAGGGCTCTACATGCTCAGAATATAGAATTGAACAAACATATAAATCGTCATTGTGGTGGAAGTTATAATGAGAAGGCGAATAATATCAAAGATGAGAAAATGTCATGTGAACAAAACAGGTTATAAAAGAGTATATACAGTATAAGCCCAATTCTTTTTTGTTTGTTTGTTTGTCTTTTTGATACACGGTCTTGTTATGCAGTTCAGGTTGGCCTCACATTGTAGCCCAGGCTGGTCTCGAACTTGCAATGATCCTCCTGCCTCAGCCCCCCAAGTGCTGGATTACAGGCATGCGCCACCATGCCCGGCTAATCCCAATTCTTTTTCAGTACTAGGCTTGAACAACCCAGGGCTTTCACACAGAGCTACATCTCAGCACTTTCACCCTTTTTATTTTTAATTTGGAGACATCTCACTAGGTCACTAAGTTATCCAACTCAGGCTCAAATTTGTGCTTCTCCTTCATCTTCCCAGAGCGCTGGCACTGTAGATGTGCACTGTCGTTGTGCACTGTCCCGCCCAGCCTATTGCTTGTAACCTTGTATTCCTTGTAAGAAGCCTGGCCTTATTACAAATAACAAGGCTACAGGTTATTGATCA
The DNA here is from genome assembly GCF_000276665.1 of Chinchilla lanigera. Classification (NCBI taxonomy): domain Eukaryota; kingdom Metazoa; phylum Chordata; class Mammalia; order Rodentia; family Chinchillidae; genus Chinchilla; species Chinchilla lanigera. The sequence goes on along the minus strand of NW_004955440.1, from coordinate 17,772,783 downwards.
TAGGCTTGTTTACACGGAGGGGGTTTAATCAAGAGTGGGAGGAGGGAAGCACACTCGTGAGCATTTTTCAAGTCTCTGCTTATGACACTCTTGCTGTCATCCCCTTGGCCAAGCTCAGAGTCACAGGAGAGAGGAGTATGCAAGGCTGTGGCTACCAGAGGCATGAACAACTCGGAAGCCCTTGCTGCAAGCTCAGCCACAGAGGTATGCCAAAAGCTTGAATGCGGGTATCTAGAATTACAGTTTGTTTCTTTTCTGGTTCTCTTTTACTTTTCAAATTCCTTTCATGCTCATTTAGAACCTTTATAATAAAAAAGGAGCAATAATGAGGAAGAGGTCTGGAACCCGATGGTGTGGCCCAGGGTAAAAGGGAGGAGTGGAAGGGAAGGACTGAGGGTCGCGGCTCAGGACCTCCTGCTGCTGAGAGACCTGCCGTGCAAGTTCAGTGACTGCTCCCCTGGTCTGCATGGGGCAGCTCATCCTGCCACCTGGGAGGCTGCCCTGGAGGGGAGAGGCCTCAGCAACCTGCTTCTTGGATCAGAGATAAATTAAAATTTGATACAATTTGCATACATGTAAGTGCATATGTACATATATGTAAAATACATTTGGTGAGGACAAGCATGAAATGCAAATCTCCTCCTAGAGTGGGGCAGATTACGGAAAGCTGGAACAAAACCAGAAGTCTCCATGACTGAAATAAGTATTACAGCCCTCTGCGGGGAGGAGCAGAGTCAACTCAAAGTCTCTGCATTGCAGAGCCAGAGTCTCAGAGAAGGGGCAGAATGGATGGTGCCACCAAGCGGGAGCAGAAGAAGAGCTCAGAGTCACTGACCCACTGCAAACAGTGGGTTGTCAGCTCCTGTCCCTCTCCCATCTCCTGTCCTTCACAAAGACCTCATGGTGCCATTAACAGTGGTCACCATTTCCCTTGCTGTGCCCTTAAACCTGTGCAAAGACATTACAAACTAACATAGACTGAGCAAGCACTTTTTAAAAACACAGGGCCACTCCCCACACCTCTAGTGTGTCTGAGGGTGCTGGGCTGAACCCTGGACATCTTCAGGAACCCTGCTGAGCCACTCCCACACCTCCTTCACTAGTGTGTGAGGCAGGCAGAGCCCCGGACACCATCTGGGCCCCAGTGGTCACTCCCAGCACAGCCTGCACCACCCCTGGGAGCCCAGCTGAAACCTGGACACAGTCAGCAGCCTCGGGGACTCCACCCTCACCCTGCCCCTGCTGGCATGGGAACTGGACTCAGGCCTGTGTAATATCTGAAGTCTCGGTAACCACAACCTGCATTCCCCCTACTCTTGTGGAAGCCAGGGCTGAACCCCAGACAGCTTCAGGAACTCCAGTGAGCCTCCCCCACATGCATGGGAGCCAACTGAATGCAAGAAAGCTCAGGAGCATCTGGGACCCCACCTTGCCACCACTCACCAGCACAGGAGCTTCACTGAGCACTGGGGATCTTCAGACAATTGCCCTGCCACTCACACACAATTGGGAGAGTGAGGCTATGCTCTAGGGAGCCTCTGGATCTTCAAAAATGACAAAACAAAGGAGCAAATCTGAGACCTCCACACCACCTAAAACAAGTCCAGGAGACATAAACACAGAAGAGCCTGGAAATCATACACCTGAAATTTCTGAAACAGTAGCTACTGAAGTAAAAAAACAACTCCATCAGGCCATAGAAGACATCAGAGCAGAAATAATCTCTCAGGTAAAAACAGAAATGACAGCAATAATGAAAGACTTGTTCAGCATATCCAAAGAAGACATTGATAAGAAAAAAGAAGAGCATAGACAGCTCATAGAAACCATGCGTGAACAATATAGAAAAGAACTAGAACACGTGAAACAGATTCAAACAGATATCCAGGAAATTAAAAATTCCATCAAAAGCTGGCAAAACCACCTGAATGAAGCTGAAGATAGACTGTCAGACCTTGAAACCAGCATTGCTGCAAATGACTGTGAAAGGAAGGATTTCTTAAAAACAACAAGGAACAAGAAAATAGCAATTCAACAACCACAAGACAAAGCAAAGAGAAACAATGTCAGATTAATAGGTACCAACGAAACAGCAAGTGTCAACACAAATGACATAAAAAAAACTATTTGCAGAAATAATAGCAGAAAATCTCCCAGGCATGGAAAAAGAATTGGACATACAGATAAGTGAAGCATATAGAACTCCAGTTAACCATAACCAAAATAAATCTACACCCAGACATATAGTGGTCGAGATCCCAGAAACTCAACAAAAGATGAGAATATTAAAAGCTGTTAAAGAAAAGAAACAGATTACATATAAAGGAAAGCCCATCAGAATCATGGCAAATTTCTCAACACAAAACATCAAGTTAAGAAGAGCTTGAAGTGAAGTATTTCAGGTACTAAAAGAGATAAAGAACAACTTCCAACCCAGATTGATGTACCCTGCAAAACTATCCTTCAAATTTAATGGAGAAATAAAATATTTTCATGATAAAGAACAAGTGAAGAAATTCATAAGCACCAAAACAATCCTACAAAGAGTACAAAAGATATTCTAGGAAGAGATAAACAGACCACAACTTCAAGAATGACAACAGAAAGGAATCACCAAGCAGAGCAAGCAATTAAATAGAGGGAAAAAGGAGGAACCAACATCAGGAAAATAACATGACAAAAATAAGCCAATATATATCAGTTATAACCATCAATGTAAATGGTCTGAATGTACCAGTCAAAAGAAGCAGATTAGCAGAGTGGATCAAGAAACAAAATCCAACAATATACTGTATACAAGAAATACATTTAACTCAAAAGGAAATTCATACACTGAAAATTAAAGGATGGAAAACAATACTTCATGTGACAGGTACCCAGAAAAAAGTGGGCATAGCTATTCTGCTTGCAGACAATGTGAAATGCAAACCAGGAACAATCAAAAGAGATAAAGAAAGTCACTACATACTTGTGAGGGGAAAACTTCAAGAGGAAGAGATAATAATCATAAACATCTATGGACCAAATATTGGAGCACCCAACTATATAAGGAAAATTTTAATGGACATGAAAAATGAAATAAGTAGCAACACAATCATAACAGGGGACTCAATACCCCATTGTCACAAAGAGATAGATCAACTAGACAAAAAAATCAGCAAAGAAATAACAGAACTTAATGAAACTTGTGAAAAAATGGACTTAGTAGGCCTCTATAGAGTGTTCCATCCAACAGCATCAGAATCACATTCTTCTCAGCTGCATATGGGGCATTCTCTAAAATAGACCATATGCTAGCACATGGAACATGTTTAAGTAAATGCAAAGGAATTGAAATTATCCTATGTATACCGTCAGACCATAGTGCAATGAAATGGGAAATTAATGACAAAAGAAATCACAAAAACTCCATAAACAGGTGGAAATTAAATAACATCCTCTTGAACAACCAATGGGTCACAGATGAAATCAAAGTAGAGATTAAACACTATTTACAATGAAATGAAAATGTAGATACAACTTACAGGAACATGTGGGATGCAATGAAAGCAGTCCTTCGAGGGAAATTTATAGCGGTAAATTCCCACCTCAGGAAAACAGAACCAGCACAAATAAACAATCTTATGCTTCACCTCAAGCTTCTAGAAAAAGAAGAATAAGTCAAACCCAAAGCCCAGAAAAGACAGGAAATTATAAAGCTCAGGGCAGAAATTAATGCAATGGGGACTAAAAAATAAATACAAAGAATTAATGAATTGAAGAGTTGGTTCTTTGAAATAATATACAAAATAGATAAACCCCTAGCCAACTTTATCAAAAAAGGAAAGAAAAAACTGAAATACACACAATAAGGAATGAAAAGGGTGAAATCACTACAGATCCTGTAGAAATTCAGATGATCATCAATATCTACTTTTAAAATCTTTGCTCTCATAGGAAGGAAAACACAGAGGAAATGGACAGATTTCTAGATACATAGGAATTACCAAACCTGAATGAAGAAGATATAAAAATTCTGAATAATTCAATATCAGCCAGTGAAATTGAGAATGTAATAACAAAAACTTGCCAGTGAAGAAAAGCCAAGGTCCTGATGGTTTCACAGCTGAATTCTACAAGAAATTTAGAAAAGATTTAACACCAATTCTTCTCAAACTCTTTAATGAAATTGAGAGGGAAGGAATTCTTCCCAATTCATTCCTGGAAGCAAGTATTATCCTGATACCAAAACCAGAGAAAGACCCAACCGAAAAATAGAACTACAGGCCAATCTTCCTAATGAATATAGATGCAAAAGTTCTCAATAAAATACTAGCAAACAGAATGCAACAAATCCTCAAGAAGATTCTACATCACAACCAAGTGGGATTCATCCCAGGAATGCAGGGATGGTTCAACATATGCAAATCAATTAATGTAATACACTATGTCAATACAGTCAAAGACAAAATCACATGATCATCTCCATCAATACAGAAAAAGTCTTCAGTAAAGTCCAACACTCATTCATGATAAAAACCCTGCAGAAAATAGGAATAGATGGCCTTTACCTGAAGCTGATCAAAGCCATCTATGATAAATCAATGGCTAACATCATACTAAATGGTCAAAACTTGAGGGCTTTCACTTTAAAATCAGGAACAAGAGAAGGATGTCCACTGTCACCACTCCTATTCAATATAGTTCTGGAAATATTAGCTAGAGCAATTAGGCAAGAGTGAGAAATAGAAGGAATAAGGATAGGAAAGGAAGAAGTGAAATTATCATTATTCATACATGACATGATACTCTACACAGAAGACCCCCAAAACTCCACCAAAAGGGTTATGGATTTAATAACCAAATTCAGTAGCACAGCTGGATAAAAAGTTAACACTCAAAAATCAATAGCTTTCCTGTACACAAGCAACAAACAGAGAGAGAAATTAGGGAAACCACACCTTTCACAATACCATCTAAAAAGATGAAATACTTAGGAATCAATCTAACAAAAGAAGTAAAACATCTATACAGTGAAAACTATAGTGCTCTGAAAAGAAAGATTGAAGAGGATATCAGAAAATGGAAAGATATTCCTTGTTCATGGATAGGAAGAACTAACATAGTGAAAATGTCCATACTCCCAAAATTGTTGTACAGATTCAATGCAATCCCAATTAAAATACCATTAGTATACCTCATAGATCTAGAGAAAACATCCCTAAAGTTCATCTGGAACCACAAGAGGCCTAGAATAGCAAAAGCAATCCCAGGAAACAAAAGAAAGGCAAGAGGCATCACAATTCCTGACTTGAAATTGTATTACAAAACTACTATGATAAAATCAGCATGGTACTGGTACAAAAAACAGACCTGAAGATCAATGGAATGATTGGAAGATACAGACACAATGACAAACACACTCAGTCATCTTATCTTTGACAAAGGGCCAAACATGTTCACTGAAAGAAGATAGCCTCTTTAAGAAATGGTGCTGGAAAAACTGGCTCTCCACATACTGAAGACTAAAACTAGACCCATGTCTTTCAACATGCACTAAACTAAAGTCAAAATGGATTAAAGATCTAAATATCAAAACAGAAGCACTAAATCTACTGGAGGAGAAAGTAGGTAAAAATCTCAAAGACATAGGGTTAGGCAGAGAGTTCATGAACAAAAACCAAACTGCATGGGAAATACTTCAAAGAATCAACATCTGGGATCTCACCTTATTGAGAAGTTTTGGAAATCAAAAAAAATCAACAATAGAGTAAAAAGAAAACCCATGAATTGGGAAAAAATTTTAACCAACTGCCCCTCAGACAAAGGACTTCTATCTAGGACATATAAAGAATTAAAAAAATCAGCCCCCCACACATTCAAAGATCCAATTCAAAAATGGGCATCTGAGATGAACACACACTTCTCAGATGAAGAAATACTAATAGTGAATAAATACATGAAAAAATGTTCAACATCATTAGTCATTTGAGAAATGCAAATTAAAACAACACTGAGATTCCATCTCAACCAGAAAGAATGGCTATCATCAAGAAATCAACCAATAACAAATGCTGGAGGGACTGTGGTGAGAAAGGAACCCTACTCCACTGCTAGTGGGAGTGTAGATTTGTGAAACCACTGTGGAAATCTATTTGGAGATTTCTCACAAAACTTGGATTGGAAGTCCCACTTAATCCAGATACTCCCCTTCTGGGTGTTTTCCCAGAAGAATTAAAAACATCATACCACAGAGATATATGTTCACCCATGTTTATAGCAGCACAATTTGTCATAGTGAAATCTTGGAAACAACCCGAATGCCCATCAACTGAGGAATGGATAAAAAAAAGATGTGGTATTTTTATACAATGGATATTACTCAGCTATAGAGAAAGATAGACCTGAGGTTTTTATAGGTAAAGCAGTGCAACTAGAGATCATAGTCATAAGTAAAATAAATTGGACTCACATGTGTAAACACCATATTGTCCTGGTGTAGGAACCTGAAAGAATAAGTAAAACTCAAAAAGTACAATAGATGATAGGAAAAGGAAAGAAATTGCCCAAAGGAAAGAATGACAGGATGAGGGAAAGAAGAAAAAAGACTATATATATATATATATATATATATATATATATATATATATATCTGGGGTAACTGTACTCCTGATGTCTGATGATATACTGAAAGGAACAGTTAATGCTTAATATTTTTTATGTTCTGACCAATTTTGCATGCTTATGTCTGGTAATCTGAGCAACTGATTTGAAGAAAACAATATGCAATGGAACAACCATGGTGAATTCTTACCATTACAATCTTGTTCAGTGAAACTCTGTAGTATGTCTAATGTTTTATCTAAAAATTATTTTTTTATTCTCTTTAATGGTTTGAACAATCTTCAATTCTTACATCTGGTAACCTGAGCAATGTAGTTGAAGATAACAATGTATAATACAGCAATCACTGTTAATTCCTATCATTTTGTCTTGAAATACTGTATCACTTTTAATGTTCTTGCTTTGTTTTGTTTGTTTGTGATGTTGGTATGCTGCTATTGTTCTTTTTTTTTTTTTCTCATTACTACTCTCTTTAAAATAAAAAATATCATTTAAAAAAACCACATACAATTAATGAGTACTTGAAAAATACATGTTGATTTGCCAAATCAACCCTGGTTTGAGGCCTGGGGTTTTTCCAGGGAGATGATTACCTGCTACACTGATAGAACCTTCTTGGTTTTGCTTGTTTTGAGCCTATCAGTATGCTTAAGGCTGTTGCCTTGAAAGCAACATTGAGAATAACGGTTCTTGCTGGTGCAATGGCTATTTTATTATTTATCAAGACCAATGATGTTCTCTTTTGTTGTGATAAAAATCAGATAGGTAGCTTTTTACTAAAGGAACATATAGAATTACTTCATGACAAGCAACAACGTGACCACATCTATCCAAATACATTTAGGTGAGGACTGTGAACATAACAGTGAGATGGAAGAGACAGAGAAAAGGAGAGAGAGATGGAAGAGCCATGCTTTACAAATCCTAGGCAACAAAGAACTCCAAGCCAGGGCTGTGATTTGTGTGTTGTGAAAACAAGTATATACAGGAATCAGAGGAAGCTCTCTTCAAAATGTTAGAATTTACCCTTTCTACCACATATGTGTAGTTAATTACTTCTATGTGTCAAGCCAAAATATGACTTAAGCTTAATCTTTTCATATTTTAACTGACTGACTGACTTAATAATAACTTAATTTTTCCACCTTGCCCTTTCTCTTGGATGGGGACTTGATGGTCTTCCTAATCCCATCTTTGCCCTCTCATCCTCAAGAGAGCTCCTCTGTTCTCATCCCCACCACTATGATCATGGTTATCAGGACAGCATGTCATCTATACGGTGACAAAACATTCAAGAAGGGTTTTCATAACTTTTATCAACTTAAGTAGAAAAATGCTAAAATTTCCCTAAAATGTGAGGCTCTTACACTTCTTATAATATTTTTGGCAAAACCATAACACAAAATTTTACTAATTTTGACCAAATGAACCTTGAAGATCAAGTTGGTATTTCTTAAGCTTCAATCAGTAGAGATCACCTTGCAGATTTGATGATGGTTGTATGCCATGCCTACTTCATCAGTTTAGTGTTTTTCTTTAAATTGATTCACCTTTTCTACATACATACATTCTTTTTAAAAAGTAACTTTGTTTTTCCTTCCTTAGGAAGCAACTTTAAAAATAGATGCAGAAATTATTGCTATTAAGAATAATTTTATAGGGACTGGGGGCTTGGCTTGGTGGAGAGCACGTGCCTCAGATGTGTGAACACCAAGTTTCGCTCCCCAGGGTCATTTAAGAAAGAACTCAAGGCCAGCCTGGACTACACAGCAAGACCCTGTCTCAAAAAAGAAAAAAGTTGGTACAAGTCTACCACTTCAAATCAGTTTATAAGAGCATGGTCTGTCATGGTTTGGGAACAATGTGGTTCATTATTTCCTGCAGTTTTTCTGCTACGATACTGGTGATTGATGGGATTGCAAAAAGGCGCTTTCCCCTGGTCATACAAAGTCATTTGAAAGCCTTTGACCAGGCAGAACTTGGGCAAGACCCAATCTCTGCATCAGTATTTGACATTTCACCCCCCACACTTATTATGCCACCTCATTCATACACAAAGCAACTTTCCTGTTGCTCAGAGGGAATACCTGAGACTGGGTGTCTTATGCAGAGTAGAGGTTTATTTTCCTCACAGTCCTAACACTGGCAATTCCAGGGCATGGCGCCAACATTTTCTTGGCTCCTGCTGAGGGCCTGTGCGGTGTCATAAAAGGGCTTTGAAAAGCAGGACAACAAGCACTTGTGGAAGAGGTGAAACACGAGGGGTAGACTTATAAAAACCCACTCTTGCCCTGGCAGTAACCAATCCAGTCCTCAGAGCAAGACCTCATCATTCCTGAGACAGCCTAACCCCATAGGAGTGGCACTAATGACCCAAACACCTCTAAAGTTCCCACCACCTCTCAACACTGTTACAGTGGGGACTAAATTTCAACATGATTTTTGGAGGAGACAAACTACATTTAAACTGTAACCCAACTGGAAGCTAGGAAGGCTGAGTAGATGTCCTCTCTGTCTACCCCAGTCCTCTCTGTCTACCTCAGTCCTCTCTGTGGTTTATCATAGCTCTCTCCAATTCTGAAACTGAGATAACCAAATACAGTCATGTGCCTTTAAACGATGAGGATGCCATGCTGAGAAGTGTGTGATTCAGCAACTTCATCCCTTAGCGAACAAGAGAGTGCACTTACACAACCTAAGGTGGCCAGGATGGCACTAGGCAATTTAATCATATGGAACTAAGACCAGAACATTGTTACATGGCATATACTGCGCTAGGTACATGGATATTAATGGGAGTAGATGATTAGAACTTAAAGCTGGCTCCAGGTCCTGATGGATTCATAGCTTAATTCTACAAGAAATTTAGAGAAGATTTAATGCCAAATCTTCTCAAACTCTTTAATGAGATTGAAAGGGAAGCAATTCTCCTGACCTGATTCCAGGAGGCAATATTACCCTGATACCAAAACCAGAGAAAGACCCAACCAAAAAAGAGAACTACAAGCCAATCTCCCTAATGAATATAGATGCAAAAATTCCCAATAAGATACTAGCAAATAGACTGCAACAAATCATCAAGAAGATTACACACCACGACCAAGTGGGATTCATCCCAGGAATGCAGGGATGGTTCAATATATGCAAATCAATAAATGGAATATACCACATAAACAGAGCCAAAGGCAAGAATCACATGATCATCTCAATCAATGCAGAAAAAGCTTTTGATAAAGTCTAACACTCATTCATGAAAAAAAAAAAAAACCCTACAAAATATTGGAATAGATGGTCTTTACCTCAATCTGATAACAGCTATCTATGACAAGCCAACAGCTAACATCATACTAAACAGACAAAAATTGAAAGCTTTCACTCTAAAATCAGGAACAAGACAAGGATGTCTATTATCACCACTCCTATTCAATACAGTTCTGGAAACATTAGCTAGAGCAATTAGACAAGACAGAAATAAAAAGGAAAAGGATGAGAAAGGGAGAAGTGAAATTATTATCTGCAGGTGACATGATACTCTACAAGGAAGACCCCAAAAATTCCACCAAAAGACTCCTAGAATTAATAAACAAATTCAGTAGCATAGCTGGATAGAAAGTCAACACTCAAAAATCAATAGCATTCCTGTACACAAACAACAAACACACTGAGAGAGAAATTAGGGAAACCACACTTTTCACAATAGCATCCAAAAAATTGAAATATTTAGGAATCAATCCAATAAAAGAAGTAGAAAGACCTATACAGTGACATTTACAGTACTCTGAAAAAAAGAGATCAAAGAGGATTTCAGAAAATGAAAGATATTCCTTGCTCATGGATAGGAAGAACCAACATAGTGAAAATGGCCATACTCCCGACATCGTTATACAGATTCAATGCAATCCCGATGAAAATACCGTTAGTACACCTCACAGATCTAGAGAAAACATTCCTAAAATTCATCTGGAACAAGAAGAGATCCAGAATAGCAAAAGCAATCCTGGGCAACAAAGGCAAGGCAGGAGGTCCCATTCTACCCATCTATTCCCCTTCTGGGTATTTTTCCAGAAGAACTGAAAACATCATACCACAGTGATATATGTGCACCCATGTTTACAGCAGTGCAATTAGTAATAGCTAAATCTTGGAAACAATCCAAATGCCCATCAACTGAGGAACAGATAAAAAAGATGTGGTATTTTTATACAATGGAGTATTACTCAGCTATAAAGAAAGACAAACCTGAGGCTTTTGTAGGTAAATGGATGCAACTGGAGACCATACTCATAAGTGAAATAAATCAGACCCACATGTGTAAATGTCATATTGTCTCCCTACTGTAAGTATCTGAAAGATTAAATACAATCTGAAAGGTACAATAGATATTGTTAAAGGGTAAGAAACTGCTCAAAAGGAAAAACCTACTGGGATGAGTGAAAACAGAAAAGAAAAGAAGGAAGGGGGAAAAATATATACATACACAAGATAACTAAGATAACTGTACTGCTAGTTTGCATTGGTTCGTTGAAAGGAACAATTAGTGCTTAAATTTTCTGACCAATTTTGCATGCTTATACCTGGTAATCTGAACAACTACTCTGAAGAAAACAATAGGCAATATATCAACCATTGTTGCTATCATCATATCATCTTCTTTTTTGATTTTTTGTATCATTTCTAATGTTTTTAAATTATTTTTCACTCTCTTAAAAATACTGAGAGGGGAGCTTAAAGCTGGAATTCTCTTCTGCAAATGAGCAACAATGTAACAGCAACAACAAAAAACAATCAGGGCCTTGTTTTGTTTTGAATTACTTAGGTTCACTGGTGCGCTTTATGTATATGTAACGATCACACTCATCATAGGGAATTTGTACCTGTACGGGATATATCTTGATTCTCTTTTTCTTGTTCCCTTCCCCTCCCTTCAGTGCTTCTTCCCCTCCTTATTTACAAAAGCTTTGTTGCCTTGATTTAAGCGTCTAGCCCTACGCACAGCAAGAATGTAGGCCACTGTCGGCCAGGCTCAGAAGCAGCCATGGCGGATCTGGGAGTCTGCCGACGAAGCCTGGAGAAAAGTTTCTGCAAGGATGACTGACATTTATAATGCTAGCTCATGGACTTTATTTCTATTTATTTGTTTTATTACTTTATTTTTTGTGGTGCTGAGAATTGAATTAGGGTCTCACACCTGCTAGGCAAGGGCTGTAACCCTGAGCTGCACCCTCTCCTGCTACTAATCTACTTAAAAAATAAAGCAAGAGCAGGTATATTCAAGACGTATCTCAGGTACTTATTGTTAGCTATTAATTAGTGAATTGTTTTTAGTTATATATATATGCTTTATGTTTATATTAATAATAGGCAATTTAAAAAGTTGTATTTGTAGCAAATACACGCCTTTATCATTTTAAACAAACCTAGTTAGATAAAAAATAAATTATTTAAATAGACAAAATTCTGAAATCAATGACAATTTTGGTATATATAAACTCAAAATATGAAAACTGTATATGAATGGCTGAAGCTGGGGAAATGCTGGCAGAACTTCTTAAACAATAACTATTGATTTCTACTAAGTGTCACATTCTTTTCTAGGTATTGGGCATTTGTGATGAAAATAGGAAAAGTTGGGGCTGGGGATTTAGCTGAGTGGCACAGCGCCTGCCTGGCAAGCGCAAGGTCGTGAGTTCAATAACTGGTACTGGAAAAAAACAAAAAACAAAAAACAAACAAACAAGAAAACAGGAAAAGTTGACAATTAAAATTCAAATTTCCAATTGGTGCTTTTTCCTTTTGAAGAGGTATCGTAATTCACATGTATGGGAAAATAAATCTCCACTCATTTCCACAGGCAGAGATTTCTGGGAGAGAGAAGAAAATAGAAAGAAGAGAATTTCAATCCCTCTAGCAATGTGTCTGTATCGCTAGAGAGACAGATAGAATGCAAAATTGACCATTGGGCAGTGGCTGTGGATATGGAACAGTAGCAGAGAAGTCAATAGGGAGAAGGAAGATTAACTGCTTTCTCAATTAATAGGAAGAGGTAGGTGGAAGGAGCTCCAGGAAGAAGACAGCAAAGAGAAGAACGATGTGCTTGTGTCCTTCTGTTGCTTCACCTTCAGCAGTACTGCACACAAACTTTCTGTCTGCTGTTGTTTGTCAGGATGGAGAACAGATGTCGGAGAGTGGGGAGACTAGAGAATAACCAAGCTTGTCCTCTCCCATTCGTGGACATGTCGTGAACAGGTTTATTGATTACTGTCACCCGTAAGGTGCAAGGTGCAAGTCCCCACTGGGGACAGCGGCAGGCAAAGAGACAGTCCAACACCACAACTCGCAGTCACGCAGAGGAATAGACACGTGAATAAAATATTTTCAGTATGATAAACACTACCCAAAATATCCCAGGTGCTAGGAGACAGGACCAGAGGTTTCACCCGCCCTGCTTACCCTGCCTGCCTGCCTCCTCAAACCCAGCGACGGCTGCAGCAACCAGATCCAGTGCAGGCTCGCAAGAGGTTCACGCGAGTGTAACCTGAAGCCCTATCCAGGCTCTGGACCCCGTGGTGCGGCGTGACTTTGGGAATCCACCAAATACCCACACAGGCTGGTTTGAGCCACTATCACGAAGCTTCTCAGAAGCTCCCAGGGGTGGAGAAGCCATCATTCCCAGCAGTGGCCAGTGCAGCACCGGGTCTCACGTTGCCTCTCACTCGCTGAGCCACTTCCTCCCGCCGATACACCCGAGCTGGTAAGGACTGACCGGTGAGTGGCAGGAACTACACTGTTTGGTGGCTGTGAAAAGGCGTCACTTACAGAAACACTATAAAACTTTACGGTTAAATTAAAAGCCAAGTCGTAAATAGTCAAGATTCACCACTTCCTAATTCTTTCTACTCCATTTTACCCTGTCTGTGACCCTGTGGCTATTTACATCTGTCTCGTTGCAATTCTTCCTCAGGGAGGGGAATGTTGCAATTTCTCCCCAGCGCACGTACAGTAACACCATGTTACTAGCCTGATATCAGCCATGGAGGGAGTATTTACAGCACAGAAATAGATGAATACTTCAAGTTAGGATTTAATTATTTTCCTGATCGTCTAGACTTAAGAAAATGATCATAATAGAGGTATGTCCTGTCTGTAGTACTTACGTTGTAAATAGCACAAAAAGTGTTCTAAACTATAACTTGATTCAGAGAAAACAGTACGACTGGTGAGTGAGTGAGGTCAACACACATGATCTTTATTTCACTTTTATCTTAGTTGTTGATGTAAATGAATCATCATTTTGACTGCAGCTCTGCTTGCTTGTCAGTCGCAAACAGGTTGGCTATGAATATGACTTCGGCCAAAATCAATGAAAGCTTCTGAAAAAATCAGTCAGCTCCGTGGGATTAACCACAGAAAGCAGTGCACATGTTACCATAATTTGGAAATTGTGCCCAGTACATAACGATGTCAGTAGCGTTTACAGTAAGCATTTGAACGTGTACACACGTGCATGTACCTCTCTTGGGGAGCACTGGCTTCATATTCACCGGCATTTCACTCTTCCTTACTCAGAAAAGCCTTCATTTCAGACTCCCGCTTTGGGATCGATCCAGCATAAGACGATTGTACTCAAGCGTGGCTTTAGAAAGCAGAGCCTCCAAAGGAGAATTTGGAGCTGGGTCACTCACCCGTGGAAGCCTCGGCATGCAAGGTTACTACGACCCTTGCGCGTAGTGACGCGAATAAAATGAAAAGGGAAGACCATGCATTGGGTTATGTGGGACATGAGAACAATATGGGGGAATTGTAAGGATTGCGGAGCTTCCAGATCTCAGTTCTGTTTATTTCCTACAACTTAATGGGAGTCCAGAGGTGAGAGAGCCCTGAGACCAGTAGCCTCGTTTCTTTCCAAGGTAGCACTAGATAAAGAGCAGAATGTCACAGAGCTTTAAATTTCATACAGCCCTGAGCTCACCACCAAACCTCTCCCAACCACGTGGCCCTACAGGAGGGCTGGATGGATGGCAGAGGGCTCTGAGGTGCGTTTCACAAGATTCCCAGGACGTCCTGGGTGATAAAACAACTAGCAGCGTGAAGCAGAAGCCAAGCCAATAACGCGTGCCCGCACTGGCTCGCCCGGCTCCCCTGTCTCACTCCCTCGGTCTCATTCCTGCGTGACCCACACAAACGCCTTTGTCTCAGGTTCTGCTTCTGGGGAAACTTGAGCTAAATCAGACGTGGGTTTTAATTCAGTTGGGAAGTAGAGATGTGTACACAAAAACATGAGAGGTCCGGTGTGGGGGTCTGGAGGTGTGCAGCGCTTATCCTACTCTGCTGACGGAAAGACCCTGAGCGAAACAGAGAAGCAAGTGCGGAGAAAGGCAGCAGAAGCTGCAGCGCGGGCAGGACTCTGCTTCCTTGTCACTAGACCTCTGTCCTCGCTAAGATGCCTCGCTGCCCAGCCATAGATCACGTGACTGTTCTCTCTTATTCCCATTGGCAACGTCCTTAAAATTAGGGTTGTGAGAGCGCAAATCAGTGGAGTTGAAGCCTTGGTATTTATGTGGCTTTGCCACTGAGTGAGTTCCTTTGGGCAAATCACAAAATCTCTAAAGGGATGCGAAGACGATGAGTACTAGCAGCACACGTGCAGGATTTCACTGTCGTCGTCACCAGCCGTGGAGCGTGAGAGCTCCTGAGCGTAGTCGCTGTTTTATAGATAAGTGAAGCAAGAGCGGGAGGCAGTGTCAAGGGCAAAAAACCAAACACAAGGAAACAGGCAGCCTCAGGAAACCCCGGCTAACAGCAGGATCACAGAGCTAATGACAGGGTTTGGAAATAGCTATTCATGATTAAGCATCTTCTCAGAGCCAAGGGAACCCCACGCCAAAGCCACATGAAGGGAAAAGTCTGTCTTCATATCGATAAAGCTAGAACAGGTAACAGAGCAAGAATTTCCCTCCAGAGAATTAATTAGCTGCCTGCCGTTGATAGTAGAAATGGGATTTTTTAAAAAAGAAGATTCAGCAGTTATACAGCAGTCCCCACCTACACAGTAAGCATTGTGCAATGGTAGTTACGATGTCTAGCATGTGCAGCATGGTGGTGTCACTTCATTGTGAAAAACCAGTTTTTCCAGCTCATGTTTCAATGGCAGAAATGTAAGGGGATGGCACTCCCGGAAGAAGTGGATAGTGAGACCCCAGCTTCTTCCTCTTTTCCCCTTCTCCTCCCTTTGCTCTCTGGCTCCTGATGTAGGCAGTTCTGCTCCACCACAGGCTCCCAACACGAAGCCCTGCTTCCCACGGACCCAGAATGATCGGGTCAGTTGATTATGAACCAGAACCTTCAAAACTGTAAGCCAAAAATAACCTTTTTCTCTTTATAACTTTATTATCTCAGGTGTTTAATTATAATAACACCGAGCTGACTAACACGGGGTATACACCCACAACAGATTTTGTGTTAGTTTAACATCCTGAAACATTACCAGTTCTAACAGGTTTAATAAATGCAGATGACAAGGACAACTTTTCTTCTCCTCTTCCGATTTGTGTAATTTTTATTTCATGTTCTTTCTTGTTGCTCTGGCTAAAACTGCCAGCATTGTGCTGGGTAGAAATGGTGAGTGTCACATCTTTTCTTGTTCCTGATCTTAGGAGAAGATTTCAACTTTCTTCAAGAATGTTAGCTGTGGGACTCTCATATATGAGCTTCATTATGTTGAGGTGCTGCCTTCTACTCCTAGTTTGAGGATTTTTATCAGGGAGTGGTTAGTTTTGTTAAACAATTTTTCTGTATCTATTGAGATCAATATGTGATTTTTATCCTTTATTCAATAAATGCAATGTGTCACATTGATTTTCATGTGGTAAACCATCCTTTCATCCCAGGGATAAATCCTAGTTGGCCATGGTGTATGATCTTTTAACACGCCCTTGGATTTGGTTTACAAATGTTTTGTTGAGAATTTTTGCACTTGCTCTCTTCTTCAAGGTATAGGCTGCAATTTTTTCTTCTGGTGTCTTTGTGTTTTGAGACATAGTCTGGTGTCTAGCTTGTGACCCTTCTGTCTTAGCCTCCAGAATGGTAGGGTTACA
This sequence comes from Chinchilla lanigera, assembly GCF_000276665.1. Taxonomy (NCBI): domain Eukaryota; kingdom Metazoa; phylum Chordata; class Mammalia; order Rodentia; family Chinchillidae; genus Chinchilla; species Chinchilla lanigera. The sequence goes on along the minus strand of NW_004955440.1, from coordinate 17,756,086 downwards.
GGCATGGGCCATT
>NW_004955440.1:17739598-17755973 GCF_000276665.1 Chinchilla lanigera | reverse complement strand
TTTGCCGCTGAGCTAAATCCCCAGCCCCTGCCAGCTCTTATTGCACCTTGGGCTGGTTTGGGCGTCAGGGTGGTAATGCTGGCCTCATGAAATAAGCTTGGAGGTGTCTTCCCTTGTTTAATATTTTAGAAGAGCTTGAGAAGGATTGGTATTAATTCTTCTTCAAATGTTTGGTAGTTTACTAGGCAAGCCATCTGGTCCTGTTGGGAGATTTTGGATTATTGAATCAGCCTACATACTAAGTAAATGCTGGTTCAGACTTTTTATGTCCTCATGAGTTACACTTGGCTTCTTCACATCCTGAGCGCTTTCAAGTTTAGCTCAGGATTCGCCAGGAAACCCTGGTGAAGTGCAGTTGCCCTGTGCTTCCTCCACTGTTTCTCCACATTGTGCTGACAGTATCTGTTTATTTGTTTCACCCTTCTCCAAAATAAAGCTAGTCTTCGCAAAGCACATCCTCCCTCACACAAACACAGCTTGGCACTTAGGAAGTGGCCCACAAATAAACGTGGGTCCCTACGGAATCAACCACACAGGAGTCCTTGCTCCCCCGCCATGTTCCTGAGAAATCTCAGCAAAACAAGCACCATTAGCACTGGGCATTCTCTGTACAAAGCACCTAGTCAGCGTTAGGTTGCACGGGGGGGACTGGGCACTCTGGGGAAGGTAATTACTGCACCCTGGGCTGCGCTGCCCACTGTGGTGGGTACGAGTCAGGTGTGGCTATTAAAGTTTACTTTAAAATTAAGTTTAAGTAGAATTTAAGATTTAGTTTCTTAGTCACTCTTTAAAAAAAATCTTTTTTTTTTTTTTGTTTGTTTGTTTGTTTTGGCTTTTCTCAGGTACCGGGAACCGAACTCACGACCTTGTGCTTGCCAGGCAGGCGCTGTGCCGCTGAGCTAAATCCCCAGCCCCTAAAAAAATCTTTAAAGCAATTCTGATGCGTATAAAGTAGTAACTCTGTGATTTTAAATTTCCTTGATGACTAACAGTGCGAAGCACTTGTTTCTGGACATATTCTCTCTTTTGGAGTACCTATTCAATTCTTTCTTTTCCTCATGACTTGTAGGAACAGTTTAGACAATCTGGATATAAACCTTGTCAGGTACAAAGTTACATTTCAAGCGCTTCCTAGTCACACGTGGCTGGTGCTATTGTGTAGACCACAGGGACTGAACCGCAATGCAGAATATTCTTTAGGCAGAAACTAATCCAGACCATTAGCTGTGAAAAATACAACCTTTCAGTAACATTTTAGAGAATAATTCAAATGTATTTTGTAACACTAATATCCAATACTGCTTTTCCAAGAGTATTTTAGACATTCAGGTTCTGATTTCATAAACAGCCCAGGTACTGAAGTTAGTTTTATTTTATTTTTCTGAGACAGAGTCTTACTTTGTAGTTTAGGCTGCCCTTGAACTCACTATGTAGCCCAGGCTGGCCACGAACTCACGGCGATCCTCCTGTCTCAGACTCTCAAGGGCTGGGATTACAGCATGTGCCACCGCGCCCGGTTGATGTTAGTTTTAAAAAGTAGTGTAAAGTACAAATGATTATGTTTATAAACACTGAACCAAGACCATTATGGGACAAATTTAAACTGTTCCTGGGGGTTGAAGGTTTGATTACTTAATTACGCGCTCACAACTAACTATCACTAAAGGTATTCATCCACATCTTGTTGGTGATATCTAAAATCTGAAACCCCATAAACTCACCTAAGAAGCACATTCCAGATTCTGTGAGTTCTTTACAGTTCTTGGCAACAGAACACAGTTAAATACATGTCCATTGAATGAAGAACTTATTTAGTAGCCGTTCTGACTCTTGCATGCAGCTGTCTTTTGGAATTAAACATGAGGAGGTGTGACACGTATCAGTTCTTTGATTGCTTTGGAAATTCTTTCCTGCTTAACTAGTTTGTGGGGCCAGAACGTTATTGAATTTGGCAAAGTAAAACTAATGAGTCAAATGCTGGGTCTACCTGAAGCACTGAGGAAAAACTTCTTGCATGATAGCCCAGTTATGATACCAAAAATCCAAATATTTTAATGATTACCATTGTCTTCGTAGCACGGAGCTAGAAGTAGGGATACAAGAAACTGTAGCACCGTCTTCTCTCAGAGATTTGAAGTTTACCCGAGAGGGAGCACAGGGACGCAAAGACGACTGACAGTTTAATCCCCGCTCCATCCTCCTGGAACCGTGTCAGCGCCTGCGACTGCTCTGCGCCCCTTGCTCTCAGCCAGCTGTTGTTCAGGTTACATCAAGTCTGTTTCCGCGCCGCCGTCTGCGTTCAGCCTGTGCGTTCTGTGTGCAGCTTCTCCGCAGAGCCCTCTTCTTAGTCCACGCGAGAGAGCCGAGTGCCAGGTTCTAGTTCCTCTGCTTCTTCGCTCCTCCCCCTCCACCTCTTGTTAACCCTGTGACGTGCGGTCTGCTCAGAGCATCTTCGGTGGCTCCTTCCTGTTGCACAGAAAGCGCGTTCCTCGCTTGGTTTCAAGGCCTTGCACGATGAAACTATAGCCTATCTTGCCGGGCTTTTCTCGCGTTGCTGTCTGTCTTGCTGGTGACATGCAGCACAAATGGCAGCATCTGGCCCTTCGGACGCCTACAGGATCTTGTGGCCGTGAGAACGCTCTCCTCCCTCTGTCCCCTGCCTCCTCCGTGGCGTTCCGGGCAGGCTGACCAACGAAGGCAAGTCTGCCTTGCAGGGTATCTCTACCCTGTATTGTTGTAGAGGATTTAATGATACCACGGTAGCTGAATTTACCCTCTCTCTGTCAAGGGTTACTCTGACAAGCAGTGGGTACGTGTTCCAGTCGCTCCATACAACAATTCTGGGAAAGTACCTTTAAAAGGCTTCACAGCAGAGCCAGGCACGGTGGCACGCTCGTGTAATTCCAACACGGGGTGGGGGAGAGGCCGGAGGGTCACTGTGAGTTTGAGGCCGACCTGGGCCACTTAGTGAGTTCAAGGCCAGTCTGAACCACACAGTGAGACCCTGTCTCAAAAAAAATCGTTAAAGCAATTCTGTTGGGTATAAAGTAGTAACTCACTGCGATTTTAATTTAAATTTCCTTGGTGACGATGTGGAGCACTTGTTTTTGGACATGTTCTCTTTTTTGGAGTACCTATTCAATTCTTCCTTTTCCTCAGTGATTTGTAAGAATACTTTAGATAATCTGGATATGAATCTTGTCAGGTATAAATGTTACAAAGAACTTATCTTTAATCTGTAGCTTGCCTCTTCATACTTATGTCATTTTTGGACAAATACACAATCCAAATTTTAATGAAGTCCAATTTGGTGGGTATTTTATAGGACTAACTTGACTGGAAAATTTTCAAGTCAGAATCTGTGTGATCTCCGTCTTTATTATACCTGTTAAAGTTTTGACTACAATCTCGAGTGAGGTAAGACTTTTGTATTTGTTGACCTGGACTGCTAGGAGCATGGTGCAGATGGGAAGTTATTAGAAGACTCCAGTAAGGTCACAGCCAACTGAACTATTTGATAGGAGTTAAGGATAAGTTGAACCACGAGGGAGGGAGGGCTGTGCAGTAATCACGGTCACAGAGGAGAGCTGCACCCCCACCCACCGTGCTATTTATCACGTTCCTTCCATGCCCCAATAGTTTGCAGAAACGCTTGCCCTCGATCTCAGCAGCAGCCTCGGAGGTAGAGACGATGATTTCCCTCGTTGTGGAGATTAAGAGACTGAGGCTTAGAGAGATTAAATCACCGACCTTGCAACGTGCTTGGAAAGAACTGCAGAACCACCGTCTGCTTCACGCTCATAATCTACTCTCTTGCGTGCATTCTCTGTTCTGCTTCTGTCAATTAAGTTGTAATTTTTAGTAGGTCATTGTTTTTGTTCCCTAAGCTGTTTATACACATTATTATTATTATTATTATTATTATTATTTTGTCTTTTTTGAGACAGGGTGTCGCTATGCAGTTCAGGCTGGCTTTGAGCTCACTTTGTAGCCCAGGCTGGTCTTGAACCCGCAACGATCCTCTTGCCTCAGCTTCCAGAGTGCTGGGATTACAGGCATGTGCCACCACACCTGGCTATTTGTATGCATTATACTTAGTATAATTAGTTAACCTAGTTAAAGAGATGAAAATGAATGTAAACTCTTAAAAACCAAGCTGGATGCTTGTGGGAAAAAAACTCAGGAAAGGCAAATTATTGAAAAGCAATGGGTTTGTGAATCAGATGACTGTAAAAGATTGGGGAAACAGTCTTAAGAATCTAGAAGAATTCTGCATTCAAAATACTTCCTAAGTATATGTTCTTGCTGAGCGTGGAAGCTGGGGACTGTTCAAGATGGGTGTGGTTTGTGAAAGACAAGACCAAACCAAATCTAACCACAACAAAAACAAAACAGAATTCTATTTAGTAAATTTATACTGGAGGAAAAGGCCTTGGCTAAACATCACAAGATTGGCAGGTAAATATGTTTAGATGCTAAGTTAATCATATTATATCTCTGCTTGATCAACTGCTCAATCCATTGATCAAATACCGGCTCAACTCTGCTTGATTAATATCTCTGCTTGATCAACTGCTCAATCCATTGATGAAATACCGGCTCAGCTCAGTTATAGTTGAAAGTCACACTTGCTCATGTTAGTGGCAACACAAATTAGGGTTCCTGTTCTGCAAGTGAGCTGCACACAATAAGAGCCCCCTAAATGTTAGCTAATGTTATGATTAAGTGCGTGTGGTGTAAACTGGAACTTGTAGCAGCTGGGACTAAACTTTGACAGCTGATTTCAAATGACAGTTATTAACCATCCCAAATTAATTCAAACTGGATACATATCTCAAAATTTCTGCCAAATATCATGGTAACTGGGTACTGGCTATTTTCATACCAAGTATCACAGTCTAGGAAAGCTTTGACTAAGTAGATGGAAAAAAATTAAAGAAATCTCGTAAAATCTAGTGTGGACTGGTTTATATCAGGTTCTGACAAATTGTTAGTGGGAGGACGGGGAGGGGGGACCTCGTGAAATACAAGGCTTGGGTCAGAAGCTGCAGCCCAGGCGTGTTTTTGTGAGGACGCTGTTAAGTTCTAAGGACAATGTGTCTCATTACTGCCTCTCCCTACTGTTCCCTTTTAATTATTGATGTCGTTTTCCTTCCCTCTCTGCCCACACAAACAAACCATTTAAACGTTAGAGACCGAGAGTCTGCGACTGAACGAAAGAATGAGCGATTTAAAGAAGTATGTTATTAAGTTTCGGTTATCTCCGGAGCTGCAGCTTGCCCCTCATTTTCCTCACGAGCAGGGAATGTAGCACTTCCTCACGTGTTGGCGTGTCCTTGCGTGACTGGCTCCAGCTCATCTCTTTCCCTCCTCTATCTTCCTCAAACATCTGCATATATTTTTTCCCCAAAACCACTGCAGTTTGCCCATAAATGTGCAGCAATATTATCATCTGACTTCCCTGGGACGTGCATGGGAGAGTCCGGCACTGGGACGTGTGTTTGGGTCTGAGGAAAAGAATGGTAAAAAAAAGTTTGTATACACATGAAATTGTTGGACCATTGTGCCTTTTTTTTCTTTGTCTTTTTGAGACAGGGTCTCGCTCTGCAGTTCAGGCTGAACTTGAGCTCACTTTGTAGCCCAGGCTGGCCTCAAACTCACAGTAACCCTCCTGCCTCAGCCTCCAGAGTGCTGGGATTACAGGCGTGTGCCACCTTGTGTGGCCCATCCCGTGCTGTTGTTTTTTTTTAAAGGAAAGTTATTCTAACAAATGTTTACCAGAAGATTAAATCTCTTGATCAAACTTTTAGATTAAATTTTGTAGACATTCACACAAGACTTTAAACAGAGACATGTGCAGAGCCGTGGCCTGGGCTCTGTCTGTAGCCCTGTGTCTTCACACACATTAGGCACACATGCGTCAACTAAGGGTTCTCTGTGATGATCGAAGAACACAGAGAAGTGAAAGACCCTCGACCCCCAGGCCGGCCATCCTGACCACGCTGCTCACTTTCTTCTCTGAGCACTCTGCCGCCTCACCCCACCTAACGCTCTGCACTCTACCCTCAACCTTAGCTGTGTGTCTTCTTTTTATTTTTAAGAGACAAAAAACCCCAATAAAAACTATACAGAATTTCAAAATAAGATGACAGTTACCGGACTGCATATTTTTATCTTTGAAATAGTTGCTCAGATTGCCAGATACAGGCATGCTAAATTGATCAAACAATATAAGCAGTAACTGTTCTTTTCAAAGAACTAATAGAATGGAATGGATAGAAAAGATGTGGTATTTGTATAGAATGGAGTATTATTCAGCTACAAAGCAAGATGAACTAGTATTTTCATACAAAAGAGTATTATTCAGCCATAAAGAAGGATAAACTCGAGGATTTTATAGGTAAAAGGGTGCAATAAGAGACAGTACTCATAACTGAAATAAATCAGACCCACACAGGTAAACAGTGTATTGTCTCCCTAGTGTAAGAAACTGAAAGTAAGTAAAACCCGAAAGGTGCAATAGATACTGTGAAAGGGAAAGCAGCTCTCACAAGGAGAGCTGCATGTCTTTGACACTCTCTTACCCAGCCTGACTCCTAGCTTTCTGGAGACTCGACACTGTTTCACATTTGGCTTCTATCCGCCTTCACGCCTAGCATGAAAACCAACATGTGATTGATGGCTGTGAAGAGTACCACACGTCAGATGAGCAGAGATGACTGTCAAACCCTGAACTTAGACAATATGAAACGCTTCTTGGCTCAGGTTGCCAGCTGTAACCCCTTCTGAGGTGTGTCTGTCTGTCTGTCTGTATTCATTTATTTCTACAGGGTCTCATTATATAGCCCAGGCTGGCATTGAACTCACTATGTCGCTCCGGCTGGCAGGGATGACAGCACCACTATGCCTGGCTTTCTGAGATTCTGAGCAGAAATTTTAGAAGTTTCTCTCCTCCCCACAAGTTGCATTTATGCAGGAACTACAGATTACATAAACGTAAAGTGAGTTATTCTATCAATTTCTATTTCTGCCAGAGTAATGTCAACGGCCTATTCTAGTTCTCAGAATTCCATTAACTTCAACAAACTTCATTATCACTTGAACCAGTGTCACAGAAAACGCCTCCCCAGCTGATATACTTTAGCTTCTTAGTCACCCGGGTAGTAGTTCCTGTTCTAGCTCCGGTTGCTTCTGGTCACGTTCAGCAGTGTGAGTGCAGTCACTCCATAAGCAGAGGGTTGGAACTGTGCCTGGACGGGGATTTTGCTAAGCAAGTATTATATGGAAGAGCTGAAAATATACCCATGGGAGCGGTCATGGCTGACTACGGCGCTCCCTCAGCTGGGAGCAGAGGGAAGCTGTGAGCGACGTGGGGACAGGGAAAGGTGTCAGTGGCTGTAGATCCTGACAGGGATGGAGGGTTACTGGAGTCATCGCAGAGCAGGAACCATATGAATACTGTAGACTCGAGTGTTGCTGAGAATCATGAAAGGTATGATTATTTGTTTAAGAACCGTATAACCTGGGTTTATTCACCTTGGGCAACAATAATTTAAAAGAAAAGGGTCCTGCATTACCGGAGTTGACTATACAGCAGCTGGTAAACCTGGCCAGTGCGCAAACAGCCAGTACACAATACAGTTCACACTGGGCTAAGGATCAGCGTAAACCACCCATCACTTTCCATGTAACATTTTGGCTTTTTGGCCCCAATACAAAGGGAGATTAAGTAAAACTAGGTGTAGTATCTGTATCTGCTAGATTGTATTTCCATCTGAAATTATTATTTAAGTGGAACACATTAACAACATCGGTACAGCACTAGTTTTCTACTCAGGTAAGAATTTGTCAGCTAACATGCATATTTAAGCAAATATTAGAATTCCAGTGGGCAATGTCTTCTCAATTATGAAGTGCTTTTTTTTGGTACCAGAAATTGAACTCAGGACCACTGTGCTGCTGAACTAGATCACTGGCCCTGTATTCTCAGCTGTGAACTTCAAGATAATACTGGCTTTTTCAAAATATGAAAACTGGTAATATCCAAAAGGACATATATAGTGAAAAACATTTTCTAATTTAAGAGACATGGAGTAAGTATAAATTGATCAGGTCTCAACAGGACCTACTAATACACAAACAAAATCAGAATGAGCAAAACTTTAGCAGAGCCAAACTCAGTCCTGGCGTTACCACTTTGCAGGAACAAGTAGGTGGATCATACTGCTCAAGATTGATTTGAAAATAGTATGCAATTCAGTCAGTGTTTAGTACATTCATATTGCTCTGCAACCCGAAAGCCACAGTTCTTATAGTTTGGAAAAAGTCCTTTGAAAGTGGTAGGATTTAGGCTGAGAATAAAGGACAGATAAAGCTGATTATACAAAAGAGAGGAATAGAATATTCCAAACTGGAGCAGTATGAGTAAGGGCATGAAACTTACACTAATTACTATGTACTTAGGAAATAGTAAGGAAACCAGCCGTACTAGGATATAAAAGTTGGTGAGTGATGGGCATAAATTTTGAAAAGTGTTGCTAGATTATGAGTCAGATGCAGGGAATTTAAGAACTGTGTCATCCAAATATTTCAAAAGAAATTGCAGTGTTTATTCATTTATTTGTTTGCTGACTGTGAAAAAGGTCAGTTCAAATGGACAGTGTTGCCCCTAGCTGAAATCCTTGCTGCATTTTATTGGTAACTCTTCCCCTTGTTTTTTAAAGCCTTTCATTGGCTTTATATGCTGAATTTATGTGCCTGCCTTATGGTGTTCTGTTGGAATAGTTTGGTACCACTATAGTTAACCGGATCAGAGATTTACCATGCGTTGCAAAGCTCCTACCGTTACAACCGAAAATGTCCAACTGAGTAGCTTTACCCACTGACATAACGTTAGCCATTGCCACTGCCAGTCAGAAGCAGCCAAACCCCCAAACTGATGCAGGAGGCTGGGGCACGGCAAGGTGATTGGAGCTACTGGCCTCTGCCCACTGACTGAGGAGCCCTGTTAACCGCAGGCGCAGACAGCAGCTCCTGCGCCTGGTGAGAGGTCGCGCTGAACCCTCACGCAGTTCCAGTCTTCTGCCATGAAGACACACCAGACCCGGCACCTGACACCAATCTTCTGGCACAAGAGCTAGATGAACCTAGCACTGGATAGCAATCTTCTAGCGTGAGATGAAGTGGGACCACTGTCAAGGCAAGTATAGGCAGAAGCAGGGGCGTTGCCTCTCTGCCCTCTTGTTCTTGCAGTGGTGTCTGCAGAACGTATCTTCTCTTTTCCTTAGGAGCCCCCTTTCCTCCTTGAGCACTTCCTTTGCACTTCTTTTCCTTCTCTTCTTACTTCTGCCCTAAAATAGGCAGTAATCTTTCACATTCACCTGTTGTTTTGATTGATTCATAGAATGGGACAATAAGAACCTGGAAGACACTGCAGGTCCCCACCTCACCAAAACCAAAAATGCATAGGCTTTATGCACCACAATCAATCCTCCACATTCTATGTTGTTCATTCATTGCACATTTGCGTGCCATCTGTGGTACACATCAAGAGCCACAGTAAATGACGGAGTTGTAGAAATGAAAGGTATAGTCCTTCCTAGGCTAGCACATAAGGTAAAGAAGTAAAAGCTAAGTAATAGTGTAAGTGAACGATGGAGGGAGGAAACAAGAAATTTCCTCACTGGGAGGTGATGAGAAGTCAGGATGGATACGTGGCAGGTATTGGCACCTGAGCTAAGTTTCAAAATCCCAGCAGCAGTCATTTAAGCAGCTACAACACAGCTGGGAATTTTCGCAGATGTAGAAGCAGCACATGCAAAGTTCAGAGTCCCACGTGTGAGAGCAGAGAATTCTGTAATTCGTCTTCCTGGAACATTAGGTGTACGCAGAGGGAGAACTGAGAAATTCTGACATCGTTTAAGCCAAGGTGGGACGCTCTGGATACCGAATAGAAGTATTATTCTCCTGAAAGCCCAGAAAGATGGGAAAGAAAGTTAGTTATATCATTTTGCAGTCGTTCCACTGAGAAATGGTAGGGCTATGGACACGTGGAGAGGGAGGGGAGCAAAGGGATGATCCCTTTCTTCCTGAGGGAGCAAAGATCTCACTGAGGAATAAAGCAATGGATCCCTTAGCCAGGGAACTCCCTACGTGTGAATTTCAAGGGGAAGTTGAGCCGCAAAGCTTCTTTTTTATCCAGAGTAGGGTGAGTGTCCCTGAGTTCGAAGGATGAGGTTTGCCGTCTCTGGATGAAACTTTGGACAGATTATCTTTTTAAAAATAATCTAAATGAATTCAGAGTAAAGTAATTCTTCTTATGATAATTAAAAATGAATTTCCGGTGAGCTTATACAATTGTATACTGAAATTTCATGCTCTGTTTGTCAGATCTTTGCAATGCGGAGTGACCAGCACTGCTCCACCTGTATGCCAGCCCTTGTAATCTTCCTGAGCCCATCAGTATCAGGCGGAGTAGAGCTCAGCTGTTTGGCAGCTTCAGTAGGATGAAGAAAGAAGAATGAGTAGCACTTTCCAACATGTTTAGTTTTGGTTATGAAGACTGAACCCAGGGCCTTTGCATGGATCTACATGCCAGCTCTTTTTATTATTTACTTATTGTTTTGAGTTAGGATCTCACTAAGTCACGAGGTTCCTTAGAATGGACTCACACTTGTGCGTCTCCTACCTCAGGCTCCCAGGGTGCTAAGACTACAGGCACGCACCACAACCCCTGGCCCCAATATGTTTTCAATATGATGAAGTCACATTTGTCCTCAAACTGGGGAATATTGCTGCTATCTTACAGCACGATATTTTTAAACTAAAATTCACTCACACACGCTCCCAATGACAAAAGCCATTCATTTCAGCTACAAGTGAAATTGAGTCACCATTTGAGGAACAGTGTAGGATTACAGCCGCTAAGCCTCTTCCGCTGGGAAACGAGCAGCAGTTTAGCTGTGACTGGGCGGTTCCACCACACGCCTGGGTCACATCACCACAGCCTCAACCCAAGGGCTGGGCTGACCCACAGGGAACTGGAAATCCTAAGAGAGAGACAAAGGCAAGAAGAAATGTGTCACTGTGAAGGAAAAGGGAAAATGGAGAACTCCTAAAACTCCATGACTTTAGTCTGAAGAGACGCTGTGAGACACAGCTGTGAGAAAAGCTGCTTTGCGTCACACTTCTCCTGTCACAGTTGCTGGCCCCGCCAGCTCTTCTTTGTCTGGCTGTTCTTACCGCCCCAGGCAAGGATTTGCGGCAACTGACTGGAGAGTGATCTCTGTCCCAGCACCAGACAGACGACCCGGATAAACCTGGAAGGCCGAGTCACTGTCCTTGCACCGGACACCCATTCTGTTCATTTGGGGCTGCCGACTTCCTTTCGGAACCTCTCCTAATAAGCACAGACGCGGCCTGCAAAAATTCTTTCTTGTACAAGTTTGCTTTTAAAAAAAGCGATACATGCCATATGTTCAAGTGTTGAGTCACAGTACTGCTTACTGGCTGCAAGCTGGAAGACAAAAACAATAAGATTAGAGGAAAAAAAGAACACACACTTAACACTTAGCTGCCTCTCTTGAGGAATTAAAGCCGCTCTAACATATGTGCTAGTAATACCTTGCCTGATCTTTAGGAGGAATAATTTGGAAGTTTTAGTACTGTTATCACCATTTTTCCTATGTGAAAAAAACTAGTTAAGAAGGCCTGGCATGAAATTTTAGAACATTTCACAGATTTTTAAAGGACAATGATCAAATCTTCAATTTCTCCCTGAACTCACTTATAGTGCAAGGTTATTGCTTTTGCCTCATCTTACTATCTAGGCTAAGTATTACAGTATCTTAACCTTTCCTAGCTAATGGCAGGATATAAAAGCCACTGATCAATTAGAATTCTTTCAGTTGCATTGTCAGAAACCTATTTTAAATTGCTGAAGCAAAAAGGAGAAAGTATTGTTTCATATAAATGATAAGCCAAGCAGTATATCTAGCTTCAGACATGGCTAAATCAAAATGCTTAAACAATGATAGGCGGAATCTTTCCATCCAAGCCACAGATTTGCTTCCCTTTCTATTGGCTTCATGTCCAGATGTGGTGGTAAAATGCTTATTAGCAGCTCTAGGCTCAGCAAAACCTATAGAAAGAGATTCTATTTCTATGCCACCACGAATAGCTGAAAGTAATGTCAGGCAAGGCTTTCCTTGGCCTGACTTAGGTGCTATGTCCATTCTTGAAGTAACTACAGTAGTCAAGGGTGTGTAAGAATTAATCTGCCCTCTCTGGAGCCAAAGGGTGGGTCTGTTCTCTCTCAAACGAAAAGAACAGTTTGAGAAAATGCATGGCTCCCTCAAATGAAAGTGGCTACTGATGCCAATGGCAATGTCTTTTTGAGGCAGGGTCTCACTATGTGGTTCAGGCTGGCCTTGAGCTCACTTTGTAGCCCAGGCTCATCTCAAACTTACAACAATCCTCCTGCCTCAGCCTCCTGCGTGCTGGGATTACAGGCGCGTGCCACCATGCCTGGCACAAATGACAATAGATTCTTGTAGCTGGCACTGTCAGCTTCCTATCTGAAAATCTACTTTCCCTTTCTGCCTTGCGAGGAGAATCCTGACTATGTGTAACCGTCTACTCTCCTCTGTATGGCTTTGGACTTCAGGAAAGAGGTAAGGAAAGGACACAGCACCAAGTACAGAGTGTCAGACCCTAAGTAGGATGGGGAAGGCAGCTGTTCACAGGAAATACTGACAGTGGCACAGTCCACGTGTCGCGAGAGGGGATCCATGCAAGAGGGGAGTGGTGACAGCTTGGAAAAAGTGATTGCACAGCAGAACTAATCTAAGAAGCAACGTACAGCACGACAAGTAATAGGAAGCAGGTCTCTCACTGTTGGAGAAATTTATAGGTTGTAAAAGTGAAAACACGCAAACCCCATGATGTTGAATTGGAATTACAGATATGGCAGATGCATGGTTTTCCACTCACATACACATGGAAATAAATACAGATACAAATATATTTGATCCTCCATATCCTTGAGTTACACATTCAAAGATTCAGCCAACTGTGGCTCAAAAATACTGAAAACATTTTTGTCAGTTTTGAATAATAGTATACTATTAAAGTGGGATAACTGGTATTTACACAGCAGTTGCAGTGTATCAGGCATTGCAAGTAGTGTAAAGATGACTTAAAGAATAAGGGAGAATGTGGATAGTTCACATGCAAAAACCACCCTATTTTGTATAAGTGACTTGAGTATCTGCAAATTTTGGTGTATTTGATGAGTCCTAAAGCCAATTCTCTGTAGATACTGTGTATGTGTGTGTGTGTGTGTGTGTGTGTGTGTGTGTGTGTGCGTGTGCACATGTAGTGCCTACCTCAGTTCAGGGAGAAGACCTGGGATCTGCAAATGCTTACAGCCATGGGCAGACCTCATACCTGAACATGGTCTCCTCCAGAGCATTTTGCACTGAAAGGCTTCAGTGTGTCTTCATGAACTCTCCACCTACCCTGTCTTCAGGATTTCTGCCTACTTTCTCTTCTAGTAGATTGAGTGTTTCTGTTTTAATATTTACAGCTCTGATCCATTTGACTTTAGCTTAGTGCCTGGTGACAGACATGGGTCTAGTTTTAGTCTTTGGCATGTGCAGAGCCAGTTTTTCCAGCACCATTTGTTAAAGAGGCTGTCTTTCTTCCATGAACACATGTGGTCCCTTTGTCAAGGGTAAGCTGGCTGAGTGTGCTTGGAGTTACGTCTGCATCTTCTAGTCTGTTCCCTTATCCAGTATGTGTTATCACTGGCTGATTTGGGTCTGAACAAGGAAACTACAAGACAAGCCTGGAACACCTTGTAGCACCAAAAGGAAGTGTTTTGGGATGAGAACATTTTAAAGGGACACAGAACCAACTTTAAGGAGCTCCAGTGGCCAACCTGGGACAATGTGAGTAACAAAATAATCTTAGTAATGAATTATAACCCACTGAATAAAAAGTTGAACCCATACTAATACATATAAGCAAATGAGCAAGAAGAGAAAGCTCTCCTTTATGGTAGAATTCAGACTAATAAATGCAGAAGGAATGATGAAAATAGAAAACCACCACTTGGCAAACATTGCAGTGATAATGGTTTCAGGCAACAATAATCAGTGGATGCTAAAATCAGAGAATAAAACTGTAACAAATGTTTTCCTAGGTAGTCTCAAGCTAGTTATTTAGTAACTTTACAGTGTGGAAAAATGGCAGACACCATCTGAATTAAGGAATTAACGTTAACATTATCAGTAAGTGGCGCAAATCAGCATCACAAGCTTCCAGGATGAAGAACCAAGAAAATGAAGTATCATTTGTGTACTTTGGCCCAGTACAAAAACATGCAACCTCAATCTAACCCTGAAAAATCATCACACAAATACATATTTTTTGTTGTTGTTGTTGTTACCAGAAATCGAACTTAGTACCTTGCACTTGCCAGGCAGCCACTTCTGGAGCTGAGCGACATCCCCAGCTCAGCCCCCACCCTTTTAACACAAATACATGTTAAGAGGCACTTTCAAAATAGTTGGCCAGGACTCCAGAAAAGTCAATATTGGGAAAGTCAAAGACTCTTCCAAACTATAGGAAATTCTAGGCTGGATTTTATATTAGAAAAAAATTAATTGTTAGGACAACTGGTAAAATGAGTAAGATCTACAACTTGATTTGGGGCATATTACGCAAAATCTACTAAAATGAACTCTAGCTGTTTCTTTCCCTTTTTTAACACGGTGACCAGCAAAGTTTGACTTGCACAGTGCTGATCTAGGCCTCTGACATCTTTCTGGGACGCTGGGCCACTCGCCCTGAGCAGCCTTCTTGCTCACTGGCTGTAGTGCCTGGAACATGCAGCGGCCGTGAAAGAATGGAGCCCCAGGCAGGGTCAGTGTGTGGAATTCCTAGAGGAACGAATCTTGCGTGGTGGCCCTTGGAACACATCCTCTTCATAGTGGCGACTCTAGTTCACCTCGAACAGTGATGGCGAATCTTTTAGAGCTTTCAATGATAAGGAACAGCAGGCTGCGGCACACCTGCCATAGGTTTGCCACCACGGACCCAGGAGGAGGAGGAGGAGGAGAAAGGAGAATCAGTGAGACTGATGTAGAGGCCACTCCGAACGTCACCAGTTACAGGGGGCTCATCGGCCTGGCCTGTCTGTCCCAGCCAGTGGAGTCGGGTCCTGGGTCACCATTAGCAAGTGAGTGCGGCAGGGCCGCAGGCGAGGGGCTCCACAGAGAAGGTGCAGTTCAGTTCGGACGGGATCTTGCAGAAACGGAGAGCGCTGCGGCTGTACCTCAAATGCCAAGCCCCTGCCCACCGGGCAACAGCGCTCACGGCCTGTGGAGGACACACGCTCCACGGCACGTTTAAAAGCTGGGTTGTTGCGATCTTTGGGAGAGGTGAAAGCTTTCTAGATTTTATCAGTTTGACAGGTGAACACATCTGCTACAGTCAACGATTTTTTAGGGCAGTAGTCTCTCCACAGAGCTTTAGAAGCAGGTCTCGCTCTAATTTATTAGAGGTCTAATGTCAGCTTGCTGCATAAAGTTCTGGTGACATCTATGTTATGCTATAGAATTCTTAAATGAAGATGTAGCTATGAAGAGAAAAGTACTGGTCTAGCTGCTTAGCTTTCAATACTTCTGCAAAATACCATTATGAGATATGAGATATATATATAGTGAATGTACACTTCAGGAAAAGGAAAATGCTCCTTTAGTTCCTCAGTAAAAATGCTGTTATGATTTGCATAACTCTCACATGCAGTACTGTAGTGTATTAACAACCTAAAACTATAGTACTATAGTGTAGAGTGCAATCTGCAAAAATTACAGTATTGTGTAGACATGGTGTACAGTACAAAAAAAAGACACTGAGGCTACACATAAACAAGATGTACAGAGCAGTACCCAAAAAAAGATAAGTCATAAAAATACTTTATTCCTTGTACAGTTCAGTTGTGTTTTGTTATACATTACAGTACTTCATGTAGGAGTCACGCAAATGGAAGCAAAATCATCAAGCTGGAGTTTGGTTTGACCATTTCCTTGTTCTGAATATTGTGAGGTACATGCTATGTACAGTTCTCACTCGTGCCCAGATCATTCAGTGACCTGGTCATAGGAACAGATGTCCTTAAATAAGGAATGTCTGTCCAAGGGACAGTGGGGGTCTAGGTTTAGAAAATGGGAATGCAGGTTAGGAAGAGGTTTGGCATTTGCTCTGATGTTTGCATCACTGCTCTTGGAAAATTTTGTTGTCTTTATCAGAATGTGCTCATGAATGTTCATGGAGTTTATAGTCCTGTTCAAGTTTTTTTTTTTTTTTTTTT
>NW_004955440.1:17729314-17734292 GCF_000276665.1 Chinchilla lanigera | reverse complement strand
CTTGTAGAATTCAGCTGTGAATCCATCAGGACCTGGGCTTTTCTTCACTGGCAAGTTTTTAGTTACATTCTCAATTTCACTGGCTGATATTGAATTATTCAGGATTTTTATATCTTCTTCATTCAGGTTTGGTAATTCCTATGTATCTAGAAATCTGTCCATTTCCTCTGTGTTTTCCATCCTATGAGAGTAAAGATTTTCAAAGTAGATATTGATGATCTTCTGAATTTCTATAGGATCTGTAGTGACTTCATCTCTTTCAGTCCTTATTGCATGTACTTCAGTTTTTTCTTTCCTTTTTAAAATAAAGTTGGCTAGCGGTTTATCAATTTTATTTATTCTTTCAAAGAACCAACTCTTCAATTCATCAATTCTTTGTATTTTTTTTTTTTAGTCTCCATTGTGTTAATTTCTGCTCTGAGCTTTATAATTTCCTGCCTTTTCTGGGCTTTGGGTTTGACTTGTTCTTCTTTTTCTAGAAGCTTGAGGTGTACCATAAGATTGTTTATTTGTGCTCGTTCTGTTTTTCTGAGGTGGGAATTCACTGCTATAAATTTCCTTCTGAGGACTGCTTTCACTGCATCCCACAGGTTCTTGTAAGTTGTATCTACATTTTCATGTGATTGTACATAGTGTTTAATTTCTTCTTTGATTTCATCTGTGACCCGTTGATTGTTCAGGAGGGTGCTGTTTAATTTCTGTGTATTTATGGAGTTCTTGCGATTTCATTTGTCATTAATTTTCAATTTCATTTCACTATGGTCCAATAGTATGCATGGGATTATTTCAATTCCTTTGCATTTACTTAAACACATTCTATGTACTAGTATATGGTCAATTTTAGAGAACATCCCATGTGCAGCTGAGAAGAGTGTGTATTCTGGTGCTGTTGGGTGGAATACTGTAAAGGTCTTCTAACTTCATTTGTTCACAGGTTTGGTTTAGTTCTGTTATTTCTTTGCAAATTTTTTTCTAGTTGATCTATCTCTTTGTGACAATGGGGTATTAAAGTTCCCTGTTATGACTGTGTTGCTGCTTATTTCGTTTTTCATGTCTGTTAAAATTTGTCTTCTATAGTTGGGTGCTCCTGTGTTTGGCTAATTGGAGTTCTATATGCTTCACTTACTGTATGTCAGATTCTTTTTCCGTGCTTGGGAAACTTTCTGGTATTACTTCTGCAAAGTTTCTTTTCATGTCATTTGTGTTGACTCTTGCTGTTTCATTGACAGACACCTCATAATCTTACCTTTGCATCATCTTGCAGCTGTTGAATTGTTATTTCCTGGTTCCTTGTTATTTTTAAGAGATCTTTATTTCACGATTGTTAGCTGCAGTGCTGTCTTCAAGGTCTGAAAGTCTATCTTCAACTCTGTTCAAGCAGTTTTGCCAGCTTTTGATGGGATTTTTAATTTCCTGGATATCCATTGAAATTGTATATATATACACACACACATATATAGTGTCTTTTTGAGAGAGGATCTCACTGTGCAGTTCAGGCTAGTCTTGAACTCACTTTGTAGCCTAGGCCTCATACTCACAGCAATCCTCCTGCCTCAGCTTCCTGAGTGCTGGAATTACAGATGTGTGCCACCATCCCCAGCTCTTTCCTATATTGTTCATTCAAGGTTTCCATCATTTTTCTGTGCTCTTCTATTTTTTTTTAATCTATGTCTTCTTTGTATATGCTGAGCAATTCTTCATTATGGTTGTCATTTCTTTTTTTACCTGAGAGATTATTTCTGATCTGATGTCTTCTGTGGTCTGATGGAGCTGTTTCTTTACTTCAGTTGCTATCATTTCAGAAATTTCAGGGTATGACTTCCAAGCTCTCTGTGTCAATGTCTTCTGGACTTGTTCCAAGTGGGGTTGAGGTCTGAGATTGTATTTTGCTCCTTTGTTTTGTCATTTTCAAAGACTCAGAGGTTCCTTGGGGCTCAACTTCAGTCCTGTGCTGGTGTGAGATTGGCAGGGCAAGGACCCTGAGGTCCCCGGTGTTCAGCTCAGCTCCCATGATGGTGTGTGAGGGTGGGGTACAGTTGCAGACGCTTACAAAGCTTTCCGGGGCTCAGTCCACCTCCTGTGACAGTGTGGGGCAGGCAAGGTGTGGTCACTGAGGCCCCTGAAGCTGTCCAGGGCTCAGCCTGGCTCCCCAGCAATCATCTTTTTAGAGAAGGTGATGGTAAGGTCCAACAAGATGCAGTAATTTGCATTAGGTTAAGCAAGCAATAGAACTAGAAATAGTCACCAGAGGTGATCACTAGAACTAGAACACTATGTGATGTTATGCGCTCAAGGGAATAAACTGAAGTGGCTGTGTGCATGGGCCTTAGCGTCAACACTGCCTGCATTCAAGTGTCAGCTGACAGTCCTGAGGGAACTTATTTCACACCTCTACACCTCAATTTCCCATCTCTGCTACAGGGATAATAGTAATTTTTAACAAAGTTTTTCGATCAAGACTGGTTGAGCTAATCTGTGTCAAGTACCTAGCAAATACCTGATCAACTGTATGTGCTTATTACACATATAATGAAGACTTTGCATTTTGTTCCTTATCTACACAAATGATCTTAAAATTGCGCTTGTCAGAAACTAATTTGTGCAACATTCCTAAGAGGTTGGATAAGTGCAGGAGACCCTGGGTAGGGTCTGGCTGCTTGTCCAGTCATGCTCTGGTGGAGTTATGACTTGTAAAGCTCACTGCATAGTTCCTATGCCCAGCACCAGAGCTTATTGCTCACCATAATTACAACAGGTTCCTTATTGCTCAGTGTTCATGAGTATCTTACCGCGTCCTTTGATCAGTGCTTTGCTTCTGAAGATGAATTAGTACTTTTGAAATTTTAATTCAAAAGGAAAAGAAGCTCTTTGTCTATTCGTCACATATATTATGTAGATGTGACAATTATAGCTCTATAAAGAAGCCTGCACACATGTTTAATGCACAAATTACGTGTGAGAGGTAGCTTAAAGCCAACACACAGGGGTCTAAACCTCCAGTTTCACAGCCCCTAACAGAGGGGCTGGGGATTTAGCTCAGCGGCAAAGCGCCTGCCTGGCAAGCGCAAGGTCGTGAGTTCAGTTCCCGGTACTGGAGAAAAACCAAAAAACAAACAAACAAACAACAACAACAAAAAAAACAAAGCCCCTAACAGAAACTCATGAAGTATTTCTGTCAGGGTGGTAAATGCGGCCATATTTACACACATACATTCTGACATGAGCAGCAAATTTATGTACTATTCACACATCCACACATTCATATGTCTACATATAAAACACGATACTTCTGCCTCATTTTTACTGTGTAATAACAAATAGTTCTTCAAATGAAAAGTGGTAAGAAAAAAAAAAAAACCCTGTGGAATTCCTAGGCCCTAATAAAGGACAATCAGGCTCTGGATTATATCCTTAAATTCCAAGTTGTACTTACGCTTATCTTTGTACCTCATTTATGCAGATGGGGTTTTACTTGGTAATCACAATGGTATTTTTGAAACAGTGTAGAAAGGGTTGATAGTTAAGCAGGGGTGATTAGACTTGTGCCTAATGCAGCAACTCTGGCATGCCACCGCAGGCCACCAACAGCCCTCCTTGCAGAGAGAAGGGACAATGTTGGGGATTTCGGGGTGCTGTGCACTTCTAGCCAGTGTGCCTGGGGTTGGGGAAATGTCCTAGTACTCAACAGAGAAAAAAACACATCCCCCTCTCACATTTCCAACAGGCAGAGGAGTAGAAGAGAAACACGTCCAGCCTCGACCCTCTTCTTGCTGTACCCCATGGGAGAAGGGACTTGGCTGGCTGAGTGAGCTTTGAAGGACGTGCTTGGCTGGGCTTGTCTCGCCTCCTCCAGGTTCTCCTGAAAAGCTGGCCTGGCCATTTGACATTTTCATTCTGGTTTGTTCTCACCTCACCCGGCAGGTTCCTGCAGAAGAAAGATCAACCTCTGGGACAGGGGAGTTGTTTGCAAGTTCTTTTGACCACAAATCGAAAACTACAGGCACAAATCAATTTTGATCTTCATCTGGTTAATTCTGCACCTTCCTTCTCCCTGGGTGGAACTCAGCAGTCTCTATTTGGGTCCTCAAAATGCCCAACACTTCAGGAGGCTGAATTAGGCTCAATAGGCGGTATGTTTTCTGTTGGCTTTGTGCTGTGGCTGTGGGTGATGGCTGATGGAGTTCTGGATGGGTTTCTAGGTAGGTTTTTTGTGCACAGTAAACAAAGACCTGGACACGGCACGTGTTGGGGAGGAAGAAGCAGCCGGGTTTAATGAAGCTGCATAGGAGCCGGTGTGCTCAGAGTGAGTGGGCTCCCACAGCTGAAGGAACCTGGGAAGAGTGCCGAACGCACTGGGTTTAAGAGTTTAAACTGTTGCTCCGGGTCTAGGGCACCAGATCTTCCAGAGCATGGTTGACAACGTGACTGACAGGGTGCTGAGTCACGTCAGCTGTCCTTTCCCACATGTCGCACATGTCCTTTCCCGTAACTCACTCTGTTATATTGGATTATGAGATATACCCCGTATGCATGAACCTTCGTGAGTGCCAAGTGAAGAAAGGCTACTTACTGTAGGTCACACAGGAGGATCTGGCACGCAGGCATCTTATCTCTACCCCCAGGTGGTAGGCCTTAGGACAAAGGTCCGGGGCTGACACTGGGGTGTTGCCCAGATCCAGGTGAGTGGAAGGGAGGGGTCCTGTAGCCCCAACTGTGCTATCTACACGATGCCCCACTGATTCCGACACATAGGCATTCCAATCAAGAAGCTCATGCGTTAAGCAATGAAGAGAATAGATAGTCATTAGAGTGGGGAGAAATCTGACTGTGTCTTGAAGCCACCAGATTCCCTTTGACCTGGAGGAATTTGACCAAAATTCAGTAATAGAAGAATCTGTAAGATTTTAAGGAAGCTAAACTATTCTTTAGGGAACTTAATAAAAATCTGCAACACTGATGCAAATAGACTTCTCAGTGT
>NW_004955440.1:17726788-17729047 GCF_000276665.1 Chinchilla lanigera | reverse complement strand
CAGTACAAGGAGCAAGAACACCAACCTGACTTAACTGACTGCGCTGCGCGTTCCTGTCACCTTCGTCCCCCTCTGTGCTCCCTTCTCACCACCACGCTTGCTCTGCACTCTCTTCGGAGCCGTGCTGGATTGAAGAACACTGGGCAGTACTGAGTTCCTAAAAGGCACACAGAAAAAAGCTTCACAGCAAGTGTGCACAGGTCTGTCTGCTACGGCATTCTCAACTAGAGGAAGCCCCGATCCCACATCAGAGCGGGAAGGCGGCCGTGAAAGTGCTCACCATCTGACGGAGCATTTGTGAATGGAAACAAAATTTTGCTGAATGCTTCTGATCCAAACTGTCCTTGAACAGAAGCGTTTGTAAACTAAGGCATCACTGTATTGAACCAGGGGCTTTGTATTATCCGACTTCTTGTATCTACAGCTTCTCTGGACAGATAAGTAAGCCATTTATGCCTCTCATTTGGAAACTTTCAGAAATCAAATTATCCAGGGGGATTTTGTTTTGTTTTGTTTTGTTTTTTAGACAGCGTCTCACTGTGTAGCCTAGGCTGGCCTCGAACTCCCAGCAGTCCCTTTGCTTCAGCCTCCTAAGTGTTGGGATTACCGGTATGCACCACAACATCTGTTCAAATTATCAGATTTGAGGACCACTCACAGCCATAGTCTTGAAATCTTTTTGATGTTCATTCCCTGCTTTCACTGAAATTCACGTCACACATGTTACCTAAATCCATACCATGCAGACCTAAGCAGAAACTCTCAGGGAAATTTTTTCCATTTTTGTGTTGGGATGAAAATCCATTCTCATAGTTTTACTGCCACTACAAAAGTACAGTTATGTATGTTTTTCCCATCACAGCCATTGGGAGCCTCTGCCCTGTCCAAGAGACCTGCTATTCTGTTCTTCTTCCTTTGACTTGATGGTCAAAGAATACACTAGAACCATGACTGCCGGACCTCCCTAGGGCTCTGGAGTGAGTCACTGGCCAGACTTCGCAGCAGAGAAAGCTCTCAGCAAAGCAGAGTCATGGGGCCGGGGCTCCTGAGACCACTTTGTCGGGACCAAGGTCACTGTCTAAACACTATCTCAGTTCAGCCCAGGGGCTACGGTGTACATTGCCTTCTTCTTCTTTTCTTTTAATGTGGTTTTCTATAATACCTGTGTAATCTGACAAAATCCAAATAGAAAATTTTGCCTGGCGGGATTCCTTTTTAATTGAGATTGCTGGGAGATATGCCAGACCAAAGTCCTTTCTTCCAGAGTAAATTCAGCGCAGGCAGCAGCAAGCTGGCCTTTCCCACCCTTTCATTCACACAGTGGCTCTACGGAGGGAACCTACTTTTGTTCTCAGTGCCTATTCAAGCCTTAGCCGCTCTGCTGAGCCTACCAATTAGTGTATATAATTGTGACTAGAGTTTAAAGTCTGGGCCCAGAAACATAATGGAGAAGATGGACTCGTTTCAGGAGCTGGTCTACTAAGAAGGTATCTGATAGAGTACGGAAGAAGCAATTTATAACACTACATAGCCTGAGGGAGCTACAGCTTCAAAGTTTGGAAACTTTCTTTATTAAGGCCTTTCATGTTCCAGCCATCCAAGTCACTCATTTGCCTCAACTCTTATTTGCAATAAATGAAAGAGCATAATAAGGCCAGACATTTGATTTTTAATCAGTTGATAAATTGACCTCAATATACTCAGAAATACTTGCAGACACTTAAAATCTATTATGAATTGGGGAAAAATTTTGAGACGCTCACAGCCCATTTCATTTATTCAAATCCTACCTCTAGGGTGTGTTTAATAAAGAATAGCTATATAATCAATCATTTTTCTTTTTTTTGTCTGAAAAACCAGGGCCTTAGCATATGTTAAGCATGTGGTGATTTAACCCCTGGCCACAGAGCAATCTTTTGTAAAAAGAGAATTTAAAAAATAACAAAATGACAACATAGACAAAAACAAAACAAAGAAAAAACAATAAAAATGATACAGGGTTTCAAAACCAAATGATAGGAATTTGCTCAGATTACTAGATGTAAGAATTCAAGATTGACTACACAATAAAAGAGAAGAAAAAATAATTTTAAAAAACATTAGAAATGATACAGAGCTTCACTAGACAAGATGGCAGAAATTCACCAATGGTTGTTATATTGCATATTGTTGTCTTCAAATTAGTTGTTCAGATTACCAGATATAAGCATGCAAAATTGGTCAAAAAAATCAAGCAAATTATTCCAGCTATTCATATAT
>NW_004955440.1:17724639-17725663 GCF_000276665.1 Chinchilla lanigera | reverse complement strand
TAAGGTGGCTGAGTGTGTTTGTGGTTGTGTCTGCATCTTCTGATCTGTTCCATTGATCTTCAGGTCTGGTTATTTTTTTGCCAGTACCATGCTGATTTTATCACAGTAGCTTTGTAGTATAATTTTAACTCAAGGATTGTGATGGCACCTGACTTGTCTTTGTTGCTCATGATTGTTTTTGTGTTCTAGGCCTCTTCTGGTTCCAGATGAACTTTAGGAATGTTTTCTCTAGATCTGTGCGGTATACTAATGGTATTGTAAATGGGATTGCATTGAATCTGTACAACAATTTTGGGAGTATGGCCATTTTCAAAATGTTGGTTCTTCCTATCCATGAGCAAGAAATATCTTTCCATTTTCTGAAATCCTCTTTGATCTCTTTTTCAGAGTACTATAATTTTCACTATATAGATCTTTTACTTCTTTTGCTAGACTGATTCCTAAGTATTTCATTTTTTTAGATGCTATTATGAAAGGTGAGGTTTCACTAATTTCTCTCTCAGTGTGTTTGTTTTTTGTGTACAGGAATGGTAGTGATTTTTTAGTGTTAACTTTGTATCCAGCTATGCCACTGAATTTGGTTATTAAATCCATGAGCCTTTTGGTGGAGTTTTTGGAGTCTTCTATGTAGAGTATCATGTCATCTGTGAATAATGATAATTTCACTTCCTTTCCTATCCTTATTCCTCTTATTTCCCTCTCTTGTCTAATTGCTCTGGCTAATATTCCAGAGCTATATTGAATAGGAGTGATGACAGTGGATATCCTTGTCTTGTTCCTGATTTTAGAGTGAAAGCTTTCAGTTTTTGACCATTTAGAATGATGTTAGCTATTGGTTTGTCATAGATGGCTTTTATCAGATTGAGGTAAAGTCCATCTATGTCAATTCTTTGTAGTGTTTTTATCATGAATAAGTGTTGGACTTTATCAAAAGCTTTTTCTGCATCAGTGGATCTGGTCATGTGATTTTTGTCTTTGATTCTATTGATACAGTGTATTACATTAATTGATTTGTGTATATTGA
>NW_004955440.1:17697185-17719310 GCF_000276665.1 Chinchilla lanigera | reverse complement strand
GTAAAGGCTCTAATTCCCACCATAAGGCTCTCCCTCAGGGTCTAATCACTTCCCAGAGCTCTCCATCTCCCGGCACCATCACCTGGAGAGAAGGATTTCAGGGTGTGAACTTGGGGAGGGTTACAAATGATTTTACCATCGCACCAGGGAATGCGGGAAAGCGGCATCCACGCCTCATCCGGGGGGAACCATCCGATGCTCAGATTTCCACCACCAGCCTACCTTTCCCTCCAGAGAAGCAAAGCAGCCCACAAACACCCCTTCCATCTGCAATGTTGGCAGAATAATGGTGCTGCTGGCAGAACTACATAATTAACAGGCAAATAAAGCAATTTCTGGGAAAGTGAAGGCTTGTGGAAGGTATTTTCAACAATATCTGGAAGCTGAATCAGAAATGAAAACTGAAAAAAAAAAAAAAAAACCCTGCAAAATGTTGTAAAGTGCTGACAACCAATGAAGACCTGGCACAGACCACCCTGGAATGAAAGCAAGCTAAGTGGAGATCCAGGGACAGCACTGTGCTCAAGAGCTCGGACTTCGGAGTCACAGATCTGAGTTTGATCCTTGTCACCAACACTTACCATAGTGTTTTACTGAACACACAGCTTAACCTCTCGGATTTTACAACAGGGACTCAGCATCTAAATATAGAACCATAAACAAGTATTAAATGAGATGATAGCCTGGTAATCCCAGCACGCCTGTAATCCCAGCACTTGGGAGGCTGAGGCAGGAGGATTGTTGTGAGTTTGAGACCAGCCTGGGCTACAAAGTGAGCTCAAGGCCAGCCTAAACTGCACAGAGAGACCCTGTCTCAGAAAGACAAAAAATAAATAAATAAAAAATAAATGAGATGATAAATGCAAAATCATTATTGCCATGCCTAAAACAGTAAATTCTTAGTAAAAGGTAGTAATTATACGCTAGTGGTATGTTTCATATATTTTTGCTTGGGTAACAGAAGTGCCTATTATCTAAGTGTTTTCAACAAACTTGGGTCTTAATATGTAAAATTAAGTTTTCAGAGTTAAAAACAATCTGCAAAAACAATACTTCTTTCTCTTTGATTCTCTTTCATCTAATTCAAAAGTGCTGTGGCTTTTATTTATTTATTTATTTTTTTGGTTTTTCTCTGGTACCGGGAACTGAACTCACGACCTTGTGCTTGCCAGGCAGGCGCTTTTGCCGCTGAGCTAAATCCCCAGACCCAGTGCTGTGGCTTTTAGACAATTGCCTCTATTACATATTTTAAAAGTCTTAAAACTTAAATCAAAAAAATAAAAAATAAAAAAATTTTTAAAAAGCTGAAATCAAAAAATTTCACTAACTGCTTTATCGGCGTCATCCCAGTTTGTAAGAGAATATATACAAGGGGTAATTAAAATATATGGTGAATGTTTAAAATTTTTTACATTTACTACAGGAAAAGACACATTGCCATTAACAGGCAGTGACTCTATTTCAGTGTCATCCCATTAATATCTGATCAATGGTTTTTAAATGTGGTGCTCAGAAGCCTCATCTAGACAGTTTGCTTAAAAATGAAGATGCCCAAGGCGGGGGCGTTAGCTCTGCGCTAGAACAGTTACCTAGCGCGCAAAGCCCTGGGCGCAATCTCCAGCACCGCAAAAACAACAACAAAATGAAGACACTTGAACTCTGGTCCAGAGTTAAATCCAGGGCAGAACCCACGGAGCAGTTTTAAAAGGCACCCAGACGACCTCCATTGGACGGTGCATGGACCACACCTGGAGAACCTTTGTCTCGGAGCAGGGAAGGGTAAGGCCCTTTCCTTTGCTGTTTTCCATGCCCAGGGCTCCATTACCTCCACATCATCAATCACCGCCCGCGTGTGGATGGTGACGGTGGTGTGGCTTGGCCAGGTGAACCGGAGAGCCTGCTTGCCGAGGCAGGGGCGTGCCCACCCACAGGCTCCCACGCAGCATCAGCTCCGCTGCACCTGAGGCTTAAGGCTTTGCTTGGCATTTTGGCCATCTGGACACCAAGATGCACAGAACTGTAGGGCTGCCAACGAAACTGCCGTGGAGCAGCGCGCTTTTGTTCAGCACTTGGCCAGTTTCTGCGCTTTAACAATCTGTTATCATTTTTAGACATCTCATTGTCTCATACCAAAAGATATTGTCTGTTAATTCCCTGTTTAAAAATTATCACACATGAAATATTTTTATCATTACCGAAACACCCTAAAAGTTACACTGGCTTCATCTGAATAGAAGTTTTGGTAGCGAGATTACATTTGTCTTCATACACAGAAAGTAGGACAGCGAAACCACTGCGGATCTATCACTGCTAAGAGTTGTTGCTGCCACTATTACTGTTGCTGTACTGCTGGCATTTTTTAGAGGGTCCAAATTCATTAACTATTACTTCTGATTGTGAATAAAAATATGTGAAATATAGATTTTTCTTCTCATTTACACACTAATGATTCCGAGGATATGCACAAGGCTTCTTATTGTCATCTATAAGTGCTCTGTTTACACACATTCATCAGAGTAGAGCAGACAGTGAGCGTGCAAGCACATCCTGCTGGCTCACACTGGCAGTAGTATTTGGAACCAGAGAGCTTGAAAGTGAAGTATGGGACTGGAACACAAGTGAAGCTCTTCTATGGCTTTGTCAAAATACAGTAGCACTTACTTCAAAGTGCCGTGCTGGAAGGGGTATTAGTTAGTGTCATGAGCAACAAGTAATGAGGTGAAACAAAATGGGAAAATGTAAGGAGACTATTTGACTTCCTAGCAGAGATTTATTTAATGGTAAGGTATATTTTGCCAAGAAAAACAAATCCATATCAAGGTAAGCACTGAAAACCAGTCTAAACAATGACTAGAAAATGTACGGTGAAATCCTGCCGGTACCACAGGGAAATGAAAGACTACCCAAACTCAATACATCCTCAGTGTTCCAGGACCCTATTCAGCGTCCTAGAACCTAATGTTTCCAAAGAAATCTTTTCACATTCATCTTTCAGTGCAGGAGACAGTTAAATCCAAAAGCATGCACCAATTAACCATTAAATTGTTATGACCTACGGAGAAGGTGGGTGTGATAGGAAATGTCTAAGTAACTGGGGCTGAGTAGACAGCCTGTAAAGAATCTCTGTGTCTGGGCACTGTTAGACCCCCCTCATTTCTCTGACTTCTTTCCCTAGCTTTCCACAGTTTGGTACACAAGCTGTCTCAGACTTGTCTTAGCCCTCAGGCAAATAGACTGCTGGTAGGTGAACTAATGGTCAGCGCGTAACACTCCATTGAACTTAACCAGCGTGCTGCTGGGTGTGGAGGGCCCACCTGAGGACTGTTGCTGGCAGCACAGGAGGAGAACTGGAGAGGAAGAGGTGGGGCTGTGGGTTCTGGAGGAGCTTGTTGCGCTGGCTTTCCTGGTATGAACTGGGCTCCTCACTGGCGGAGCTGGGGTCCTTGCTCTCGCTGAGGATGGCCGTGGGAGGAGCTTTGGTCCTTACCTTGTGCGTCACTTCCTGGCTCCAGGGCAGATCCAAGTATATCTTCTCGTTCTAATTTCGTTTCTGCTGTAAGCTTACCTGGCCGCTGAAGAAATACTGACTTACCAAGCGCTTAAGGTGCGATCGTGATCTCAGGTACACTTTGCTCAAGATCTTTTATATCATCAGATCGTGCCATATCTCTCCATTCTTGCAAGACTGATCAGTTCTAACTTCAACTCTTCCCTTCTTCAGATCCTCTTTTCACTTTGTTGCTTTCTTCTTATTTGGAGACGTGGGACACGTCTGTCTTTCACTGATGCCCAGTCTGTCTGGGCTGTGTGGAGTGTAACTGCCAAATCAGCATGCAGTTTGCAGCACAGACGTTTCCAGAGAGTATGGCATGTGCAAGTGGAGAGTTAGGCGGGAGGAAAGCACTCCCCAAATAAACTAATTTAACTTAGGTCTGAAAGTCCTGCTATGAACCTGAGCTTAATATAAATTGGATTTGTCTAAGGTAAAGGTGCTCAAGTAGAAAAAATGCAAATGACCATTTACTAGAGTTGTAAAATCTGGCAGAAGGTGAATATACAGGACTGGTAGAGATGAGGGAAGACGAGTGCTTTTATGTGTGAATAATGGCTGTAGAACGCAGTACATATTTTAGAGAAAGTAATTTGGCAACATCTATTGAAATGTAAGGGCTTATACCTTTGACCCAATAACCCCACTTTAGCAAATTTGATTTGTCTTATCTGTGTTAAGAACTGTGGTTCTTGCGTCTGGTGCTCTGGGCAATGTAGTTAAGGATGGCGATATGTAGTGTGGCAGCCACTGTTGATTTGTATCTTTTTGTCTTGAGACTCCGTATCATTTTGAATGTTCTTGCTTTGATTTGTTTATGTTTGTGGTGCTGCTATGCTGCTATTGTTCTGTTTCTCTGTTTGTTTCTCATTTACTACTCTTTTTAAAAGACAAAAAGAAGAACTAGGGGATTGGAAGTATAGCTAAGTGGTAGAGTGCTTGCCTCGCATGCACAAGGCTCTAGGTTCAATACTCAACACTACAACAATAATCGTAGAACAAGAACTAGGAAAAACCATATTGAGCACTACACTTAGGTACGGGCCTTCAGGTAACAAATTTTCAGGAAGGCGCTGGACAAGTTCATCAAGTCATCAAGAAGACCGATGTCATGAAACTACAACTGTGCTGTGTGTTATAAGGAAAGGTCATGGTGCACGTGTGAGGAGATCTGCGGGATCAGGAAAGATCTCCCTGAGAAAGTGGCATCCAGGAATGAGGACGCATTCCTGGATGTACAGAAAGGAATGAGGCCATTCCACAGAGCCAGAGCAGCACATATTAGCCTCTCCTCGACCTGTTCATTTCCCACCGCATCCACCAACGGTGCAACAGGCCGCGCTCATTGCTGTGTGAGGGTATTCGCACCCCCTGGTCCCTTTGGCTGAAAGCTCCTCCGCACATACACCTTTCCATAAATCCCAACTGTACGAAATCACACCACTCCGCCCACCCAGTAGGGAGGCTTTGTACCCACTTTATGCCAGCTTCAATTCATTCTCTGCGTGTCAATGAACAATGATCAATAGCTGATATTTATCTTGCTTATTCATTTATGTGTTTGTTTTTGTATATTTCTCCCACTCCGTCCTACTTAGAGGTCAGATCCATTTGCAGCAAAAACCATGCCTGCCCTTTCACTGATATAACTAGCGCTTCCGAGTAAATAAAAACATTCTGCACATCAAAGGAGCAAGGGGAAGTGAGGAGCTGGTGTCGCTGAAGGCAGAAAGTAAGCAAGAGTCAGATGGAAACCGCGGCTGAGTGGGTGGAGTCGGGCACTCGCTCTGTCAGGAGGAGAGCACAGAGCTAAGAGGCGGGACCGAGCACAGACTAGTTGGGTAGCATTGAAGATGGGAAAAATGGGTGTACTAGACAAGTGTTTGCTAGGTCACACTACAAGGTAGAGCACCTGCCTTGCATATATGAAGCCCCGCGTTCAATCCATAGTACCTGAAAAAGAAAAGTTTAGAAAAACCTAACCCAAGTTAAAAGTTGAAATGAATAAAACAACCACTTCCACAAGTATGTCAGGCAAACAGGTCAAGAAAGTTCAGTTGGTACATTCATTAATTGGAATCTGAAGTCTGCTAGATTTGTATATTTGCTATTTAAGAGTAACTTACTAGCCAGGCAGGACGGCCCACGTCTGTAGTCCCAGCACTCTGGAAGACCGAGGCAGGAGGACTGCAAGTTCAAATTTAGCCGGGGTAACTTCGTGACATAAGGAGAGCCTGCCTCAAAATGTAAGATAACACAGGGCTAGGATGCAGCTTATATAAAGGCCCAGGGTGCAATCTCCAGTACTGCTCAGAAACAAAAATGTAAAAACCCCAGTAACCTTTTAACTTGAATCACTGCCCGTAAAATAAGAGGCAAGAAAGGACTTTAAGGGTAGAGAAATATAAAATTATTTTTTATTTGTAGATAAGTCACTAGATTCCATTTGGTCTGTCATAGGTTATTTACACATTGGATGGAAATATAATTTGTAATCATAATGTATGATGGGGCTGGGGATTTAGCTCAGCGGCACAGCGCCTGCCTGGCAAGCACAGGGTCGTGAGTTCGATTCCTGGTACCAGAAAAACAAACAAACAAACAAACAAACAAACAAATCATAATGTATGTAGACCAGAGAAGCATTTGAGAAGAATAACTAGGTTTTTAAAAGACACAAGGGCAAATATTGATTTCTGACAATACATCACCCTAAGAACAATCTTGAACATGTGAATATACTTGTTTGTTAAAGTATCTCTTCTAGACTTGCAGATTTAATAACCAAATTCAGTAGTGTAGCTGGATAAAAAAATCAACACTCAAAAATCAATATCATCCCTGTACACAAGCAACAAACTCACTGAGAGAAAAATTAGGGAAACCACACCCTTTACAGTGCATCCAAAAAAAATGAAATACTTGGGAATCAATCTAACAAAGGAAGTAAAAGATCTATACAGTGAAAATTATAGTACTCTGAAAAAAGAGATCAAAGAGGATAGCAGAAAATGGAGGGCTGGGAATATAGCTCAGTGGCACAAGCACTTGCCTGGCAAGTACAAGGTCCTGAGTTCAATTCCCGGTACCCAAAAAAAAAGAAAAGATATCCCTTGCTTATGGATAAGAAGAATCAACATAATGAAAATGGCCATACTCCCAAAATTTTATGCAGATTTAATGCAGTCCAAATCAAAATACCATTAGCATACATCACAGAACGAGAGAAAACAATCCTAAAATTCATTTGGAATCAGAAGAGACCTAGAATAGCAAAAATAATTCTCAGCAACAAAGAAAAGGCAGGAAGCATTGCAATTCCTGACTTGAAATTATACTACAAAGTTACTATGATAAAAACAACATGGTACTGGCAAAAAAAAATCCAGACCTGAGTATGAGTAGAACAGATTAGAAGATGCAGAAACAACTCCAAACATGCTCAACCACCTTATCTTTGGTAGAAGGGCCATACATGTTCACTGGAAGAAAGATAGCCTCTTGAACAAATGGTGCTGGGAAAACTGACTTTCCAAATTCTGAAGACTAAAACTAGACCCATGTCTATCACCATGCACTAACCTAAAATCCAAATGGATCAAAGACCTAAATATGAAAACAAATGGTAAATAAATATATGAAAAAATGTTCAACATCACTGGTTATTAGAGAAATGCAAATCAAGACAACACTGAGGTTCTAGCTCACCCCAGAAAGAATGGCTATCATCGAGAAATCAACCAACAACAAGTGCTGGTGGGGCTGTTAGTAAAAAGGAACTTCTCCACTGCTGATGGGAGTGTAGACCAGTGCAACCACTGTGGAAATCAGTGTGGAGACTCCTCAAAAAACTAGGATTAGAGGCCCATTTGATCCAGCTATTCCCCTTCTGGGTATCTTCCCAGAAGAATTAAAAACATCATACCACAGCAATCTATGCACACCCATGTACATAATAGCACAGTTTGTAATAGCTAAATCATGGAAACAACCCAAATGTTTATTAACTGAGGAATAAATAAAGAAGATGTGGGTTTTTTTAATATAATGGAGTACTACTCAGTCATAAAGAAGGATAAATTTGAGGCATTTCTAGGTAAATGGATGCAACTTGAGACCATACTGTTATGTGAAATAAATCAGACTCACTTGTGTAAACATCACATTGTCTCCCTGGTGTGAGAAACTGAAAGAGTAGATAAGGACCAAAATGTATAATAGATATTGTGAAATGGGAAGAAATTTTTTGAAAGGAAAGAAGATATAAGGTGGGGAAAAGGAAGGGTGGAAGAGAAAAGGGAAAAATATTATTTTAAGAAAGGATAAAATGCAAACAAAGCTTTATAAATAGGGAGAGGGAGGGAAGACGGTTCAGGGGAAGAGAGGGGTGGGGAAAAACAGAGAAATCAAAATATACAGTGTACAAGTACACGTTCCCTATGATGAATGTGATCATTGTATCTAAAATGTACCAGTTAACTTAATTATATTTAAAAAATAAAGTGTCTTTTCTGCTCTAGTTCTTGCAAGACAAACTGTCTCAAACATAAAATCTCAAACATACTTTTGCAAAATTCTGAACTGTTTAGAAATGCAACACTAAAGCTTGATTTTAAACATAAGCGTTGGCTTTGTCTATGCAAATTGCTAAGCAAAATAATCTTTCTTTGGGGTCCAAAACCCCATCTGTAGGTAGTGCCTTTCTAATTGTCTCAAAGGCCTTAGGCACTATTTAAAAAAAAAATCTCAGTTTGATGGTTTCACAGCCTCCTTTATAACCTATCCCAGTATTCTTTTTCTTAGGAAACCCATCTTTAGGTTAAACTAGGCAGGAACGATAAAGACAACTTTAAAAAGAGTTTAAAATATTCATCTTTCTATTTGGAAAAAAAATATATTCCCTTAGTGAATTTCACTGTCCAAGTCAATTGGGAGAGTCAGCTCCGGTGTCAAGATCAAAGTCCTAAGGACTGCACCTCAGGGACAGTGCTTTGCTCTGTGAATGCAAACGGAGGCTCACAGTGCTCCCAAGGGGGGCAGCTGTCCCAAAGAGCTCTCCTGGGAAGAGTCCCAAGAAAAGATTGCTTCATATTTTCAGTGTGTCTGTATTGTCAAGACCCAATTACCTGACCTCACCTAGACATTTCCTGCCTTTCCATCTCCCACCCTCACTACTGTTACTGGGTTCTGGGTTAGATGGACTTTTTCCAGGGCCTAGCTGTTCCGGACAAAGAATTGGGCAAGACATGTGAAAAAGGTGACAAGGTTCTACACTTATTAAAGGTGGGAAAAGCAGTGAACTCTACAGAGTGAGAGCAGGCTATCAAGAGTGAACAGTGCCGGAGGTCTGTTGTATACGCCTTTCTTCAGGCTAACATCAGTTCGGGGCCATCCTATCAAAAACCTGTTTGACATCATGCCAGAAGAACTGAAGAGAGCTCTTTCTGATTGGCCCTGGGCGCAGGGTTTGTAAAGTGTTCTTTCCATATTTCCTGCAGCTCTGTGATTGACAGGTCATGCCTGTTTACTCAGGTTGATCATGCTGGTTGGTCTCGCCCTAATCTCCTGCCTCACTCTGACCAGAGAGATTTTTTTTTTTTGTCTTTTTGAGACAGAGTCCTGCTAGGCAGTTCAGGCTGCCCTTGAACTCACTTTGTAGCCCAGGTTGGCCTCAAACTCCCAACGATTCTCCTGCCTCAGCCTCCAGAGTGCTGGGATTACAGGAATGGACCACCACACCTGGCTACCCCATAATCTTACTGCCATAAAAAACCAACAAAGGAAAACATTGGAAATGTAAAGCATTGGAGAATGTTAATGTCTTTCTTGTTTATTACCACTCCTGGAACTGGGAATTGTTTCTAGAGGATCCTATTCTATAAAGACAAACCCTGGTAAAACCAATTATCATTTAGTATCCTATTAATATGGCACCACTCTTTCCTGGTTGCATTTTTAAAGGAATTCTCAAGATGAAACCTTATCATAAAGTCATCTTGGTAAGCCAAAAAGAATGATGGTTTATGATTCAGAAAGGTGGGTCCCATTAATAGTTGACTCATAGCAATGAGAAATCAGGAAAATAAATGTTATTTTTTATTATAAGCACTAACCAGCCTGCAATATTTTATTATATTCTAAGGAGAGCTGCCTAGTCTGCATTTTACTCTCTTTCAACTTCTGGTTCCATGTTTGATTCCTACTAGTTTCTTAACCAACCGCTGTTGAGGAAAATAAAGTTAGCTATATTTTTATCAGTGCCAATAAAAGTTGATGCTGAAAATGTGACATAGAAAATAAATGGTCCTCCAGAGGACCCATCAAATCCTATCTGTTGCCATGACGTGTGTTCTGAGCCTGCATGTTTTATAGTTGGATGTCACTGATGGCTTAGATCACGGACACAGTAGAAACACCAAATTGATTTTTTTCTGGAAGAAAAGCCTAGGGCATTCTCTCCCGCTCTTGTTACTTGTTCATTATAATTCAGGATAGTCAGATGACAGAATTCTGACCTGCGGATCCATAGAATGTCTGAGTTCTAGCTCCAGATTTACCACTAACAACTCCAACTCTTCCATCTTTTGTGAAGAAGACTGTGATTCAGTAAGGGTCGGGCGGAGCCAGAGACGATGTCCAACAGTGTTGTCTGGTGATAAAGCTGATCCGCAAGCCGCCCATGGAACAGCAAGGCCTTACGGCGTCGACCTCACACACGCAGCTGCAGCAGCTACGCTTACTCCACAGGGCACACGTGTGAGCAGTGAGAAAATATTTGGAGGGTAAAGCCCTTAGGTAAATCGAAAGTGTTATTACTTAAGATATTAGTACATCTTCTTTGAAGTAAATGATATGAAAATCTAATCTTGAAATACAAATCAAATACGAAATAATTACTTACTGACTCTTCTATAGGTGAGATATCAGGATGATATTCAATTATTGAAACCCCTAAAATCATTAGATTTTAAGGCATTTGAACATTTAAAAAATACATTTGTGCATGATTTCTCTCAGGAACAAATCTTACAGAAAGCTCTGAATGCCAGTAATTTATTATAAATGTAAATATTTGCTGTCAGATAATCATTCATTCTCTTCCTGATTTAAAGTCTTAACTGAGGGGCTGGGGATTTACCTCAGCGGCACAGCACCTGCCTGGCAAGCGTAAGGTTGTGAGTTCAATTCCTGGTACCAGAAAAAAAATTAAAAATAAAAATAAACAAATAAATAAAGTCTTAACTGAACTGAATGCAAAGAACAAATTCCACCAATTTTCCCCTGAGTGGCAAGTGGCAGCTCTAGCCCTTTGTGTAAGTACAGAGCACACATTTATGACTGAACTGCGAGGACACAACCAAGACAACGCAACATGCTAGAAATAATGAAGTCCATTGCTTTAGAAAGGCGAATGTTAGGGGTTGTGGATATAGCTCAGTGGCATAAGAGCCTGCCTGGCAAGCTCAAGGTTGTGAGTTTGATCCCCAGTACTGCAAAAACAAACAAACAAACAAACTTGAAAGGTAAATGTTGTGATGGTTTTCAGAAGGAGTATCTTTTTGCCTGTTTGAAAATTTCCTAATATTATCTTTAAACCTAATCCTAATCCAAACCAGAATTTTATTTAGAGATACTCAAAACAAATGATGCTGAATGATTGACCAAAAGAAAGCAAAATCTTTAGGTTGTTGAAGAGACTAAGAGTGTAGTGTGTATGTGTGTGTGTTTACTGGCTTTGCCGAGTTCTTAGAAGTTTACGCTGAATCAGTGAATTCAGGAATGGAAACAGTAAGCAACAGGTCATTTAGACAGAGAACCTGGGTAAAATTACAGATGTCTTGGATATTGAGAGCCAGGAGTTGGTATAAAGCACTTATTAAGCTGTATCTAAAAAGTGTACCACTAACCTGAGTGATTTTGCAATTTGGCTGTTAACAGAAAATTGAAAATAAGGTTAAAATAGTCCTTATCAAATTATTATTATTCAATGTTTTCTACAAATTGCATTTTAAAGGATATGACAAGATAGATAGATAGATAGATAGATAGATAGATAGATAGATAGATGATAGATAACTCTGGTACTCTAAGTGATCTGCATAGCAATTGTACTGCAATTTTACCCTACCCCTCTTCTGTAACTGATCAGTCAGAATCACTTTGTAAAACACGGCCTTCCCTCTGTCTGGTTAATAGCTCCTTGTTTATACGAATATGGCACTGACTCTAAAGACTTCTCTCAGAGTCTAGTTTTATATTTATACATTTATAATAACATAACAAGAATAAGTAGAAAGTCTATATATTTTCTCAATTTACTGAGCATTAAAGCAAGGGACAAAGAAATTAGGAAAGTCAGAGATTTTACGAAATATAAGGGATCTGATTGAATCCAGTCCAGGAAGATAGTTGTTTCCAAAAGTATTTATAAAAACACTGGCCATAAACTGTACGTGGTATCTGAGCCACACTTGCCTAGCTGTGGAGAACTGCTTGGTGTGCAATGCACACTCATACCAGCACTATTCACAACAGCCCAAAGGTAGAAACAGCCCGAATGTTTATCGGTAGATGAATGGAGAGCCTGAGTATAGGACACACTTCAGTGGTGTGAAAGTTAACTGATTGCACCAACGTGAGTGGGAAACACCCAACCAAACTGGATCAGGATAGTTCTGGATGTGGCTGAGGGATTTACTGAAGAGAAAAGACCCACCCTGGATGTGAGGGACTGCAACCAATAGGCTGGTGGCCTGAATGGAATGAAAGGGAACCAAGAAAGAAGGTCACTTCTGTTTCTTCAGAGGAGCTCCAGTCTTCACCTCTACCTTGGACATTGTCTCCTGCCTTCCGGCGCAGACTCTTCGGCTTTCTGACACGGACTCACACGGACACTGCGGGGAGCTCCAGGCCTTCAGCTGCGCCCTTCGGATCCCAGCGCACAGACAGCCCTTTGGTACTTTTCCACACCTAACTCTGTGGGCGGCCACTGTAAGCAAATCTTGTAAGTTCTTACATGTTTGTGCATCTTACATTAAATCTGCTTCCCTAGTAAGCACTGACTGATATGAATGGAATACAATTATTCAGCCATAGGAAAGGATCGAACACTCATACACGCTATAATTTGAATGAACCTTAAAGCGAGCTCTCTAAGTGAAAGAAGTGAGACAAAATGGTCATGTACTTGCTGGACCTGGTGGCGCACGCCTGCCATCCCAGCACTTGGAAGGCTGACACAAGAGGATTGCAATCATTTTGGGGCTAGCCTGGGCTACACAGTGAGTTCAAGGCTAGCCTGAACTACAAAGGGAGACCTTGCTTTTAAAAAAAAAAACACACATAGTAAACGATTCCATCTGTGTGAAATAGCCAGGACAGATAAATCCGCAGAGACAGAAAGCATGGTGGCGCTTAGCACAGGCAGGGGAAGGGAGAGTGGAGACTGATAACAGTGGGGTTTCCTTCTAGAGTGGTGAAAATGTTTTGTCTTATTTACTTGCTTGTGTTTCCGGTCGTTTTCTTTGTTAGTACAGGCTTGCAGTACGCGATGTCTACACTCCTTGTGGGGAGCTGGTACCCGCACATTATACACCCTCATTCTTTTCTTCACCCTCTTTCTCTGCCCTCCCATCCTTCTCTCGACCCCTTCCTTTTTTGGACACATTTTCAGCACGTAATGTTTCCATCCCTGGTGTGGAGTTGATACGGGTACATAACACACCTTAAATCTTGCTACATCCACTTTCCCTCTCCTCTCCCTCCTGCATCCACTTCCTGATCCTTTTCCCATTTGAGAAGCATCTATCTCCCTACGTCCTATTGGCTACCTTTCATTCTACTCTTTATACTTTGGGTTTCTCCTACAAGAGAAGCTTTGGGATTTAAGCTTGTGTGTCTCATTTATTTTACTTAACATTATGGTCTTAAAGTGCATCCAGTGACCCCAGTGTATCTTTCTTTGTGGCAGAATAGTACTCCACTATGTGTAAACACCACGTTGTCTTTACCCATTTGTCTATTAACAGACATCCAGGCCACTTCTGAGACTGAGATGTTACGGATTACACTGTTATAAACATGTAGGTGTGCATGGGTCCCTGTAATACAGTGTCTGTAACTCCTTCCGGAAAGTACCTAGGAAGGGAATAGCCGGATCAAATGGAAATTCTAGTTTCCATCACCATATTGACTTTCATAGTGGTTGTACTATTTACATTCCCACCAATAATCTAGAAGAGTTTCTTTTTCCCCACAGCCTCATCAGCACTTGTTATTATTTGATTTCATGGCCATTCTTTCTGGGGTAAGATGGAATCTCAGTTCATTTTAATTTGCTTTCTTTAATGGCCAGCAATGTTGAGCTTCCCTTCATGTATTTATTGGTCATTTGTACTTCTTTTTCTCTGAAGTATCTATTCATTTCACTTGCCCATTTTTTTAATTGGGTCTTTTGTGGGGGGGTCTATTTTTTAAGTTCTTTATATATTCTAGATATTAGTCTTCTGAAAAGTAGCGGGCAAACTTGTTCCCATACTTTAGGTTGTCTCTTTATAGAATGGTAGACATGTTTTGAAACCAGACGGAGGTGGTGGTACATGTTTGTAGTACAACACTGTATATGTACTAAATGCACTGAATTGTTTGCTTTAAAATGGATACATATGTGATAAGAACTGCACCTCAAAAAAAATAACAGTTTGAGAGTGAACAAAAGTGCAGTTAACACTCACTGCCTAGTTAGCGTGGTGCCTGGAAGATAGCAGGCGCTCCATAAATATTCACTGAGCAATGAATGAGTGAAAAGACTCACGTCGTCTTGCTGTATGGACTCTTTTCAGAAAGCCATCTTTCTGATACTTGGATTTTTCTCTAGTTGCAGTGGAACCAGAAAGAAATATTAGGACCCTAGAAGTTAGACAGGCAAAGAATGTTGGACAACAAATAGTGTAACCACCCTGTTTTTCAGCTGAGGAAGCTGAGGCCCACAGATGTGACCGGCCTTAATTAGATAATGGAGCCAGTTCGTCTCATCAGGAGACTAAAATCAAGCCCCAGGTTTCCAGCACTCTTTGCCGTTCCTCATTGCTTCAGCCTTGACCCCAGGTCCCTTGGACGGGTGGGGCCTGGGGGAGGAGGACAGAGTTGGCTAGACAACAGCCCTAACGAAGTTAGTTTACTCTTGTGGATCAGGACCCAGGCCATATTTGGGTGTGGAGGGAACACAGCTGTTCTAAGAAGAGGAAAAGCAAAGTGGGTGGTAAATAAATTATCAAAAGTTTAAAATGCAAATATCCCAATGCTGGATCCAATTCTATCCCCAGGAGGCAAGGATTTCCAATTATAACCCTTCTTCATAAGGGAGGTTATTTAGCTTGAAAGGAGAAGATGGAGGTAGGTCCCATTTAGAGCCAAGGAAAACAAATACATGCGCCCCTCGTATAATCTGTTAAAAGTACTATTTGGAATTTGATAGAATTTGGGGATCAAGGTCTGTTTCAGAGGAAATTTGACTAATAGGAGTGTTTACTCCTACATTTTTCAATAACACAATTTGCTTGTAGAGGTGAATCCTTTTGATTCCCTGCAAAGATACCACTTTAGCGTTTCAGCCTTTTTAAAAAATCCATGGTAAAAAGGCTTTTCCTATAAGTCAGTAGCAAGAGACTGAAGTTATCATTAAAAGGAATACTAGAGGATTTCTTCTCTTTTTGGTGCAAAAAAGGAGCTGACTGAGCTCTTAAATCATAGGGTGTGTGTGTGAGTGTGTGTGTATGTGCACGCGTGCACGCGCGTGCGTGTTGTAAAGTTCAGTACTGATGGAAAAGCGCCAAGGACTGTAATACACTAAGAACTGGATTACAGCCAAGTGCTTTGCTTTGGAGGAGGCAGCACGAGCCAGAGAATGCTCTCAGCACTGGTGGGAGGTTATTTGAAGTTGAGCGGGTCAGCCTATTTGGTGCCCAGGAGCAGAAAGAAACAATGGTTCTCTGATCATTAGGACAGTAATCCCAGCAGGGAGCCCGTCATCTTTGCAAGCAGAAGTGTCTCCAGGCTATGGCTTCATCTCTGAGGACTTTAACTTTGAGTAATCACGATATCTTTGTTAGAAGCAGGCCCTGCATGCTTACTTAGCAAACTTTCTTCCATAAACAGACATTATGGAAGGTGAAATTCTAGGGCTTGATCATTGTTCAGGTATCTTATAAAGCACAGCAATAAATATACTGCAAAATCACTAAGAAGAATGTACATATCTCAGTATACTTTTGTGTGTTTAATTCTCTTGTCCGTCCTTCCTTTCTTGACATTTTTCTTTTCCTTTGTATGTACTGTCACCTGATTCTATTTCCTATTTTCCAAAACCCTCTCTTCCTCTCCCACCTATTAAAATACTTTCCATGCTTAGTTTTTTCAATGTATATACAATATTTTCTGTCCTGGCCCTGCTAGCCTTAAACATCAAAACCAAAGCTAAATTTCTACAGTCAGAATTCTTTTTATTTCTTAATACCATTCACGCTCATAGGTCATAAATTTGACCTTTCCCTAGACCCAGTGCCCTTGATTTTTTCTTTTTTCCTATCATTTTATAGTGCTACCTTAGTGACCACATTTATTGATGTGACCCGTCTGATTTCTTCTCTTTTCTCAGCTTAACAGAGTTTATTTATTTGCTATTGTATGAGTACACATTCTCAGTACATAACATTACAGCCCTGTGTGGAGCTGGTGCGTATACATAACAACCTTGCTCCTCTTTGCATCCCCTTTCCTTCCCTCCATCTCTTGATCCCCTTCCCACCTGAGAATATCTATCTCCCAACTTTCTATTGTCTGTCCTTTTTCGCTCTTTATTTATAATTCGGTTTTTTTCATGTAAGAGAAACCAGATGACACTTAGGAAACTATGTGACATGTGTGTGTGTGATTATTTCACTTAACATTATGATCTCAAGATGCATCTTTTTCCCACAAATGACTCGAGTTTTTCTTTCTTTATGGCAGAGTAGTACTCCATTGTATGTGTTCTGTTTTTCATTCTTCTGTTGGTGGACATATAGGCTGCACAATATTATGAATAGGCCTAACAGAATATGCAGTCTCTGTGTCTATCACATTAAGACCTTGCTCATGGCAGTCTCCTTGTACTCTGGCTGGGCTAAAGTCTCTACTGCAGATGCTTTTCTGACTCACAGTAAACAACACAGTGTTGAGTGGGAAAATGCCATGACAGCAGAAACAAATGCTCGTGGAAAATACTAGAAAAGCAGCTTCTTAGAGGCAGCAAGTTGAGGAGACAATGAACAATAAAGGACAAGTATGAGAGACTCGCTGTACTTATTTACAGAGACTGCTAGGCTCTGCACATGCCTTGCATTTAGGCATAGATTTGTGAAGAGGCCCTTAATACACTCAGGGGAACAATTCTTTTTTCAGCCAACAACTTCTGCTATGAAGAATGATAAAAACATTATGGACTCGTAGAAACCTTTTTGTTGTAAGACACCAAGTTACTCCAATACATACAGACAAGGATAGATTACAAAGAAAAAAATTAAAAAGCCTAGAGGAATAATTTGAGTTGACAAATGCAAGCCAGTGGTCAAAGATGAATCTGAAATTTAAGTCTTATTTCAGAGAGTTGACAGTTATTTGGTAAGCCTAGGAAGTATAGATTGTCAATAAAATGTTTTATTTTCCACAGATCATCCTGATTAGTTATTGAAGCACATAAAACCAATGGACTAGATACAGATTCTGAACAAATGCATACAATCAGGCTGTAATGGTTAGTTTTGTAGGTCATTTTAACAGGATATCTGGGAGGCTAAGGCAGGAGGATAACACGTTTGAGGCCAGCCTGGGCTAAGTTGTAAGACTTTGTCTCAATAAGCAAAATAAAATAAACAAGCAAAAAAAGAGGATATCTGGATGGCTGGTAAGAAATTCTCTGCGTGTGACTGGATTTGAGTTCATACACTAAGATCTGCCCTCCTTATGTGGCCAGGTATCACCCAAGCCATTGAGGATCTTTCAGATTTCAGAGAGCTGATTGTGAGGCTTTTGGGCCT
The DNA here is from genome assembly GCF_000276665.1 of Chinchilla lanigera. Taxonomy (NCBI): domain Eukaryota; kingdom Metazoa; phylum Chordata; class Mammalia; order Rodentia; family Chinchillidae; genus Chinchilla; species Chinchilla lanigera. The sequence continues at coordinate 17,701,685 of NW_004955440.1, read as the reverse complement.
CTGTAATTAAATGAGCCAATCCTTATAATAAATCTCTTATACATATATGTGTGTATATGTAATATGTATACACATATGTATACGCATTACATAAATACACAATATATATACACAGTACATAAGTTTATGATGTATATAAAATCTCCTACTGATTCTGGTTCTCTAGAAAACTAACTAATCTAGAAGCCAATGATTGTTCCCTGCAATATATGCAAAAAAGAATGAGCATATTTCATAAATATTTTATGATTAAGAATTTTCTTTAAAAGATTTCATATGACATAATTATGTTAAAAAGATATTCTAGGGCCGGGGATATAGCTCAGCGGCATAGTGCCTGCCTGGCAAGTGCGAGGTCCTGAGTTCAACTCCTGGTACACACACCAAAAAAATTGAACACTGAAAAAGATATTCCCTACATAGCAGGACCTGGCCACCAGCCCAGTGGGAGGAATCCAGGTGTCTTAGTTACTTTTCTGTCATTACCAATACAAAATACCTGATGCCCAAATTAAAGAGGGAAAGGTTTGTTTAGCTCACAGTTTGTGGAGGTTTCAGTCTGTAGTCAGCTGGCTCCAAGGCAGAGGGACATGGTGAGGAGCAACAGTTCAAGGAGGCAGAAAATACAAAAGCAACAAGAGCAAAAACAGGGCCAAAAGGGAGGAGTAAGCCCGGTCCCCTCACATTGTGTGCAGGCTACCCACCCCAGGGCGGGTGCAGCTCTCATCCTGCCAAACCCAACACTAGACAATGAACCAATCACAAACTCTAGATTCAGCCACTTCGAAAATGCCCACCCCTCATGACTGCATGAGGCTTTGGGGGAACATCCAGATGAAATGTAAGATTCCACCCCTGGCCCCTCAAAGGCTCATGTACATCTTTGTATGTAAAAGGCATTTTAGTCCATCCCTAAGAGTTGCCAAAGTCCAAACACTCTCAGTATTGCTGTAAAGTCTAAGCTCCAAGTCTCCCCCAAGATCTAAGGCACACTCTTAGCTGTGAGCCCTTCTACAAATGAAAGAAAGTTAAACACTTCCAACATTCAATGGCACAAGATAAACATTTGTATTTCAAAAGTTACAAACGGGGAGATACAAAGGACTGGACCAAAGCAAGTCCAAAATCCAGCAGGGCAAACATGAAGTCCTGTAGTTCCACATGCAGCATCAGAGGCAATCTATGGCAAAGTGTGAGCTCCAAAGGGTTTGTGCAACTCCACCCCTATGGTGCTTCTGGTGGTTGTAGCTCCCATGGCTTCTCTCTCAGGCCTGCTCTGCTCCCTCCTTATAGCTTTTACCTCAGATGATCCACGTTCCTGACTTCTCTAAACTTTTGGGGTCTCCACTGCACCTTTGGCTTCACACTCACAGCTTCACACACTGCCCTCTCAGGGGCACACTGCCTGGCCTCCCAGGCCTTCTGAAATCTAGGCAGAAGCCTTCTTAACCCCGTAAGTCTTGCATTCTGCATGCACCTAAAACCAGTGCCATGTGGTTGCTGCCCAGGTCTGCTGCCTCCTGGAGCAATATCCAAGCTTCCCTCTCTCTTGGCTGTAGGAGGTACGTGCTTGGATCCCTGGGCACACTGAATCCAATTCTGCGGAACAAATTCTCTAGGTTACCGCCATCTTGGAACCTGGTTCAGCAACCACTGCCGTTCTGGAACACGGTGCTTGGCAACTTTCTCCTCACAGGAAGGTCTTTCACACTTGCAGTTTTGAGGTTGCAAAAGGTGGAGACCTACTGCTCTAGTGATGCCCTCAGGCCATCTTTTATGCTCTCCTGTTGCTTCTCAGCAATGAAGATCTCCCCAGCTCTCTCTTTGCAGTCCACAGCTTTACTGGACCTTCTTTCTGGCAAAACTCACAATATTTTTAATCATCCTGCTGGGCTCTTTGTACTTCATTCACAACATAAATCTGGCTAGAGTCCCCCGAGAATAGCCATGCCACTGCCTCAACATTAGACTGCCTTGAAAGTTCTTCTGCCACATTAATTAGTCCACTGACCTTAATCTCAGCCTCAGGTAAATTCTCTGGGCACAAGCAAAATGTAGACAAACTTTCTGCCAAGTCACAACACACCTCGTCTGGAGTCCAACAACCAATGCAATCCTTCTTTGCAGCAGAAACCTCTTGAACCTGGTCTTTATTGACAGGATTTCCATCAGCATTCTGGTCTTCTGAGCTCTGGCTAAAATCTCCTATACAGAGCAGCCTAAGGCATTCCAGCACTAGTCTTTCAGGTAACATCTCTGAACCTTTCCAAACTCTTCCCACAAGCCATTCCTAAAGACTCTTGAAACACATGGTCAGATACAGTCACAGCAACAACCCCACTTCTTTTTTTTTGTTTGTTTTTTGTTTTTCTCCGGTACTGGGAACCGAACTCACGACCTTGTGCTTGCCAGGCAGATGCTTTGCCACTGAGCTAAATCCCCAACCCCTAACCCCACTTCTTTGGTACCAGTTGTTTTGGTTACTTTTCTCTCATTGCTGAGACAAAATGCCCAACACCCAAAATTAAGGAGAGAAAGGTTTATTTAGCTTGCAATTTGTAGAGGTTTCAGTCCATAATCACTTGGCTCCAGAGCAGGGTGGCAGAAGACAGCAAAACCAACAAGAGGAAAAGGAACAAAAGGGGAGGAGCAAGCCTCCTTACCTCCCTTGTATTGAACGTAGGCTGCCTGCCCCAGGGTGGGTGCAGCATTACACCGCCAAACCTAGCACTAGACAATGAACCAACCACAAACTCCAGATTCAGCCACCTCCAAAAAGCTCATTCCCCATGACCACATGAGGCCTTGGGGGGACATCCAGACACAAGCCATGACACCAGGTGACTGGCTCCTCCCCACTACATCAGTGGTACTGGAGACCAGGGGAATGCCAGTCACACAGTAGGGCCCTGACTAGGGTGCATACGATGAACAGGCAGGACTAGCAGGGTGGAAAACTCTGAAGTAACGTTAACAATATGAGCCAACAGGTGGTGAGTGAGGTGAACCAGCGCCGTGCTTAGGGACAAAGACACGGAATAGAGCAGGTGAGTGGGACCGCCTGTTTTCTTTTTCTCTTTTCGACTTTATTTTTAATCTTTCTTTATTCTTATCTTTATTCTTTTCTTTTCTAAATGGCTGTGGAGAATGCCAGCCACAGAAAACTAACCCCATCCCCCAAACCCAGAGACCAAGTTCAGATAATCCCTTGCTTACTCCTTTCTTTTCTGTCCTCTTCTCCAGTTTCCCAAAGCTTATGTGATCATCCTTTGTCCTCCAGCATTATTTCAACTTCCTTTTCAGTTATCTTTCTTGTATCTACTATCCTTCTTAAATTTCCCCACCACAGGATGAAAGCACTCTAGCAAGGGGAAACACTTTGGATACAAGCTTCTAATTTGTGATCAGTTCTGTTAGACAACTGTAGATTTTGCTCCTGCGGTTTAAGGTACAAAACTAACAGTTACCACAATTTGTCAGTTTCTAAACTATGCTTGATGCTATTGTTATTGGTAATTGTACTACTTTAGCTAGAATGTCATTTCTGTTGTAATCAGTTGTTTTCCTTTCTGTAACAACTCTGGGAAGCTCTGGGGTAATAACCTCATCACAGCCCAAAATTAAAGGACTGGTGACTGAGCTGAACAGATACTAACACCTCAATCTTAATTAATTGTGAAGGTAGGATCTTGGGACAGACACAAACCAAGAACCTCATACACATAGAGAATATTCCTAAAAAGCAGACATTTCCTAGAGAGGCCTTGATACTAATGATATAGCTACCTACTACAGAAACTTACAAGAATCAACACAGGAAAAAAAATTAAAATGTTTTGAAATAGAAAATGATAAGACACAAAAGCAAGCAATCTCAGGTATCTAGCCCACCCTGAACAAGTCCAGAATACATCAAGATAGAGGAAAATGGAAGACACACACCTAAAATTTCTTCAAATAGCCATGAACAAAATAAATCCACACCCAGACATATAATAATCAAGATCCCAGAAATTCAGCATGAGAACAGAATATTAAAAACTGTTAGAGAACAGAAATAGATCAACTCTAAAGGAAATCCCATTAGAATCACAGCCAATTTCTCAACACAAACCCTCCAGTCAAGAAAAGATTAGAATGAAAAAAACACCTTCCAAACCAGATTGCTGTACCCTGCAAAACTATCTTTCAAAATTAATGGAGAAATAAGATACTTCCATGACAAAGAACAACTGAAGAAATTCATGACTACCAAAGCAACACTACAAAGAGTACTGAAAGATAATCTAGACCGAGATTAAAATGACCACAATTCCAAGAACAACAACAGAGAAAAAGCACCAGGAAGGGCAAGCAATTAAACGGGGAGGAAAAGCAGGGAACCAGCGGCAGGAAAATAACAGGACAAAGATAAACCAATACATCTCAGTTATAACTATCAATGTAAATGCCCTCAGTTCACCAATCAAAAGAAACAGAGTGGCAGAATGGATCAAGAGA
>NW_004955440.1:17670230-17696570 GCF_000276665.1 Chinchilla lanigera | reverse complement strand
CAAACTTGTGGACAAATGGACTTAGATGTTTACAAAGTGTTCCACCCAAAGTCATCAGAATACATATCCATCTCAACTGTACATGGGACAGTCTCTAAAATAGACCATATACTAGCCCATAGGCTGTGCTTAAGTAAATACAAAGGAATTAAAAGTATCCCATACATATTATCTGATCATAGTGCAATGAAATTGTAAATTAATGGCAAAACAAACCACAAAAATTCCATAAACACATGGAAATTAAATAATACCCTCCTGAACAACCAATAGGTCACAGAGGAAATTAAAGAAGAAATTAAACAATATCTACAATTAAATGAAAATGCAGATGCAACATACCAGAATCTATGGGATTCAGTGAAAGCAGACCTAAGAAGGAAAATTATTGTGGTGAATTTTCACATCAAGAAAACACAGTGAGCACAAATACGCAATCTAATGTTGTCCCTCAAGCTTTTAGAAAAAGAAGAGCAAGCCCAAAACCCATACAGGAAATTATAAAGATCAGAGCAGAAATTAACACAATGGAGACTAAGAAAACAATACAGGGGTTGGGGATTTAGCTCAGGGGCACAGCGCCTGCCTGGCAAGCATGAGGTCATGAGTTCAATTCCCAGTACCAGAAAAAAAAATACAAAAGATTAATGAATTGAAGAGTTGATACTTTGAAAGAATAAATAAAACTGATAAATCTAGTCAACCTTATCAAAAAAAGAAAAAAAACCTCAAATTCATATGATGAGGAATGAAAAGTGTGAGATCATACAGATCCTGTGGCAGTTCACAAGATCATTGTGATCTTGTGAAAACAGAAGAAATAGACGTTCCCAGATATGCATGAATTACCAAGGCTGAATCAGGAAGTTATAGAAATTCTGAATCAGGCAAATAAATACATGAAAAAATGTTCAACATCATTGGTCATTCGAGAGATGCAAATTAAAACAACACTGAGATCTCATTTCACTCCAGAAAGAATGGCTGTCATCAAGAAGTCAACCAATAACAAATGTTAGGGGGAGGTGTGAGGGGAAAAGGAACACTTCTCCACTGCTGGTGGGAGTGTAGATTGGTGCAACCACTGTGGAAATCAGTGTGGAGAGCCCTCAAAAAACTAGGATTAGAGGTCCCATTCCACCCAGCTATTCCCCTTCTGGGTATTTTCCCAGAAGAATTAAAAACATCAGACCACAGTGTTATGTGTGCATCCATGCTTATTTCAGCACAGTTTGTAATAGTTAAATCATGGAAACAATCCAAATACCCACCAACTGAGGAATGGATAAAAGAAGATGTAGTATTTTTGTACAACAGAGTACTACTCAGCCATAAGGAAGAATAAACTTGAGACTTTTATAGGTAAATGGATGCAGCTTGAGACCATACTCATAAGTGAAGTAAGTCAGACTCACATGCGTAAACATCATATTTTCTCCCTGGTGTGAGAAATTGAAAGAGTAAATATGGTCTAAAATGTACACTAAATATTGTGAAATGGGAAGAAATTGGTTAAAACAAAAAGGAACTAGGATGGGAGAAAGAGGAGAGGAAGGATGATGGGAAAAGGAAGAATAATACGAATTAGCTCTCCTATTAGTGTCTCTTAGGTCATTGACAAGGAAGGTTTGTGCTAATATCAATTGGAGAACTTTTTATGCCCATATCCTGTCCTCTGAGTAATTACTTTGAAATAAGAATATGCAATGTATTAACTCTTGTTATTCTCTTATTATTGTGTTATGAAATTGTTTTACTTTTTTCCATAAAATAAAAAAAGATAAAATACAAATTTTAAAATGTTATTAAAGTTTCAAATCCCAAGACTTATCTGTATTTAAAAAGTAAATGTACCAGACTGGCTGCCTAATCTTTGTTAATATAGAATTTTATGCAAAGTGTTACACAGTTTGTTAACGTCAACAGAATCTCATGTGATTTTGAAAGCTATCAAACTTTACGTTGAATATGCTGTCATTTACAGTGCCAGCAAAAGTATAATGAAAATGATAATATTATATGGATTACTCTACAAGGCTAATAGTGGAAAGGAGCTGAAACTGAAGATAATATTTACAGAGAAGAGAACAATATATTCATGTCTTTATGTAAATATATAACAAAATAATGCCTCCTTAATTAACATAAATTGCAGACTGAGTAAATTACTAATTCAGTGTAAATGAGCTGGCTGTATAACTAGTTACTTGACATTCAGTTATTTTGCACATGTTTAATTCCATTTTATTTTTGGTTAAGAATATAATGTAATAGTTTTAAGCAAATCCTTTAGGGAACAATTGCCTTCTTAGAAATTACAATGAAAATTTAAAATAACCAAAAATGAAAGATGGAATGCAAAATAAGTACTGGTTATATGAGTTTTTAATTATCTGAAATAAGTTCATGTCTTCTGAAATATATCTTTTCCTTAACATTTCTTTGCTTAATCAAATATTCATTTAGTAGATCAACTCAGTTTCCTTATCTTTGGTCCATGATTAACTGAGAAATTATTTGCTATGTTATTATGTTCTTAGTGATTGCCTTGACTATTATTGCATGCATTTGTGAATCCTCAGAATTTAATCTTTATTGCTTTAATTTCCTTTCCAGAAAATCTAGAATCTTACAAATCTTTAATATTTATCTCTCTTCTGATATATTATTGTTTTACGTTTTTGCCCATGTTTTAAAGACTGACAGTCATTACTGTACTGTCTATGCAGTAAACACATATTTAGATTTATCCAAGTGTTTTCATTTTATCTACAGCTCCAGTTGTTATTATTTAATTCTACTTAAACAATGTCTCCTAGGGCTTGGGGTACAGCTCAGTTGTAGAGTACTTGCCAAACAAAGTGAGACCTTGGGTTCAATCCTTCACTATGAACTCTAGTGGAGATGTGCAGAGAGTGAGCCCCTCAGTTTTAGTTTTCCACAAATGTCCCTCACTTTCCCTGCATTACTCAGGAGCGCTCTCATTGCACATAGATTTCCACTTTGGTCATTTGTTTTTTATGCCTTAGAGTTATACCATTGTCTTTTGGCTTTCATTGTGTTTGCTGAGAAATTAGCTATTGGCTCTTAGTAAATTACAGTCATGTGCGACATGACAGATTTTCAGGTCAGCAACAGGAAGTACATTATGGTGGTCCCATAAGATTATAATGGGGCTGAAAATTTCTATCAGCTAGTGATGTGGTAGGTGTCACAAGAACACGGCTCAGTGCGTTACTACATGTGGTGGGGATGCTGGTGACACAACCTGCTATGTTACCCACCAGCGTCACAAGAAGTAGCACATGCAATTGCGTACAGTGTGTGACGCTTGATAGTGTAATGAAAGACTGTTACTGGTATATGCACTTACTATACTATATTTTACTACTATTTTAGCATATACTTCTTTTACTAATATTTTTAAAAAGTTAACCATAAAACAGGCTCAGTTAGATCTCTTAGGAGGACTTTAAGAAGGCGTTTTTTGCCATAAGAGATGCAGTTCCATGTACAATGTTTTTTTAAAGTTAAATATTATTACAAAGAAATGAAGGTTTAGCTGGGCATGGTAGCACATGTCTGTAATCCCAGCACTTGGGAGGCTGAGACAGGAAAACTGCCGTGAGTTCAAGGTCAGCCTGGGCTGCATAATGAGTCCAAGGCCAGTCTGAACTATATGTTGAGACCACCTCAAAGAAACAATAAATGAATAAATAAGGCTTTAAAAATGTTTTTCAGTCAAAAGTTTAAAAATTAAAAAGTTTATATGGCAAAATGTTATAATGAATTTAGATTAATGTACTATTGACGAAAGAAAAATATTTTTTTATAAATGCAGTGTAGCGTGTGTGTCCAGTGTTACAATGTCTGTAACAGTATACAGGAATGTCTGAGACCGTCACACTAACTCGCTCCCTGACACGCAAAGCAACTTCTAGTAATGCCAACTCCATTCATGGTGAGTTTCCTAAACGGGGGGACCAGTTTTTAAAAATCTTTGCCTGTGTTTTCACTGCACCTTTTCTGCGTTCGCACACCCAAGTACTGAGGTGACGGTGCCTGCAGTATTCAGTGCAGTGACCCGCTATGCAAGTGCGCAGTCTAGGAGCCCGGGCTGTGCCGAGCACCCCGGGCTCCTAGGGCTCCTGTAGGCGTTACCACCTATGCGAGTACGCATGCTCTGTGGGCTGCGCGGTGACTCAAGCGCTCTCAGGAGTCTTTCTCAGAGCACACCCTGTGGTAGGTGACACGGGAAGGACGGCACTGCTCCTTTGCTCTAATCTGGCTGCTTCCTCCTCCTTCCACTCCCCACTGATTTTTAATATCATCTACTTATATTTTCATGGATTCTACTATGATGGGCCTAGGTGTAATTTCTTTTAGATTTGTCCTGTTTAGAGTTTTTAGTATTGCTGAATTTTTAAGTTATTTTTCATCAGTTGTCTTCTCTTCAAAAGAGTGGTTCTCTCTTCAGTTTGTTTCTTCTTAGTCTCTTTCCTCCACTTCTAGGACTTCAGCAATACCTACACATTATGTTTTCACACTTTACCAATCACGTATACCCTTCTATATTTTTCCTTCTTTTGTCTCTTTGTGCTTCATTCTGAAAGCACTAATAGCCCACTTCCTGTTATGAAGTGTGTAGGCAATCAGAAGTTAAATTAGAGGTCATTTAAAAATTTAACTTCTACCGGGTGTGGTGACACACACCTGTAACACGCCTGTAATCGCAGCAGGAAGGATCTTCCAAGTTCGAGGCCAGCCAGGGCTACAAGGTGAGCTCAAGGCCAGCCTGAGCTGCATAGAGAAACCCTGTTTCAAAAAGACAAAAAAAAAAAAAAAAAAAAATTTGTCTTCTGATTGCCTACAAACTTTGTGATAGGAAGTGGGCTGTTGATTTTTGTTATTTTCCTGGGATTAATTTAGCAGAATGAATGAGGAGAGCCTTAAGTCAGAAAAGTAAGGTTTCCCTGAAAGTTTGGAAACATTATGTGCCTCTAATGACCGAGCTGAGAAGCAGCTCCTCACAGGTATGAACACAGAAAGACATCCTCCTGTTAACGCTTTCAGACTTTGTTCCAAGCCAGCCATAAAACTAGCATAAAATATGAAACTTATGTTTCCAATATTATGGCTTGCTGCGGGTAGGTCAAATGGTAAGCCTTGTAGTTTTTGCTTTGAATGCAATGTAAAAATGAATTGGAATGTTTCTTTGAAAATGACAGATGGTTTAACTTTGATTCATTGGTGTATATTACAAAATAAATGTGGGACTTTGAGCTCACTTTTTGTGATATATGATCCTAGTCTGATTTTTTTATATCCAGTGGTATGATGTAGGTTTGATATTTTAAAATAACATTGCGAAATGGAAACCCATTCACCTACCTCTCAGAAAAAAAGATAAATTGTATGTTAACCTGTGTAGGAGTCAGAACAGAAGCCAGGCTTGAGGGGCTTAGAGTTTATGACTCGGACTCCTGGATCAACCAGGAATAATCGGCAACTGAAACAGAGCAGTTAGAGAAAACGCAGCTGAGGGACTCACTCCCTTCCGCCCATTTCATGCCAAACAACACCTTGTGGCCACTCCTCCTGCCATTGTCCTAAGAGAGGAAGAAAATAAAACAAAAAAACCCAGGGGATTTCTGATACGAGGGAGACGCGAGGTGTTGGGACTCCCAGCCTGGGACCAGCGTGCTCTTGGAAAGCCCCTGCGATGGTACGGTCAGTGACGCCTGTCGGTCCCGCCTAGAGACCAGGAGAGGCCCCTGGGATGAGGCGCATGTCCTTTAAATTCTGAAAGCCCGATTTTGGGGGCTGCTGTTCTGCTCCTGTATGCTATGAGCTGTGCGCAGTGCTTCCGTTTTCTGCCACTCGGCACATGTTTCTGTCTGTTTGTTGGCACGGACCTGCCCTGGGCACAACTTCCGGGGATCTTTAGGACACCTAGCTGCTTGCTGCTTGCTGCTGAGCGCACACGGGCAGTTCTTTGCGGGCCTGACACAGAGCCCGGACTATTCCTGCCCCTTAGGCCGGAACATCCTCGAGGAGTTCCAGCCAGGAGACATCAGGAGACATCAGTGGAGACCAGGAGACGTCGCTGGACACTGGCTCTCAAGCAGCCAGCAGCCAGCAGCAAAGAAGCCCGCCCGGCCAGAGAGGAAGGTAATGCCCGCTGGCTCCCTCGGGAAGACTCTCTCCCTCTTGGTTGGGTGCACAGGACAGATTCCCAAGGCAAGCAGCTGATCTGTTTGCTGTTTGGAAATTACTAGGCTGTGGGGCAGAAGGCTTCTGCCTTCGCTGAGGGTAGAGGACCCTGTGGATCAGCTGGGCTTGCGTTTTGTTGACGGCCCTCGTGGCCTGCAGACCTGCTCCAGGGCTGACTCCCCGGGGAGTGGAGGCGGGCGGGGTGTGGGGCGGTGGCACTGCCTCGGCGTCACCACCCTCAACGGGGAACTGGGAAGCATGGCCACGGCCCACCTGAAGTTGGTGCTCTCCGTTGTGGGGGCGGCTGGCCGTGTGCCCTCCTCCGAGCCTTGAGGGGCCCTGGCACAGTGCCAAGCTGCCTGTGGGCCACACTCAGCGAGGGTTTTTCACTGGTGTGTCTGCCTCTGCCTCTGCCTCTCTGTCTGTCTCTCTGTCTGTCTGTGTCTGTCTGTGTCTCTGTCTGTCTCTCTGTCTGTCTCTGTCTGTCTCTCTGTCTGTCTCTGTTCTCGGCTTGGAAGTTCTGGGCCCTGCCCTGCTCCCCTTCACGCTCTTGTCTATCAGGGTATTCAATTCTGGCTTTTTAGTGCTGAGCAACTCAGAGAAAAAGAGTTAAAAAGTACAATGCTTCCTCACATGGAACAGAAGGAAAAGTGTCTGGTCATTCTGAAAGAGGTTGTTTTTGCATCGCGCAGTCCGTGAAAAGTGGTGGCTGCTCCTCAGGCTCTGGCTGAAGCGGCTGGTTCTTCTCCGGTCCTAATGCCCCCCCACAGCTGCACCTCCCGAGTTACTCCTCCAGTGATAGTTTTTCTCTCCATTCTGCTTGGTTTTGCTTGTGCTGCAGTAAGTGTAGCTTCAAGTTTACACCCCTGTCGAAAAGGATCTGTAACTTGTGTGTACTGACTGAATTTACACAGTGCCTGACTTTACTCTGAGATCTTGTCACCAGGTGTGTATGTGCTGTGGTTCGATCTGTGGGACCAGGGTTTCTCTCGACACCGGTATCATCTCCTGCTCTTGGGCTGCTGGACTGTGGGGTATCATCTGTGGAAGCGGCCGTGTCTCAGCCAGAGGGGCTGAGAACCGCACCTGTAATTGTCCAGGTTTGGGGGTTTGGGGTTGTACTCGCTACCCGCTCCCTAGACGGGACATTAGGTGGTTTTTGACTTGGCTAAGAGACGTTCAGCCAATAAGGTATTCCAGACCTGGACTCTGTGTCTGGACTTTTTGTGGACATAGGGGAGATTCTAAAGTTCAAAAGCAAAAATGGCCGGGCGTTGTGGTGCACACCTGTAATCCCAGCACTCAGAAGGCTGAGGCAGGAGGGTCGCTGTGAGTTTGAGGCCAGCCTGGGCTACATAATGAGTTAAAGGCCAACCTGCACTACATAGCAAGACCATGTCTCCAAAAAACAAAAAAAAAGGCAAAAATGACGTGTTCCCACCCAGGGCTGGAGATGTGCGTGTCCCGGAGCATTCATCGATAGCAGGGGTGCATTGATGGAAGCAGAAACGTTATAGGTAATCCAGAGGGTGCCCTGTCGGGTTCCCACGTGGGAGCTCACTCCGGGGAAGGCTCTGAAAGGACTCTATGACCTAACCCCAAGGACTTCAGCCTTAGCAGATCATGGCTCTGGGCTCAAAGGCACAGGAACTGTCAGGAGATGCCCTGTCAGGGACCAGCTCCGAGATAGGCCTGTTAGGCTTCCCACAGCTCCTGCCCATAAAGCCCATCTTGGGGTATTTATCCCACCTGACCCCCGGTTAAATGGCTTCTCAGCTGGTCCCCTTTTCAGTTACAGATATTCAGCAGTGCAAGGAAAAGCTGGGTAGACTCTCAGAGGACCCTGAAAAGGTTCCTAATGGTGAAAGTTCGCTCATCTCGCTGGCCGGGGGGCTGGCCGGTGTCTTCCGGTTTCTGGCTGCACAGCAGTGGAAAAGAAGCCGATTACAAGGGCTGAAAGGCAGGCTGGTGATAAAGTCACTGCAGTTTGGCCTCTGATAATCAGCCGACTGCTGTGTTCTTTGGATTCCATGAGGGGCGCGAGTGGGACTATAACACCGGAGGTGGAGAAGCCAAACAAAAGCTATACCTTCATGCCATCTTAGCAGGTACGCCAGGAGGAATTCCCAAACCTGTGAAGTAGGATAGGCTCAGGTCTGTTAGTAGAGGATTTGACGAGAAGCCGGTTGCTTTTCAGCTCTGGCTTGGAGAAGTGCTCTGTATACACACTACTTAGATGCTGAGCCCAAGGCCGGGAGTGGGAGTGCATGCCTGTAATCCCAGCACTCAGGACGCTGAGGCAGGAGGATCGTTGCAAGTTCAAGACTAGCCTGGGCTACAAAGTGAGCTCAAGGCCAGCCTGAACTGCGTAGCGAGACCCTGCCTCAAAAAGACACACACACACACACACACACACACACACACACACACACACACAAAAGATGCTGAGCCCAGAGAAGGTCAGTTTATCCCACAGCAATGTTTTGTCAGTCAGTCAGCTCCAGACACTAGGAAAAAGCTCCAGCGACTCCAACTTGGCCCACACATTGAAGTAAGTCAATTGGTCAGCGTAGCTTATTTGGTCTTTAACATCCATGATGAAACAGCGCAAATGAGAGCTCAGTGAGGAAGAGGCAGTGGCAGTTGCCCTCTCTGCTAAAGCCCACAGCACTCAGGGAAACTGAGGCAACCCAAAAAGTGATGTAAACGAGATAAAGGGCATCAAGCACAAGCGAGTGGGGTGCTGGGCAAAAGAGCGGCCCAGAAACCACCTCAGCCTTGCCCGGTGCGTCAGACGCGGAAGGGGCCTTGGCCTGGGCGGGGGGACACTCCGCATTCGCAGTGGGAGGAAGTGCCGGGAAGGAGGCCGAGCCGGTGACCGACGGCGCGTGCGGCAGCCCGCAGGGCACCAGCGCAGGAGCATTCCTATCAGGGTACAGGAGGCTGGGGTGACTCTAGAGGTAGAGGCCAAACCAACTGTATTTCTCTGTGAGGCCGGAGCAACATACTCAGTTCTAGTTTCCTACTGGGGTGAATTTCATGCCTTTCAAAGTTGTTGGGGGTCTTGGTGACGCTGCGCTGACAGTTTTCTGTTATCCCCCACTCTGGACTGCTGTTGATTTCCCTTTCCAAGCTGCCCTTACGGTGATACTAGAATGCGCCAATACCAGTAATCGGGAGAGATACGCTCCTCCAACTCAGGGCCGCCCTAATGTTCAAGCTCTGGCCACCATGTCCGAGCTGCTAGGGACTCAAGCAGCTTGATCCCACGGGACCTGATGTCTCTGCTGAGAGTTGATCCCCAAGCATGCTACGACAGCACCCCAGGGAGAGCTGTCAGGAGCACTCCAGTAGTCATTCAGTTGATAGACCCTGACCTATATCCTCACAGAAAGCAGCAGTACCTTAAGGAAGAAGCTAGGCAGGGGGAAAGCCCACTATTGATCAGTTTTTGGCTACGGGGTTACTGGTGCCGTGCCAGTCCCCAGGAGTGCTCCCATCTTACCAATGGTCAAGGCACTGGGAGAATGTTGCCTCATATAAGATCTCAGAGCCATCAGGGAGGCAGTGGTACCCATTCACTCTTTAGTGGCAGACCTGTGTACCTGCATACCCTTTAGCTCAGACCCCAGGAGACACTGAATGGTCTTCTGTCCGTGATCTCAAGGGTGCCTTCTTTTATACCCATGCAGATCCTAACTACCAATATTTGTTTGCCTTTGAATGGGAAGATTCCCAAGCAGGACATTGCCATCAGGATACTTGGACTGTCTTGCCTCAGGGTTTTACAGACAGTCTCTACCTGTTTGCACAGGCTTCAGCTCAAGACCTAAAGAGTTCAAGTTCAGAATGGGAGGCATGTTACAGTGTATAGATGACCTCCTCACCAGTAGTCTCACTAAGGAGTTGTCTGACAAAAACTTTGTTAAGTCTCTCAATTTTCTAACAGAAAGGAGTTACAAGGTATCCCACTTTAAGGCCCAGATTTCTCAAAAAAGGTGACATATCTAGGATACATTTTAACTCCAGGACAAAGACAAATGTCCCCAAGGAGAACAGAAGCAATTTGCCGTCTGGGCCTTCCGGAGTCTAAACAGCAGCTGAGGGCTTTCTCGGGCATGCTAGGCATCTGCCACATACGCATGCCTCGTTTCGGAGTAATAGCCAAACCCCTACATGAGGCAACTTGAAGGCCAGAATCTAAACCCTTGAAGTGGACAGCATCCACTCGAGGGGCTTTTAAACCCTTCAAATGGACCTGATGCAGGCCTCCACATTGGGAACCCCAGACCTAACTACGTCCGCTCTGTTTATGGCCGAAAAGGAAGAGGAGCCGCGGGACTGCTGACCTAGTATCTGGACAAGGAGAACTGACCGGTTGCCCACTTTCCCAGGTGACTAGATGGAGTGACACAGGGTTCTGCCTGTAAGAAGGAGCTGCTATTTCTTGCACTCTTAGTCCAAGAAGCCGTTATGCTAACCTTGGGCCTAAAGCTCTTAGTTCTAGCCCCACACCAGGTAAAGGCTCTGTTCAAACTCAAGGCATGTTTGTGGATGTCTAGAGAAGGCTCACGAAATGCCAGGCTATTCCTATGGAAAATCCAGATGTTTCTCTTCAGCCCTGCACTGTTTTAAAGCCAGCCACTCTTCCCCAACTAACCAACAGATAGAACACGAGTGTGGACAAACCATCACCCAAAATTATGCCGGCTGCCCCAACCTGAGGGACCAGCCATGACAGGGACAGATGGCATATAGTTCACTGACGCAGCAGCTTCCTAAGCATTAGGAAGGCAGGTTATGCCACAGTCAGCCCTGGCCAGGCCCTTAAAGCTAAAGGACTTTCCCCTGGAACTTCTGCCCAAAAGGCAGAACTTGTCACCCTCACATGCTCTCCTTGACTTCCCCAGGGTAAGACAGTCAATATATACACGGACTCCAAATACGCCTTTCTGGTCTTGCATGTGCATGTAGCTGTCTGGAAATAAATGGGTCTTTTGATCAGTCAGCAGTCTCCAATAAAACATAGACACAGAGATACTCGCCCTCCTTAGAACAGTAAATCTCCCAAGTGAAGTAGGGACCTTAAGCTTCCTTGGGTCCTGTCTCCCAGGGTCATTCTAAAGCAGATTCCACAGTCAAACAGGCAACTCTGCCGTGCAGTTCTGGTCCTTCAGTAGCTCCACCTGTGTCCTATTCCAGAGTCCTGATTTAGAGCCAGGGTATTCCAAAGAGGAGCCCCAAGGGACTCACAAAGCGGGAGGGGTGTAAAAGGGCCAGTGGTGCTATGGGGGACTCTGCTTGTTGTTGCCACAACACACGCAGTGCCAAGTCATTAAGTCCCTACGCGATGCCCTCGCCTAGGTTGAGATGCCGCCACATAGGCTCTTTGTAGAGCCTGCAGTCCATGATAGGGCAACCCAGCTCTATACGGTGTCCTGTCTGTGCCCTCCATAACTCAGAGACTCCTCCTCCCCACTGCCTGAGCCAGTGCAAAGGTGTGGGTCCTCCCTGGAGAAGACTGGCATAAATATGTCCTATATCTCACAAAAACATGATTAGGATTAGAGTGAATTCTGGAACAAGCATGCGTGTTGAGAGCCCCTGTGATGGCACAGCACCCTGTCAGTGATGCCTGTCGGTCACACCTACAGATTCCGGCAAGGCACCTGGGCTGAGGTGCATATCCTTTAAATCCTGAAAGCCTGATTTACTGGGACTGCTGTTACTGCTTCTGTGTCAATGTTTTTGTTTTCTGTCACCCTGGCACCATTTTTCTGTCTGTGCCATACTGTTGCATAATTTAAGAAATCAGAGAGACTGTGGGAGAAACAGGAGGATTTATTTTAGGTGTACACTCAGCAGACTCATGTCCAAAGGGCTGAGCCCGGAGCAAAGGAAGGCCTTCAGCTGTATACATGTTGTTGAGAGGATTGGTCCCCAGTGGTGCAAAACTTGTGGGCAGGCAAGCAAGTTGGCAGAAGAACACGGCAGTTTATTAACCTGTGACAGTTTTGCAATTTAGTATATCTTGGTGACCCTGCTTGGGCATAGCAGGATGTTATGAGCACAAGAGGTTATAAAACTTTTTTTATAGGGACAAAAGTTACTGATTTTCTCTGTATTAGGACAAAGCACACCAGCTGGAGGGCAGGGGAAATCTAAAGGGTAATTGTTTATGTTGGAGAAACTTATTTTTTTCTTTTTAAGTTCTGCCTCAGTATCTTTTTTGGCACAGACTTGCCCTGAGCACAACTCCCCGTGATCTTCAGTAAAGTAGCAGCTTGCCACTTGCTACGAGGTATACAGTTGACAATTCTTTGCTTGTCATACACAAGAGCCTGGACTATACCTGCCCATAGCACAGTAACAGAAGTTATTTTGAGAATTTTCATTCAGCCCAGCTATTCCCCTTCTTGGTATCTTCCTGAAAGAACTAAAAGCATCATGCCTCAGTCCTGTATTCACACCCATAATTAAAGCAGCACAGTTTGCAATAGCTCAATCTTGGAAACAGCCCAAATAGCCATCAACTGATGAGTGGATAAAGGTGTTTTTGTATACAATAGAGTACTTTACAGCCGTGAAGAAGGATAAACTTCAGACATTTCTAGTTACATGGATGCACCTTGAGACCATATTCTTGAGTGAAATAAATTGGACACACATTTGTAAATATCACAGTGTTCCTCTGGTGTGAGAAACTGAAAGTGTAAAAAAGGACCAAAATGTATAATAGATATTGTGAAATAGGAAGAAAATGTTCAAATGGGAAGGGGAACTAAGGAGAGGGAGGGGGGAAGGAAGGAAGAGAAAAGGAAAAACAAGAAAAGAAGGAAAAATGGAAACAAAGCTTTCATAAATAAGGAGGGAAAGGGAGGGCAGGGGAGAGAAAAAAAAAGAATTAAGTTATGTACAGGTACAAATTCCCTATGATGGATGTGATCATTACGTATACCTAAAATGTACCAGTGAGCCTAATTAGTTTAAAAAATAAAAAAAGGTCTTAACGTATTATCGTGTACAAATTGCTGGCATAATCATCACCCAGCGTCCCAAACCATTTACTGCATCACACTGAAAAATTAATATTAGGAAGAGTTTTCACCACTAATTGTGTTGCTGTTTGTCTGACCTTTTATACCCAGTGGTGTTTCTTTTGTGAAGTTGGGGAAGCTGGCGTTTGGTGCCTATGTGTTTGTGACTGTTATCTCTTCCTATTGAATTGTTTCCTTAACTGGTAAGTAGTGACCTTCATTGCCTTTCTGATCAGTTTCAGCTTGAAGTCCATTTATCTGAAAATAGAATAGCAGCTCCTGCCTGTTTGGGGGTTCTTTTTACATGGGGTATTGTTTTTCATTCTTAGATTCTTTTAGTCTATGAATTTCTCTTTGGATTAGATGTGGGTTTTGCATACAGCATATTGAGGGATTTGGTTTCTTGACCCATTCTGACAGTCTGTGCCTTCTGACCGCTGAATCACGGCCGTTCCCGTCAGGACTCACTCCGAATGGTGCTGACTTACTCCTCTCTTTGCATTACTTTCCTGTTGTTGACTTTTCTTTCCACCCCTGCTGTTTAACTGCTCATCCTGAGTGGTGAGTTCATTCTGCTAGTCCCTCATTGTCCCTTTCAACGATATTCTTGAGAATTTTTTAGAGTTCTGATTTTATTAGTCATGAGTTTGTTGTGCTACACCTTATCACTACACCACCACCCCCAAGTTTGAAGGATAGTTTTGCAGAATACATCAGTCTGGGTTGGAAGCTGTTTTGTGTTAGGGCTTGAAACCCTTCATTCCAAGCTCTCTTGGCCTTTTTTTTTTTTTTTTTTTTTTTTTTTTTTGTTTTTTCTCCGGTACCGGGAACCGAACTCACGACCTTGTGCTTGCCAGGCAGGCGCTTTGCCACTGAGCTAAATCCCCAGCCCCTGCTCTCTTGGCCTTTAAGATTTGTGTTGAGAAGCCTACTATAATTCTAATGGGTTTACTTTTACAAGTGATTTACTGCTTTTTTTCTAACAGCTTTTAAGATCCTGTCCTTGTATTAGATTTCTGGGATTGTGACTATAATGCGTCATGGAGAGATTATTTTCTGATGATGACTATTTAGGGTTCTCTATGCTTTCACTTATCTATATGTCAAATTCTTTTCCTGTAATTAGAAAATTTTCCATATAATTATTTCTATAAACTGGTTTTATATGCCAGTTTGTGCTGTCCTCTGATTTTTCACTAATTTCATTTAATCTTAGTCTTCTTTGCATCATCTAGCAGCTCTTGAACCCATTTTTCATGTTTTCTGAGTCTTTGCCTTTTCTAGTTTGCCATTAATTCTATCCACTGAAACTTTTGTTTTAAATATTAAATTTTTACTTAATCTGATAAAAGTCACTTATGAAAAACTTATTGCCAACATCATATTAAATGGGGAAAACCTAAAAGCTTTCCTTCTAAAATCAAGAACAGTACAAGGATGTCTACTCCTGTTTAATGTAGTCCTCAAAACATTAGCCAGAGCAATAAGGTAAGAGAAAAAAATAAAAGGATAGGTACAGGAAAGGAAAAATTTAAAGTATCATTATTTGCAAATGACATGATCTTCTACTAATAAGACCCAAAAATTCCACTCAAAAGCTCTTAGAATAGCCAAATTCAGCAATGTAGCAGGATATGAAATCTGCATACAAAAATCAGTAGCATTCCTATATACTACTAATTAACTAATTGAGGAAGAAATTAGGAAACTGATATTCACAGTGGGATTGAAAGGGAAAACTATACAAGAGAAATTGTTCCTCTAAAACTTTGTTCTTTTGAAACTGCCTAGCTCTGTAACTGCTCCATAGCTTTGTAATTACTTTCTTAACCCAAGAGTGTAACCGAACGTATAGGATGCCTGATTGTACCATGGTACCAAGCTTCATGAACTGATGATTTCACTCTACTAGCTAATCAGAACTGCCGGGCTGTTCTGTCTCACCTTTGTACCTCCTGCTTGTACATCATATAAAAGCCCTAGACCACCAGAGATTGGGGCCTGATATCCTAGGAATCATCCCAATCGGTGCTCATCCACGTAAATAAATCTGCCTCTAACTCCTGGGTGTCTTGTCAGTGTTTCTCCTTCCCATTGCAAGATCAAAAAAAAAAAAAAAAAAATTAAATGCAGTACTTAGGAATTAACTTAAACAAGGAAGTGAAAGACCTCTATAATGAAAATTGCATTACTCTTTAAAAAGAGATTGAAGAGGACATCAGAAAATGGAAACATATCCACTGTTCTCCATAGGTAGAACTAACATAGGCAAAATGTCCATTACAATTAAATGTCCATTACAAAATGTCCAAAATGCAATTACAATTAAAACACCAGCAGCATTTCTCATGGATGTACAGAAAACAACCCAAAAATTCTTATGGAATCAGAAGAGACCCAGAACAGCAAAAGCAATTCTAGGTAACAATAGCAAAACAAGAGACATTACAATCCCACATTTAAAAGCTACAGTAATAATGATTTTTTTAAAAAAACATGGTATTGGCACAAAAACAGAAATGTGGATCAATGGAACAGAATAGAAGACACAGAAATAACCAAGACATGTTCGAGTATTTGATCTTTGACAAAGGGGCCAAAAACATATACTAGAGGAAAGATATCCTCTTCAATAAATGGCACTGTGAAAATTAGTGCAGAAGATTAAGTAGATCTATATATCTCACTATACTTAAATCAAAATGGATCAAAGTTCTAAATGTTAAAACAGAAACATTTAATCCGCTAGAAGATAAAAAGGTAAAACTCTTGAAGGCGTAGGTGTAGGCAAGGACTTTCTGAACCAAACCCCAGTGGCACAAGAAATAATATCAAGAATCAACAAATAAATCATATCAAATTAAGAAGCTCTGCACAGCAAAGAAAACAACCAACAGAGTGAAAAGACAATCTACAGAAGGGGAAAAAAATTTTACCCTCTATTTCTTGGACAGAGGCCTGACATCTAGAATACAGGAAGAACTCAAAACAATTAAACTTACCCAAAAAATAAAAGAATTTAAAAATGGGCAGCTGAAATGAACAGACACTTCCCAGAAGAAGTACAGATGGCCAATAAATACATGAAAGTATGTTCAACATCCCTGGCCATTAGAGAAATGCAAATTAAAACACTGAGATTCCATCTTACCCCGGAAAGAATGGCCATCATCAAGAAATCAAAGAATAATGCTCTCAAGGCTGTGGGGGAAAAGCAACCCTTCTACATTACTGGCAAGAATGTAAACTAAAACCCCTATGACAATCAGTATTGTGATTCCTCAAAAACTGGAACTATAAATTCCATTTGACCCAGATTTTTCCCTTCTAGATATCTTCCTGAGAGTGTTAAAGACATCATATCACAGTGATACATGTATACTCATGTTTATAGCAGTACAATTTACAATAATTCAATCTTGGCTACAGCCTAGATGCACATCAGTGGATAAATAGATAAAGAAAACGTGGTATTTATACACAATGAAGCATTGCTCTGCCATAAAGAAGGACAAACTTGAGTCATGTGTAGGAACTGGATGCACCTTGACACCATAATGTTAAATAAGTCAGACACATGAATTTCAGTTTCACATGGTATCTTTTATATAAGAAACCCAAAATACAAAGAGAAAAATAAAAGGTAGGTAATAGGATTGCTATGGTTTATGTCTGTGTGTCTCCCCAAAGCCTCGTGTGGTCATGGGGCAGGCTTTTAGGGTTTGATTGATTATGGGTGTGAGAGCTACACCCGCTCTGGGGCGGATAGTTTGCGTATGTAAGGGAGAGGAAGAGGCTGCTTGTGGCCATTCCTCCTTTTGTGCTTGTTGCTTTGCTGTGTTCTGCCGCCATGAGCTGTAGCCCTCTGCCATGTGCCACTCTGCCTTGTAACCTGCCAAATGCGGTCTAAAACCTCCACAAACTGTAAGCAAAATAAACCTTTCCTTCCTTAATTTTGGGCGTCAGGTATTTTGTCCCAGCAATATTTTGTCCCAGAGAGAAAAGTAACCAAGACAAGAATATACAGGGAGAAATTTCTTCAAATGGGAAGGGGAACAAGAGATGGAGGGAGGAGGAAGAAGGAAAGGAAAAGAGATTTTAAAGAGAGAATTAAAGAAAAAATGGAAATAGAGCTTTTGCAAATGGAAAGAGGGGTGGGACAAAAAGAATTTAGATGTGTTATGTGCATGTGCAAACTCCCCATGATAAGTGTAATCATTATGCAAACATGTACTAATAAAAATATAGAGATTCTTAAAATACTAAAATTTTCAATTCTAGAATGTCTGTTTTCATAGTTTCTTTTTCTCTGCTGAAGTTTCCTCTTCTTTCAGTGTAATTGCTATGGCTCAGATGTAATTTGTCCCCCAAGAGCTCCTCGTGGAAGGTTGGTCCTCATCATGCTTGTTGATGAAGAGGTAGGACCCAGTGGAAAGCGCTTAGCTCACAGGGGTCACTGGCTTGCAGGAAATCAATGCTGATTATGGGGCATGAGTTCCTGTGAAAAGGGTTGTTATAAGGGGCAAGGTGGCTGTGTGGCTCCCTCCCTGGACTCCAGTCTTTACCACACAGCGCTGTCTCTCATACATTTCCCCCACGACGCTATCTGCCCGAGGGGGCCCTCGGCAAAGGCCCAGCCGATGGGGCCACCTGATCCTGCACTTCAGCCTCCAACACTGGACACTAAACAAGCTTCTTTCTAAGTACCCAGGTTCAGATACCATGTGCTAGCAACGGAAAATGGACCAAGGCACTAATTATATGTTCCTTTTCCTCACTGAGCATAGTTACAAGGGCTGCTTTGAAACTTTTTGTCTGTGTAGTGGATGGACAACTGGTGGTCAGTTTGTAACACCAGGCTGAACCAAACCAGTGTGGTGCTGGGTGTGGGAGGCCCGCCTCAGGGCTGTGGCCAGCAGCATAAGCGGCAGAACTGGAGAGGAAGGCGAGAGGCTGTTGGCAGCTGGTAGAAGCTGTTGGGAAGCTGTGAGGGAGCTGCTGGTTCTGCGGGAGGAGTTTGTCATGGTGGTTTACCTGATGAACTCAGCTGTTCTCATCGGAGGAGGAGCTTGGGACCTCGTTGTCGTTGAGAATGGCTATGGTTCACTTTGGGGGAGCTCTGGTCCTCACTTTGAGCATCGCTTCCTGGCTCCAGAGGAGAAGATGGTGCCCCGCTTGGTATCCTGGAGAAGCTTGTCGCACTGGCTTCCTGATGGGAACTCAGCTTTCCTCATCATCAGAGGACTCAGGACCTCATTGTTGCTGAGGATGGCTGTGGTACTTTTCCTGGGAGCTCTGGTTCTTATTTTGCATGTCACTTCCTGGCTCCAGTGCAGATCCCTCAGCCTGCTAACACAGATCCTTCATCCCACTGGCACAAACTTTCTAGCTTTCACCACTGACCTTTGGGCCTTCCCAGTGCAGGTCCATGAAACAGGCCTGCATGAAACACTGTCAGGGGCTCTAGGCCTCCAGTTGGACTTGTGGGAGGCATTGTTATGAGCTCTAGGTCTTCAGCGGGACTCATGCAGGACACTGGTGTGGGACCCAGGCCCTCAGCTAGATTCTTTGGTCTTTAGTGCGTGGACAGCTTTCCCATACTCTTTTGTATATCATTCTTTGGGTGACTATTATAAATAATCTTATAAAATATGTGTCCAGTACTATATTGTTTCTCTTGCAAAACACCAAATTAGGACAGTCTATATCCAACATCTGAGTCATCTAGAGTTGGCTTTGGCTGGCTTTTCTCCCTTAAGAGGATGTTAAACTTCATAATTCATCAAATGTCAAAAAATTTGAGTTGTATCCTGAATGATATAAAGGGTATGTTGTGGATTTTTGATTCTAGATTTTTTTCATATTTCTCCAAAATATCAAGGGTGTTTTTTTGGTTTTTTTGTTTGTTTTGTACTAATGGGCTCTACTCAAACTACAAAAGTCTAACCCATTTGTACAAATCTTTTCTGCTGCTAGTGAGTGGAGACTCAAATCAAATATTTTATCTCATTTTAAATTAATTTTATTGGTATACTTTAGATATACATAATGATCACATTCATCATAGAGAATTTGTATTTGTACATGATATATCTTAATTCTTCCTGTTTTCCCCCAATCCCTTCCCCTCCTTTCAGCCCCTTTCCTCTCCCGGTCTTTTATTTTAGGTGATCTCCTTGTAGTCTGCCTAATGTATGTGTTGTTTAGAGTCCATGTTGGTCAGAATTTATACAGGGGAATTTGTGGGGTTCCCCTCTTAGCCCCTCTCCTTTGTGAGATTTCTGTCTCACTTTCCAGAAGGCCTGTCATCTCAGGTTCTGCCCCTTTGCTCAGGCTAGAAAGAGGACTGTCTTTCTGTTAGAGTTCTAGCTTCATTTACAGTCTGCCCACAGAGTCACACTGAAAACACACAAAGAAACAAACAACAATGACGACAACAAAAACAGGAAACTCAACCCCTGCTGGTCATGTCTACCAAGTTTTAATCTCTCTCCAGGATTGGCTGCCACTTGTTCATTCTCCAGAGCTCTTAGGTAATTGGCTTTTATATTTTATCTGAGGGAGTTTCAGTCTGTTAGGACTTTATCCTTCCATACTGGGATATATACTTTTCCAAAGTTTAAGTTTTAAAGTCACATTTTAGAAGTGTTAGCTAAATAGAAACTGAAGATTTAGTGATGCTTGATGCAAGTTAAAATATGCTTTAGCATACACCACAAGTTTATTGATGACAATGTAACAGAACTTTGTCCCCGTCTTAATTACTTTCCTCTCATTGCTGAGACAAAATACCTGACGCCCAAAATTAAGGAAGGAAAGGTTTATTTAGCTCACAGTCTGTGGAGGTTTCAGTCCATACTTGGCTGGCTCCAAGGCAAGGTGGCATATGGCAGAGGGCAACTGTTCATGGCTGCGGAAGACAGCAAAAGCAGCAGCAAGAACAAAAGGGAGGAGAGGAGGCAAGCAGCCCCTTTCTCTCCCTTACATATGCAAACTATCCACCTCAGGGCAAGTATAGCACACCCATAACCCCAGCGTTGGACTATGGATCAATCATAAGTCTAGAAGCCCGCCCCATGACTGCATGAGGATTTGGGGCAACATGCAGAGATAAACCATAACAGTCCCATTGCCATGGTTTTGGCATAGCTGGGCTAACCTATTCACAATCTTTCAGGGTTGCTCCTACAGGCAGGAAAGAATGTGAGCAAGCTAGAGAAGACTGTGTCGTACGCCTGTCCTGTCCTGTCCCTTCCCTATCATTTCTTGTAAAGCACTGACTTTCAACATGGAGAGACAGCCTCTCTGAGTTGGTGTCAAATCTCCTAATGTTCATGGCCACCACGGTCATAAACATCTTCGCCATATCGCAGCAACAATTTTGTAGAGCAGATGTCACTTGAATAGGACCCTTTAGGTGGCAGAGGGCATTTTCCTTAGAGACATTTTGCGAGTATTCATTTCAGTTCTTGTTTGGGAGAATGGAAGGTGGAGTGTCTGTGCAGTTGCACAAACCACTGTGGCTAATGCACAGTGGGTAGCCACGGCCGAGGAGCACTAATAGCATGGTGCGAGGTGTCTAATGATGGACCCTGCAGGATGTTGGGCAGATATTTAAATGCCAAACTTGTCAAAACATCGTTTTTCATCGTTTCCCTATTTACTAATAAAGTAATGTCAATAAAACCTGGCAAGTCTAAAAATGTTTTAAGATTCCCAAATTGGCCTGTACTTTATGTAATGATAGTTATGGCTAGGGGATAATGTTCATGATTGTAAAAGAATGCTGTACCCTTCAGACTTCAAATCCCTTTTTTGTTTTAACAAACAGTCTCATCTCATGGTTAAGTACATTTTAAAGCAGTGTTTCTCAAAATGTGGCCCAATGACCTCATGCATAATACCTCCTGTGGTTTTGCTAAAAATGTATATTTCTAAGCTTCACTCAGCTCTATAGTAGCAAACCCAGGGAGACAGGGTAGAAGGGATGAGATCTTCCAACTTGCATTTTTGTCAAGCTTCCCCAGGTGAGTCTTACGTACATGAAAGACAACAAGGAGTCTTTGGAAGATATTACTCAGTTTAGACAGCACAGCATAACAAAATGAACTATCAAACCATGAAAAGACATGGTGGAAACTTAAACCCAAAACCTGAAGTGAAAAAAACTAATCTGAAATCACTCTCAATTTTTCCCAAACCTAAAACTACTCCCAAAGTCATTTTAAAAATCATAGTGAAATGAGTTAGTACATTCTGAGGCTTCCCTCTCCCCTAACACACTTACTGTACACCTCCTAAGGACAGAACACCACCCTGGATGCTGGGGGATAAAAAGATCAGTACAGTATGGACATCACTGTCCTCAAGATGATTCTGTTCTGCTAGAGGCAGATTAGAGTGGCCAGAACGGCTTGAGGAAGGAAAAAGCTCTATGGCCACACATTGGTGGCACATGCATGTCATCCCAGCACTTGGGAAGCTGAGGCAGGATTGCTGTGAGTTTGAGGCCAGCCTGGTCTACATAGTGAGACATCCATCTCAAAAACACACAAACAAACAAACAAAAAGCTCTAAATGTTCTAATTGGAGTTGTGATTTTGAAGGAAGTTAAAACTCCCATCTCAGGCATTAACGTTAATGAGTTTCTTAAGATATCTGGATACCAAAAAATTGAAGTTCATGAGAGACAACGTGATAGAGCCATCTCAGAGACAGTCACAATGACTGAGACTACAAAATAGTGGAATTCAAGAGGCATTTTAAAACAAACCCTCAGGGTGTCTGTTGCATTTCTAGAAGCAGAGCCTGAGACAAAGGTTCATATGCAATTGATTTATTGAGAGGCTGCCTTCCCAAGACTCTCAGGGAATGAGGGCAGGGAAGAAGCAAGTTAAATGTACACTTTCAGGGGATGCTGAGGCTGTCTCAGCCTGGCTGCAAGAGCACGCCGGAGCACAGCACAAGTGTACACCTGCACTGTGACTTACTGGCCATGGACCCTCACCTGTGCCACCTAGGTCTCTTAATCATCTCCTGTTGACCAAGGGCGCTACCTCATCCCCTGCAAAGCCTGTGGCTGTGAACCAGTAGCAGCCAGTATTCCCAGAGGCTGGGGATGGTCGCAGATTCTTCACTGCAGCTAATCTTTAGAAAACTATGCTGTCAAATATTATATTATAATCACAGAAGAGGATCTACAGTATCTATTCTTATTGTAGAGAGTATCTCACCTTCCAGTAAGGCAATCAGAGAGGGCAATGAAGGCATCTGTTGAGCTCAACCAGTGCCTGAAATAATTCTTCCTGTATGTGGCTCTTACTTTTCTATTAAGACTCTGTAGTCACACTGTAATAATTCAGATCTACCCTTCAACCCTCATTTGTTATCGTCCATGAGCTTCGTTGTGCTTTAATGCCACGTCCGCACAGCTCTTGAAATTCTTAGGGTGAAGGACAGTGAGGATGAAAAAATAAAGACAAGAGTCAGAAAACAGAAAGCTGAAGTCAGGTGGAGCCCTCTCTCTGGATGGGAGAAAAGGAACTGCTCAGCCACCACAGCGCATTTATTTATATACTTGCAGGTTGATGTCACGTGACACCCCTCTGCCAGCAATCTGTTCGCTTGGCATGCCTTGGGCGCCTGGTGTTCTCTGGGCTGGAGCAGCTTGTTCATGTGGCTTGCCTCATGTGCTCTTTGTTCTCAGGACAGGCTTTGCTCCAGCCCACACATGTGATCAATCTCCAGTGTCAGCTGCTCCCCACACCTCCCCCTTGTCTGCTTTGTAGTTGCAAGTGATGGGTGGTCAGTTGAAGCTGAAGGAACTGTGTTTGAGAGAAGTTTGTTTTTTGGGTTTTTGTTTTGTTTTGTTGGTACCAGGAATCACACTGACAACTTCATGCTTGCCAGGCAAGTGCCACACCACAGAGCTCCATCCCCGGCAGGAGCTGTGTTTGGAGGACTCTGCAGAACATCCTCTCATCCTTGAACCCTTTCCATTCTGAGTGAACTTACTTGTTTAGGTTAAAGATTTCCATTTAGCAGCTTAACCCTATACAGCCCATTAATCCATAACATGGTCAATTACTGGCGCAGCTGGAAATTGTCAGAAGGTGTTAGTGATTTGAGTTTCTTTTACAGCTAGTATATTACTATGGCATTGTTTTATACTTCTTATAGCTACACTTTTCTGCTAGATGTTCAAGACCAAGTTAAGGTGAGACCTATATTAATTAAAATTAATTCCTATCTATCTATCAAGGTCAGCTAAGCCTCCTCAGGATTTACCCTGGAATCATGCATAGCACCTCTTAGTTCTCTTGTCAGTGTCAGCCATCTGGAGGGTCATAGTCACCGCTTAACCAAGTTGCTTACTGTGAAAGCTTGGGAGTGTTTTCTCTCCTTGTGACTCTCCTTAGGCACACTGTACATGTTGATTACTTTCATCTATGGTCACACAGTCTCTTTGGTCAGGAATTTGTATAACTCACCAGAATTGTAGGATGTCACTAAAAGGTTCCCTCCTGTCCTGGGTCCTCATTGACTTCCAGGGGCTGGTGGCAAAATATTGGCTGTCCTCCTAGCTCATCTATCTTTCTAGTTTTTGGTCTCCGAACCTCAGTTGTTGACCATCCAGAAGAGAAGCTAATGACAATAAATACATTGTATTGGGAGCAGTGAGCTTAATATTATATACTTGGCAGTTGATGTCACATGACACCCCTCTGCCTAGCAGCCTGTTTGCTTGGCTTGCCTCAGGCGCCTGGTGTTCTCTGGGCTGGAGCAGCTTGTTCACACGGCTTGCCTCTTTGTTCTTGGGACTGGCCTTGCTGCAGCCCCACATGTATGACCAATCTCCAGCTTCAGCCCCTTCCCACACTTTAGTAACTCCATCTTTAATGTGCAGTTTATAAGTTGGGTGTGCTGGTGCATGCCTGTAATCCCAGCACTCAGGAGGCCAAGGCAGGAAGATAACCACGAGTTAGAGGCCAGCCTGGGCCGCACAGTGAGTTCAAGGCCGGCCTGCAATACATAGCCAAGACTTTGTCTCAATAAACAAATAAACTGATAAGTAAATGCACTTTATCAAAGTGAACTATTAGACTTGTTGAGAAGATAAGATAAACAATACTGAGCACTTTTCACAGTGCCTGGCACACAGACACACTTAGCACATTTCAGGAAGTATGGCTGTTTTCATTTCCTTACTCTGCTCCACATCCAAGTTTTGATCACCTGTGTCTATGGGTTTCCACTGGTTTGCTGTATTAGCATCCTGCCTCAGACACTGCCCTCTTCTCCACCAAAGCCTAGCTGACACACATCTCTTCCAAATGATCCTGTGTGCATAACACATATCCCATAACTCTCTTCCTAAAAAAACTCATGCTATTAGCTTTCTGCTCAACACTTCATTACTTCCATAATAAAAAGTCCTGTTTTGTCTGCAGTGCAAGTGATTTCACAGCTTGGCTGTTTGTTATTTTTCCATGCTTACCTGTTGCTCTTCTTTTAAACCAGTTGTTCTCAAAATTTTAGTCTCAGGAATTCTTCTTGTTCTTGAGAATTATTAAGGCCTCTAAAGAGCTTTCCTTTTTGTATTTCCTCTACCGATACTTGTGATTTTGAAATTAAAACTGAGAAATGTTGAAAAGATTTACTTATTAATTTACAGATTCACCAGGTATGGTGGTGCACACCTATAATCCCAGCCCTCAGGAAGCTGAGGCAGGAAGGAGGATCACTGCGAATTCAAGACCAGCCTGGGTTACAAAGTGAGCTAGAGGCCAGCCTGAACTGCATAGTGAAACCCTGTCTCCAAAGGACCAAAAAAAAATTTTACAGATTCATTTAAAAGACAAGTATGCTATGTTATAAATAACAGTTTTGTAAATAGTAAACATATTTTCTGAACTCAATTTAGAGAAAAAAATGTCACTTTTATATTTTGTGAATCTCTTTTCTTTCTGGCTTAACAGAGGACAGCTGCATTCTCACATCTACTTTTGCATTTAAAATGTTGCAAATATGTTATTTTGGCTGAAGAAAGTGAAGACAATCTGTCCTCTCACAGATATGTAGCTGGAAAAGGGAGGACTATTTTAACAGCTTCACAGATAACGGTAGATACTCCTCTATCATAACAATACTAACTTGGGTAAATGTAGTTTTTCAAAGATCAGCTGCAGTGAAGACTCTGAAGCTGTAGTAATGGTCTCTTCGTACTCTGTTACATTAAAACCTGTGGCTGTTTTGCATTCTGAGAGCATCTTGTACTTGTTCATGATTTTGATTTCGCAAACCCCCTGGAGGGGCTCGGGCACCTCTGCATTCCTTGGACCACACTTCAAGAAGTGTGTAGTATGCAAGCCCTGTACATCTCCTGTTTTAAAGCAGACCCAGGATTTCTGTTTTGTTCTTCATGGCTCTGGAGATTGAACCCAGGGTCTTGCACGTACTCCACCACAAAGCTCCACCCAGTCCTTTTTAAAACTTTTAATTTGAGACAGCTTCTTACTCGGTTGCCCAGGCTGAACTCAAACCTGTATTCCTTCTCCCTCAGCTTCCTGAGCAGGTGAGATGACAGACCACCATGCCCAGCTGGATTTTGTTTTTATTTAGGTATGGAGAAGCCAAGGATCACAAGATAGTTCATGTATGGGCTTGTAGTCTATTACTCTGAAGGCTGAGGCAGGAGGATCATTTGAACCCACAAGTTTGGGCCAGCTGAGCAACATATGTAGCCAGATCCCATCATGAAACAATAAAAGAAGCCTGTTACTGACAGCTCAAGGGGAGGGGGGACCCTGTTCCACAAGGGTCGGTCATGAGACCTCCAAGAAACAAGGGGAGTGCATGAGCTAAGCCCTTATTGTGGTTTCTTCAGAAGGAACGGGTAGGGCAGGGTAAGGAGGGCAGCAGGCCTAGTATGGGGGCCTTGGATAATGTTGCCAGGCTTTGGGACAATGGATAGTCCCTGGTTGTCCAGTACCTGGCTTTAGGGGCATTTAGGGCAAGGGAATAGTGCCCTGAACTGTGGGGATCTGGATGAAAAAGGAGGCAGTTTGCATCTCGAAGTCATACTCACAAG
>NW_004955440.1:17653585-17667099 GCF_000276665.1 Chinchilla lanigera | reverse complement strand
TATATTTTAATCACATCTCATATTACTGTTCCTTTGTGCTGCCTGTGCTTCTATTTCTCAGGGAGGCTGCACCTACCGAAAGCCATATCAAGTTTCACTGATTTGGATTATCCTGTGAGATTATTATAAAACAAGGATTGA
Source organism: Chinchilla lanigera (assembly GCF_000276665.1). Lineage (NCBI taxonomy): Eukaryota > Metazoa > Chordata > Mammalia > Rodentia > Chinchillidae > Chinchilla > Chinchilla lanigera. The sequence goes on along the minus strand of NW_004955440.1, from coordinate 17,666,958 downwards.
CGTCTCATACATGTTGTAACTAATAACAGCATCAACCACAAGATTATGGTGTAGTGTTAGACACTCTTTCTTCAGCTCTGACTCAGTATCTCAGCCTAATTTGTACTGTAGTTTGATGAGATAGTCCATACGATTTTTTAGAAAAGTATTTGAGGCCTAGCTAGGAAGAGACATATTTTTCATCTGTCTTTGTTTAAACCCCCAGATCCCTTTACGAATACAAAGACCACGAACATTGTGTCTCTTAGCGGGAGCCGGAACACGGAACACATGTGTAGAGCGTTCCTGGGGTAAAGCCATGCATTCAGCACACTGAGGGCTCCACTTTTCCATTTCTCCAATAAGGGAAGGTCTGGATTCTTTTAGTGTGCTGATGAGTTTAAAAGGCAAAGGTTGTTTTCATTTTGATCAAGTGGAGTTATGGAAGATGTAATCTTATGATTAAAGGTTAGTCCTAAAATAGCAATTAGGTAGTAGATTAAGGATTCCCATACAATGCAGTTAGAGTTAAAAGAACACAGGCGTTCACTTAATTTCATGTGACATTTATTTTCAGCATCTACGGTTCGACTCTAACACAGGGGAAGCTGATGTCCATGCCGTGATGAAGAATAGTGCCCTCTGCTCTGTACTAACAACCCACCATGTGTGTATCAACTGCATGTGGGCTTGTTTGCTTTGTGGTGACATTGGGGGATTGAACCAAGGCCTCTCGTATGCTAAGCAAGCACTCTACCATTAACTACACCTCCAGCCCTTTTTGTTTGTTAATTTTCAGTTAGGGCCTTGCTAAGGAGGCCTCAAACTTGAGATCCTCCTGCCTTAACCCCCTGAGTAGCTGGCAGTACAGGTGTGTAACACCATGCCTGCAATAGTCTGTGAAACTTAGAAGTTTCATTAGCCTGAATTAAAGATCTATCTTGAGTTTATTTTTCATCATATAATACTTACTTAAGTTATACTCATTCTCTTAAAGGCACCTCTTATAAATTGAAACAGTCTCCCCCCTTATAATATATTAAGATTTAATTTAAAATGTATTATCATCCATTGATTTCCTGCAGTTTATTGCTGCTTATTTTTAAGTAAAAATTATGCTTATCTGTTACTAAATTTTATGATAAGCAAATGAAACAATGTGACAGTGTTTTGTGACAGCATTTTGAAAAATAGTGCCATATTTGTGTGAGCTAAAGTTTATAAATTCTGATCACATTCCTCATTAACACCTTTCTTAAGTTAGAACCTTAATCACTTGACTTGTTTTCAGACAGCAGGTCCCAATGTTATTCACCATTTTGGTTTTTTTTATTTTTTATTTTTTTTTATTTTAAAGACTAAAAGAAGGATAACATAATAATAGGGGGGGTTACCAAATTAAAGACAAAGTGGTAGGAAATTATCAATGGTTATTGTTTTACATAATATCTACAAGATAGTTTCTCAGGAAAACAAATAGACAATAGTGAGTTACAGACAAAAGAGGTAGGAGATTATCAATAGTTGTACTATTCTTTGGTATCTTTAAAGTGGCTTCTAAAGAAAATAAATAGAGCTATATATGAGTGACCTATTGAATAATCATTAACTATTCTCAATGGTTGTTGTAGGAAACACATAATAATAAACATGGATCCATTTATGAAATAGGATAGGAACAATACAAATATTACAGAGTTATGGATAGATTAGTAGAAAAATATCAATGGGTGCTGTAATACATGGTGGTATCTTCAAAGTGGTTTCTCAGGAAGACAGAGATATGCAAGAAGGATCTAATAAGTAGTTACAGCCTAAGGGTTGTCAAAAATAGCATATTACCTCCTCACCAGTGACTCCTGTCACTGAGGTATGACGGCTGGAAGGCCAGGATTGAAAAGAAGGACCGAGAGACTTGCACCATGTCTAGCAACATGCTGTTTTCCTTTTCCTCTATAGTCATGATTACCTGAGGCTCCTCCATGGAGATGACAGTCTGGCCAGAGGGAGAAGCTAGAGTATGCCCCGGGCCCCCTCATTCCTGTTGGACTAACTGGTAGCATGGGTCTGAGCTCTGGGGCCTCCGCTTCAGAGGGCAGACCGATCTCCAGTGGTCACCTTTGCATTCAGGGCATGGCCCAGGGGGCCTCTTAGGGCAGTTAACAGTGGTAACAGATGAATACAGTCATCAAGTTCTTCTTGGGGCCCTGGGAATCAGACTTAGGGTCTGTTTCTCTTAGTGCTGCAACAAAAGCAGCTGCTGTTATTCACCATTTTGATGACATCCTGCTGGATTTTTCAAGAGTCCTTGTAATCTTGTTTAGATACCATACAACTATAACCATAAAAAGTTTCCACAGCTTTTAGAAGATGGCTTTATAGAAAAGTAAGCAATTTCTATGTTAGTTCTAAAAGTCTTCTCTATCTAAAATATCTCAAATATTATAAAACTTAAAACCCTTAAAGTATGGAGGAAGATTCACCACTGAAATTGCTAGATAGCAGCAGTACCTGTTATTTATAGCACTTCCAGTTTCATAGCCAATCGTGTTTAAATTTACTTATTATTCAACTTGTTGAATTAGCCAGCCTAACCAGGGATATTAATAAATAGAAATAGTAAAATGCTGCTCCCAAATCCTGCTCGGCTCCCCTCCCCCCACCAGCTTTTCCTGTGGGGCCACACGACTGTCTCTAGGAAGGAGACCTACAGCTAGTGCCATTGTCTCCCCTTTCCTCATACTGACCCTATTGTAACTGCAGCTTCCCTTCCCTTTATTTTTTCTTCCAACAGCACAATCATCATTCTAGATTTCCCGTTCTATTTCTGGCTCCCCAAATACTTTGGCTACTGAAGTTGTTAATAGTTTTCGTTGTTCAAGAGGTATTTGTTCATCTCCTCCTCATACACTTCCCTTGAATTTCCCTCCTTGACTGAGGGCTGGCGAGGCATGACTTGGTTAGCGTGTAGGGGTAACGGAACTGAATGTTAGGGAAACCCTGCCATACAGCAAGGCTGAGGTAAGTCAAAAGGAGGGTTGAGCTGACGAGAGCGAACACTGAACTTCTTGCTAACAGTCGCGTCAATCAGAAGGGATACAGCAGAGAGAAGAATGAGGTACAGACTGGGAATCAAAGACTTGGAGTAGAGCAAGCAGATCCTTAAGAGAAGGTAGGATGGAGATGCCTAAATAGATTCCCCTCGAGGCTTGAGGGCAGCCACAGGGTCTTCCAATCAGGAGAGAAGACGGTTCACGTGCATTTGTCAACCCGCAATGGTTTGTACACCAACTAAACGTGGTACACACAAGACAAAGAAAATAAGTCATTGTGTTTGTATAGCAGAGAGGTATTGTGCAATATCATACATAATGTTTGGGGACAAACAAAAGTGAAATCCTTTTAGAACATTTTGCCTACAGAACGAAGCCGAGACATAATATATCTTGTTAAAAATGTAAATATGTTTGTAAAAAATATGGTGGATTTCTTCAACAGTTGTGATTTCTTATCCCTTTATATAAACCTTTAAAATTTCTTTTTTTGACAGGCAAGCTTCAAACTCGCGGGTTTAAGCCATCCTCTTGCGTAGCTGGGACTGCAGGTGAGCGCCACCATGCCTGACTCCTGAATCTTTGAAACATTTCTTGAATGGAGAATTTCCCTTGCTTAGAAAAAACAGGTAAACTTTACCAGTAATAATAACAAGATAATGCATTTGGGGAAAAAAACCCCACCTAGTCTGCATATCTCAGTTATGCCCATAAACAGTATCTTTGAAATTTTGGAATCAAATTCCTAAAGTCATTAGTATCTATACCTAAATTTACTCAGTATCCTCAGGAAATTATTGAAAACAAACGTAGTAACGTAACCCTACCTGGTATAAAAACATACTACACCTGTACTTGAAATATTTCATATCAAGACTACAGTGATTATGGAAACTGATCAAAAAGGGGAATTCAAACTGAGGGATAAGGACACTTTCGTTTTTATATTTTTGCGTGCTGGGGCGGGAACCCAGGGTCTTGTACATGCTAAGCATGTTCTTTACCACTGAGCTACACCACCAGTCTCAAGACAGTTTTAAAAATATTAATTATCTTTATTTTAGAAAAATTGAAAACAATACAATTATAGAAAGTATAGTTAAGGCAAACATAGATATTGAATAAAATCTGAATACTACAATTAGACCATACCCTTCAAAGTTATGTTAAAATTTACTATTCTGCAACTTGCTTAAGTGTGGCTAAATATTACTACAATGATGGGTTTTTTGTTTGTTTGGTTTTGTTTTTCTTCCGGTACCAGGAATCAAACTCATGACCTTGCGCTTGCCAGGCAGGTGCTGTGCCGCTGAGCTAAATCCCCAGCCCCTACAATGATGGTTTTTAAGTTCAAATGTACATTGGGTGACTTGGATTCTGATCTGCCTGTAACACTCCACTCAGATCACTGTTCTTCCCTTTGTGCCTCTGCGGAGACTAATGGGGTTCTGGCCACAGCTGACACGCCCCTGCACACACTGAGCAGCTACCACACACGAAATTCAGTATAAATAAATATCTACTTTGATGTTAATAAATCTAAAGAGGAGGTAATATATTATTCTACTGATAAAGATTAAGTGAATATTAATTTTAATTATTAATCCTCATTGGCAAAATAAATTATTCAACAAATAACTTTTATGACCTCTAGAAATTTGATATGTGATTGGTATTATGATGGTGCATTAGTCACGTGACTTTATGGTAGGTAAGATAGGCAATGTTTTCAGTTTTGGCCAAATTATGCCTTTCAAAAGTTTCAGTTTGTGGGGCGTGGCAGTACATGCGTGTAATCCCAGCACTCAGGAGGCTGAGGCAGGAGGATTATCTTGAGTTTGAGACCAGCCTGAGCTACAAAGTGAGCTCAAGGCCAGCCTGAACTGCGTAGCGAGACCCTGTCTGAGAAAAGACAAAAAAAAAGTTTCAGTTTGTTTTGTACAGCAGTTGCTTCTGAGAGTGAAGCAATGTTGCCACCTACTGCACAGAACATGGTAATGACAATGACAAAGTAAAAAACACTGTCGGATTGTAAATGCCGAAGTAAAAGTTAGGCCAACACATCCGTATACACTACACAACGCTTGAACTTTATCACCAGTGATACAAGCTGCTCAGCAGAGCCAGCCGATTCCTCCAGGACCCCTGTGAACCCAGGCCTCGGCAACTGTTGGCGTGGAAGACGACTCCTCACAGCATTTTCCTTTTAAAAACAGACGCAAACGGGCACATGGGCAATTTTCTGAATTTGGGTGTCTTTTTTCTCCTGCAACACCTTTAACAGGACCAGTTATTATGGCTTCTTACTTTTTCTGTCTCGGGTTAACTTTTCACATGCTGATTTCTAAAATGAAATTTTTTTTCTATACTGTCTAGTTTGTCTTTCCTTTTTGTTAAGGATTTACTCTATCCAATTTGTAATAATTTTGTTCAAGAAAATTTCTCAGTTATAATCAGAAGTATCCCCAACACAAATTTGTTTAGCTAACTACCCACAGCAAGGCAACTCAAATATGTTCAGTGGGTAGATACCAAAGTATCATTGGCCTGTGCTCACTCAACACTTGGACTTTTTCTTTCTTCTTTCTTTCTTTCTTCCTTCTTTCTTTCTTCCTTCTTTCTTTCACATAAGGTCTTGCTGTGTAGTTCAGGTTGGCCTTGAACTCAGTATGTATCCCAGGCTGGCCTTGAACTTGTGGCAATTCTTCTGCCTCAGCCTCCCAAATGCTGGGATGACAGATGTACAGCACCACGCCCAGCCTCTGGTCTTTCCTTACACAGGCACTAATCTCGTTTACGGGGGCTTCACCTTTATGATCCAGTCATCTCCACAAAGCCCTGTTTCTAAATATCGTCTCACTGGGGATAAGACTTAAGTGTATGAATCTTAGCTGGACACAAAGTGTTTACAGTTTTCTAAGTAATGGGCTGTTTGGGGGAAGAGGAACAGAGAATTTTTTTAAGCACAAATCCTGGGAAGTTACAACTATCACACAAGATAGGTAAGAAAGATTAAATGATGAGTAGTAGGAGACTGACCACGTGATCACAAGCGGTTTAGAGAAGAGGAAGGTACATAGATTGTGATCAATTGCTGAATGCTTCCGGAGAAGATGAGGTACTGGACTGGGGCTTACATTTAGAGATGTGAAAAATAAAAAAGGTAAAAGATGAGGATGGGTGAGAAAAGAAACCATACATTTTTGGGAACTGAAATATGAGGCACAAATAATACAGAAAACACTTCTGTTTCTTCTTTGTCTGATTATCTCAGTGTTGTACAGAGATGCTTTATCACGCTGTTGTCATTATTGACATTATTGTCACAACATTACACAGAGAAGCTCTAGTTGCTAAGCACTAGCCTTATATGGCTACTTAAATTTAATTAAGGTGAAATAAAAAATTACAGTAGCCACATGTTGAATGACTGATCACCGCACATAGCTAGTGGCTATTTATTTCGAAGCATGCAGACATGAAACACATTCATTGTCACAGAAAGTTCTTGAGTGTTACAGCCAAGTACTGCTGAGCGCTTACTATACGAAAAGCTCTCATGACCCCATTTCACAGTCACTGCAGTTTTATGAAATATGTACTTTTTGATGAGGAATCTGATGTTCCAAGAATTTTTTTTTTTTTTTTTGGTTTTGGTTTTTTTCCGGTACCGGGAACCGAACTCACGACCTTGTGCTTGCCAGGCAGGCGCTTTGCCGCTGAGCTAAATCCCCAGCCCCCTAAATAACAGTCTTAGTCTTCCCATTTTAGATATTATTTAGTAACTTTCCACTATGAAAGATGCTTACTGAGCTCTTTTTGATGTCCATACTATCCTTCACCTGGTTTTCTTTTTTTTTCTTTCCTTTAGTACTGGGAATCGAACTCGCTACCTCACGCTTGCCAGGCAGGTGCTGTGCCGCTGAGCTATATCCCTGGCCCAAGAATTTAAATTGTTATTCAAAGTCAAGTTGGTAGCAAGTCTGTGATACAAAATTTCATCCCACTCAGTAAGCTAACATTTTGGTTCATGGACAATAAGATCGCTAGTGAGGGGGAAATGAGTCAGAAAGAGTGACACCCTGGCCTCAACATTTTATGAAGGCAAAATCCAGTAGGTTCTCAACTAAGGGCACAAAACTACAAAGGCAGTGTTTCAGGGTGATTTGTCGTACGTGCAGAGCTGGCTGGGCTAGCCCACACGATATCCTTGGGCAACTGGCAGGAAAAATGCCCCTTTTCTGGGAGGAATGAAGCCCAAGAACTTATTCAGTTAGCAGAGCATGGAGTACATTCTAGACCACTAGCTTTTTTGCAAGTGGAAGAACTCAAAGCTATGAGGGAAATAACAGCCTGTGCTGCAGTGTTGGTGAGGGCAGGCAGCAAAAACAAAATTTGAAGGAAGAAGTAAAAGAACAGTTTAAGAAACTGAAAAAAAAAAAAAAAGAGCAAAGGCAGAATTTTTTCTAAGGCTTCAAGTATATTCGTCTAAAACCCTGAGCATGTATGACAGAAAAGGAGAGCTGACTTCTAGTTTCTGGTTCCATTCACACAAGAAAACAAGCTGAATTAACTGAGTATCACTGATTCTTCGACATCATTACATCACTGAGGTCCCAGGACTGCCCCGAAAACTGGAGAGACAGACAGATAGATACAGAGAATCGCAAATTACTGGAGAAAACTCAGGAATAAAAACTTTCTGAGAACCCGTGGCTGGAGTGGGACAATCTGAACTATAAGCAACAGATTGCTGGAGGCTCCCTGGGGACAAGTCTGAGAGTTAAAAACTTTGGGGGCCCAGTGACAGCAGGGTATCTTATTCACGACTTTCTGTGCCTGAGACACAGTACCCGACACCCACAGTTCTAGGCGGAGAGGTTCATTTCAGCTCACAGTTTGTAAAGGTTTCAGGCCACAGTCAGTTGGCTCCAAGGCAGAGGGTCATGGCAGGAACAGTTCATGGCCTGGCACTGGGAAGCAGGAAGAGATCCAGGGAGGAGGAAGCAGGCCATGCCAGGCCATGTCCCGTGACCACCTCCTGCACCCAGGCCTCACCCCCTACCACATTCAGCTAGAAACTCACTAGTGGGATAATCCACTGATGAACATCGAGCCCTCACGGTCCAGCCACCTACAGAAGCCTCACCTTTGAGCACATGAGGCTTTGCGGGAACATCTACATATAAACCGTAACAGAGGGCTCCTACACTTTGTGAGTTTTACCTCGTGGAGCTTGACCAGGTATTCACAGGGAATACTGGAGAAAATTTCAATCGTGTCCCACAGAAGGAGGAGGAAAGGAATAAGTTTAGATCACACCTGAGCACTTTGTGCTTAACAAGGCTCACTCTCCAGGGAAACAACTTACCCAGAGCCTCACCAACTCCAGCTGCCTCTAGCTTTCCTGTGCCATCTCAGGTGAGGGGTGACGTGGGCAGAGGAAGCACTCATGATCAAGAGATGGAGGGAGTGGGGGAAGGGCACGGTATTAAAAAAAGGAATTGGAATGTGTGGTGTACCTGAACCAACTCCCCATGACGAATGTAACAATTTTGTTCTGCGAACATATATTGTGAAAAATGGCTTGAGTTTAATTTTTAATGTTAATATAAGTATCCTATTCAATGTAACAGGTTGCATTTTATCCTGTAAGTAAATATTTATTTTTGAAATACTTACGAATTAACTTAACCAAGGAAGTAAAATGGTGAAAGGTACTTATGGTCTTATAAAGGAAATGAGCATAAAATAATTCACAAAATGTTAGCAATATAGAGAAGTGTGTGTGTGCGCGCACGCTTTAGTTACTGAATATTAAGCTCAGGGCCTTCATACTCTGTTTTATCTCCACATCTCCCCCTGGAGACAGGGTCTTACTAAATCGCCCAGGCTGAGCTTGAGTTTATGATTCTCTTGCCTCTGTCTTCCAGAGTGCTGGAATTACAGGTATCGTTTTGCTCTTTTTCAGAGTACTTTGCTACGTAGTCCAGGCCAGCCTTGAACTCACTGTGTAACCCTACATTTGCAAATGCTCAAAGTTAACATCAGGAGATACCACGTGCATACATGAACTTCTTGCTATGTTGTAATGAAAAGGGCACTGTAATATTCTTTCCAAAACCATAATCTCCCACCTAAGCACAAGGAAACCAGACTCAAAAGCAGTCTACAGATATCTAGCTAGCTCATCTCAAGATTATCAAGGTAAATAAGAAAAACCAAGTATGGCTTTCTATCCTTTCAGGGTAATAATTTATACCACGAATGCAGCTATGTGCTGAATCCTGAGCGTGGCAATGGTCTTGGGGACCGCTGACTAATTGGATTGGATCTGAAATGTACCATGGCATTGTAAGGTGCTCATGACGCGACAAACTGGTTGACAGGTAAATGAGAACTCTGTACCATATTTTAACTTTCCTGTAAATCTAAAACTATTCCAAAATAAAGAATTCACTAAAAAATACACTCCAACCAAAAACTTTGGAAATTCATTCAAAAGTGATATACCACTCATCAAGAGAGGGTTGGGGAGAGCTTTACTTATTGTAATCAAAGAGGAGAAATTACAGTAACCTAAAAATCACTCAGGATCTGATCGTGAGAGTACCAGAATCTAAAGGTTGTAAGTAGTCAGTTAAAAATGATAATAAAAGAAAGCTGGACTCATCACCCACGGCATGTCTCCCACACTACAGTCAGAGTTCTGCTGGGACAGGAATGAGACCCTAAGATTCAAGACGGGGCTATCCGTATGTAAACCCCTGAGAACTCTGAGCTGATAGATTTACCTTTATGTTCTGGACCAACAGAGGGACATATTGGTCCTTGCTGGAGTACAGCGGCCTCCCCTTTGCTGAAAAACATGCAGAAATCTCACTGAAGAGGGTATCTTCCAAGATGCTTCTCTTTTCAAGATTTGCCCACCACTGAATGCAGACTGGTGAAACCACTGTGGAAATCAGTTTGGAGATTCCTCCGAAAACTAGGTTTAGAGGTCCCATTCAACCCAGCTATCCCCCTGCTGGGTATTTTCCCAGAAGATCTAAAAACATCATATCACAGTGATATATGTGCACCTATGTTCATAGCAGCACAATTTGTAATTGCTAAAATGTGGAAACAACCCAAATGTCCATCCACCGTGGATTGGATAAGAAAATTATGGTACTTTTATATAATGGAATATTACTCAGCTGTAAAGAAAGATAAACTCGAGGCCTTTATATTTAAATGGTCACAACTAGAGACCATACTCATAAGTGAAATAAATCATACATGTGCAAGCACCACATTGTGTCACTAGTGTAAAACTTGAAAGAGTTAATTTAAACTCGGAGGTATGATAGACACTGTGAAATGAGGAAACCACTGAAGAGTAAAGGGCTTCTGGGATGTGGGAAAAGAGAAGGGAACGAAGGAGAAATTTTGTATGTATGTATATACAGGATAGATAGCATGGTTGTTCTTCTGTCTTCTGTTTCTATGCTGAAAGAAACTGTCAATGAGTCTTTGGTTGACCAGTATTGCATGTCTATATCTGTTTTCATGAGAAGCCACTTTGAAGATATCAATATGTAATACAACCACCATTGTTAATTCCCTACCACTTTGTTTGTAACTCTGTATTGTCTGTATTGTGCTTGTGATATGTTGTAAAATGTTGTATGTCTGTTAATGTTTCCCTCCTTTTATCTTTAAAATTAAAAAAAAATTTAAAAAAAAAGATTTGCCCACCACTTTTGGGAGGAAAGAAAAAGATTTGTCCAATCTTATGTAGTGTTTCTACACCAACAACTAGAATATGTCTCACTGTGGCCTAACTGGGGCAGCAGTGTGCCCGTGTTGTAAAAGGAGAGTCACAAAATACGTACTGGCAGCACCAGAACACACCCAGGGCTACCCCGCTGTGTCCATCCGGGTGTCTCGTGTGCAGGAAAGTGGACTTAGGCAAAGACAGCATAACTTTGTCGAGTCTAAACCCGAATGAGTAAGAAAAACATGAGGAGACTGAATCAGCGGATGCTCTTAAAATTATTTTGTCATCAAGGCAGGAGAGGCTTAAAAAAGGTTGTCTTAGGAAAAATGGAAATGCCGCATTTCTTTGTACACCAGACATTGTGCATTGATGCTGAGTTGTCTTTTACTTGCCTAATCACTTCATTAGGTGAAGCAACAGTAAACAATCGATGTGGCCTCTGGTTTTCAACACGGGCTGGCTCCTAGTCACCTTTAAAAAACTTAGTCAATTGGAGGAACTCAGGAGAAGACTGAGGACATACACAGAAAGGTGAATTTCTCTAGACATTTATGTATATTCAAAATTAAAGTAGAAGACTTAAGAGTCTCTGTAAAATGTGAACGCTTCTCAAAGGCTAATCTTCAACCTTTTGCCCTTCACAGAACTCCTCTCTTATGCCTAAGTGCTGCAATAACCTCTTACACTGTCTGAGTCTGCTTACTCACACACATAACCCCGCACTGGTTATATTCCAAGAACTTCTTATTATACTATTCGGCTCAAATATCCTTAATGCCTTATATGCTAAAACTAAAATTTCTTTGCTTGCTTTTAAGGTTCTCTTTAATCTCTTATCTCTAGCTAATCTTGTTTTTCATTCCAACACTGAACCTTAAAGCTGGCCAAATCTATTCAGAGCATCTCCAAACATACCTTGGATATCCCAGTTCACTGCTGTTTGGAGACCAGCTCTTCACCTGCAAATACTTCCCTCTCATGTGTGCGCCTAACCATACAGTACAAAGCGCCTATACCCTTTGGAATTATTCCGCATGTGAGGGACCCTCATCCACAACAGCAACACCTTAGACCAGAAGTGAAAAATGGTTTTAACTTGTTTAAAACGCTGCAGTAATTCTCAAAATTTAAACATTATTGAAAAATTGGAAGATTGAGCAGGACCCGCCCTTCCACAAACGGCTGTTCACTATTAGCGGCCATCGCGGACACGCCTTGCTCAGTTTGAAAAGCAGGGCTCATTCAAAAAGTATTTATAAAGCACTTTTTTGTAGTTAAGAATAGATGAAACGGTTTTATCTACTTTAAAAAATTAGTATTTCTTAGTGCCCATTAATTGTACAACACACTAGATTTCAGGCTGGTATTTCCATACAGGTATGTTTTGATCACATCCACCCTCCGAGGTCTTCCCTTACACCTCTCCATCGTGTTCCATTCTTCTTGTCTAATGATAGTCTTCTCTGTACTTTTGTAGACGCCGCATATTAGGGAAAACATGTAGTACTTGTCTTTTTGAATCTGGCGTATTTCCCTTAACATGATGTTCTCTAGTTCCACTTATTTTCTTTCTTTTCTTTGCTTTGTCTTTTTGAGACAGCGTTTGCTCTGCAGTTCAGGCTGGCGTTGAGCTCACTTTGTAGCCCAGCCTGGTCTCGAACTCACGATCCTCCCGCCTCAGCCTCCCGAGTGCTGGGATTACAGGCGTGCGCCACTATGCCCGGCTTCCATTTATTTTCTTGCAAATGACATAATTCTTTTTCTTTACAGTCAAATAATACTCCATATTGCATATATACCACATTCACTTTACCCATTCACGTGCTGATGGACACTTAGGCTTGTTCCGTATCTTGCCTACGAATTGTCAGGACCTATTATTGCTTGACAGAATTTTAGACCCTCGGGATACAGCATTAAATAAAATTCATTATGGAATTTATGTTTTAATGAACAATCTACTAATCTCAGAGAATGATAAATGCTATGAAAAAAGAAATAAAAAAAGAGGCAGGGTTAAGAGGGACAGGTGTGGGAGGGAAGGGCGCTCGCGCGCTCGCATTCATCCAGGTGCCTGGCTGGCCGCTCCAACAACCTGAATTTAGACTCTGCCTTCGCAGTCCCGGGGCCAAGCGGCGCCTTCATGAAAGACGACGGGAAACAAGTAACTCGGAGTCTGCGCAGAGCCCGGCGTTGTCCTGGGCGTCTCGGGCGTGAAATCTGGCCCTAAACTCCCGACAGCAGGGCCAGGTACTACAGACATTCTCCGAGCCACCTTCCGGCCGGCAGCCGTTTCCAGGGCAACAAGGCCGTGACGCGAACGCCACAGGCGGCCCAGCGCCACGCGGGCCCCGACCAGCCGCTCAGGAGCACGTAGAGCCGCTGTGAGGAAAGTCGCGTCCGGGCAGGACGCCCTCTGCCGGCCGGCTTCCGTCCCCGCAGCGCTCGGGCGAGCACTTCCGGCCGCGAAGGCCCCCGCTCCGGGCCCGCCGGGGTCCTAGCGGCGCAGAGGTGGCCGCGGCGGACGCCTGAGTGTCGCTCAGGCCCGGCCGCGCTGCCGCTGCCCCTCGCAGGACGGC
>NW_004955440.1:17614512-17653140 GCF_000276665.1 Chinchilla lanigera | reverse complement strand
GGCGGGGACGGCGGCTGCGGCTGCACCGCCCTGGGGCCCGCGGCTTCCTTGTTCTGCCGGGGTCTCGCTGCGGTTCAGGCTGGCGTTGAGCTCGGTGTGCAGCCCAGGCTGGCCTCGGGTTGGAGGCCATCCTGCCTCAGCCTCTTGCTTCAGTGATAGCATTAAAAGCGTGTGTCGCCATGCCGGGCTGAGACCCATGTTTTTTCCTTCCTGTTGTGAAGGCTTTCATTTATTTCGAGTGAAATGAGACACATGAAGCGAGGTAATGTAAGAAATAATTTTAAAATTTAGTAACTGCGGACTCTGCCTTCAAGGTAAATGTTTCCTGGAAGCCCATTGTTTTCCAGTTGAGAAAAGTTCTGGTGGAAGTAGGCTGAGTCGCTCTGCCCGTTTCGCGCTTCCAGGTCTTCCCCTCGGTGGCTCCTGAGCTCCTTGCGAGCCTTAGCGCGTCAGTTTCGTACCCCGTAGTAAAGAAGGCGCTGGTGATTGTTCGCTGATTTTTCCCAGGGGCAGTGCCGGCAGCCGGATTCAAGTTTTCATTAGCTCAGGTGTAACTGAAATCATTGTCTGAAAGTTGTTAGGCGTCTGAAAGAGTGAGTCGGTTTGAGGCGCTATAACTTCTAAACAAATGAATATAATTAGAAAAAAATGAAATACGAAGGAACATTAAACGTACCAAATAAGAAAAATTATACAACAGGAATGAATATAATTAGAAAAAAATGAAATACGAAGGAACATTAAACGTACCAAACAACAAAAATTGTATTTTTAGATCTTAAGGCTTCTTTTCATTTAAAATAGGTAATACAAAATGAGCCGTGATTTGATTTGAGCCTACGGCGTGGTAAGGGTGTGCTCTACCAGTGAGTCACATTCCTCGCCCGTTGGTTTGAGACTTCTGTGGAATTTTCCTTTATGGTGTCATTCTTTTCCCTTTCTCTCCTTGACTTAGAATTTTATTACTTCTCTTTGATCATAACCTTTGTCCACTCTTCATTCAGCAACATGCATCAAATACTTACCGTGTGTCAGGCATTGTGTTAAGTTCTGGGGACACAAAAATGAATAAATAAATACGGAGTTCTTGCTCTCCAGGAACTTTCAATCTAATGTAGGACACATACGTAGTATCGTATGGTACACATAACGTAATAAATACAGGAATATATGACATGCTTTACATTGTCCCACTATTTACTTTTAGTTTTATTTTTACTATTATTATTTTATCTTTTTTTGAGACAGGGTTTTGCTATGCAGTTGAAGCTAGCCTTGAACTCCCAGTGATCCTCCTGCCTCAGCCTCCAGATTAGTTTTAAATTTTTTAACAGGCTCTCACTAGGTAGTTAAGGCTGTCCTTGACTTTGCTGTCTAGCCCAGGCACACCTTGAACTCCCAGCAATCCTCCTGGTTTAGCCTGAGTGCTGAGATTACAGGTGCAGTACCACGCCCAGCCGTCCTCCCTTTACTTAAAAACAGTCATCTTCCTGAAGAGATGAGAAGCACTTTGAGGTAGGAGCTTTCCCTATAAAGGCCAACACTCTCCTCTCCTTCCCTGAGTCCAGATTCCACTTACCAGCGGAAGTAATTACCTCTTAATGTACATGTGATGCGGTTGTTCACCAAAGGCATTTCCAAGGGGAAGGTACAACTTCCCAGTGGGAAGACTGAGTGCCTGGTATTAAAAGGGAAGATGTTATTGCTGTATTTTCTGTACCAGTTTTTCCAGTTAAACTGTATTGGTTCCTGAGTCATGTCCTGTCTCTTCTGTGCAGTAACTGCAGTTCATGTTTATCTTTTTCCTCCTTTTTTTGTTTTGTTTTTTTTGCAGTTTCTGGCTCTGTGGTGCATACCATTGATGGGGTTGTTTGCTATTTTCAGCAATTTTAGTATCTCTGTCTTTAAAGATACATCGCTTGTGCCTCACAAAGCTAGCTTTGAATTTTAGAATTCTGTTGTTTGTAGGAACCTAAGCCATTCGGTTTTGCCTGTGTTTCCCGCTTCCTTCTTCTCTAGGACGAAGTTTCACACTGAGTTACTAGCATCTTCGGTGGCTCCAGGTGTCATAAACATTGTGTCCACCTTGTAGGTATGATCAGTATTATTCCCACCTTCTAATGCTTAAGGGCAACGTTATTTTCTTAATGGATCTATAGCTGCCTGTGCCTGGAAGACAAGCACCTTTCTGTCCCTGTCACGCCTTGTGAAAGTCTTGGCTCTACAGTAGAGACTTGTCACCGCTGTCACTGTTCGTTTTGAGAAAGCCTCTAGTTACCTGTCCTTAAGGGATTCTGAAGATGGGGCATCCTGTGTGGTAGTTCCCATTGTGACTGTTAATGCACCCTCAGAGGATGTATTTAATAATTTTCACATTTAAAAAAAGAAGAAGCAAGCATGGGGCTGGGAATGTTGCTCAGTAGCTAGAACACTTGCCTGGCATAGTGAAGCCCCTACATTTAATCCCCAGCAGTGGAAAAAGCAAAACAATCAAAAAACCATAAAGGGAAATGGAGAATTTAAAATTTTTTAACACGGTCTCCTTATTTAATGGGCAGGTGGCTACATGACCTCTGCACGGGGGAATTATGTGCCCTGTGTATACACCTATGAAGTATCTTTTTTTGTGGGGGGGGGTCCCGGGGGATGGTGCCTTGTTTTGAACTCTGGGGCTCAAGGGATCCTCCCACCTCAGCCTCCCGAATGCTAGGATGGCTGCAAGTTGCATCTTTAAATACATTTAGTAAATGGATATCCTCTTTTTCAAAGTATATGTCTGTCTGTCTTTCTTTTTTCTTTTTTTTTTTTGACTTTTTGGGACAAGGTCTTGCTATGCAGTTCAGGCTGGCCTTGAGCTCACTTTGTAGCCCAGGCTGGTCTCAAATTTGCAATGATCCTCCTGCCTCAGCCTCCCGAGTGCTGGGATTACAGGCATGCACCCCCATGCCTGGCTTATTGTATTGTCTTTTGTTTTGAGGGTTTTTTTTTTTCTTTTTTTGGTACTGGGAATCAAACTCAGGACCTTGTGCTTGCCTGGCAGGCGCTTGTGCCCCTGAGCTGTATCCCCAGCCCTATATCTGTCTTTTGTTCATTTTCCTTTTTACTTAATTTTCACAGCTCTTTTAATCTGCTAGCCATTTTAATCTGAATTTTACAAGTGAGAGCCTGGGTTCAGATTGAGTCAAGTGACCCATCCAAAGCCCCTCTACACTAGTAGTTAAGATTCAGGGCTGGATGTAGAGAAGGCAGGTCTTTGGAGTTTAGTCGGTGGTGGGCGCACCGCTGGGAAGCTGGGACACACTGCACAGTGACTCCAGGGCCCTGTCGTCACTTGCCCGCCGGTCTGCTCCACTCCTCCCCCTGTGAGTTTCTGATGTGCCATGGCTGCTTTGGAGTCTTGTTCTTTCCTTTTCTCCAGCCCTTAGTGTCTTGCGTGCGGTGCGTTCGTGGCAGGCCTGCGGCAGTGGAAATCACGCTTCCTGAACGGGTGTGCGTAGCTCCGCTCTGTCGCGGGAGGCCGTGCTGGCAGTGAGCACACTTGTCCTGTGGAATTGGACGGGCCTCGGCCCTCACCTAACAGGGTTAGAGAGGGCATTTTGGCACGGTCAAGCAAGCGAATCTGTGGGGGCATAGTCTCCCTTTAGATCCCTTTTCCCGCCTTTTAAATAATGGTTTAAATAAAAGCTGATCCTGATGTCTTTTCTTCCCTGTTTTACTTCTGTCTGCCCCCTAGCCCCACGCTTGCAGCTCCTCAGATCCCCCACAAAAAGTGTTGGCTATGACAGAAGTGAAGAAAGAATGGTGGTCACTGTTCTGTGTTCTTCCACAATGAGATGTTCTGAAATACCTTGTGTTAGCATATGGCCTCGTCAGTGAAGTTAGTGTTGGCATTTTGCCTGATCCTTTGCTTGTAACAGTTGAACTTGATTGGCTCTATTCAGCATGTTTAAGACATTGACGTATAGGAAACTGAAAATGTTAAGCTGGCAAGTTTGAACAATTGCACTTAAGGGAGATAAATGCAGTGGTTTAAACTTTAGTACATGTCCTGATCCAGACTGTCCAGATTGAAGTCTGTTTTATTACTAATTGTGTGCCCTTGTTTTTGTTTTTTTATTTGCTTGGTACCAGGAATCGAACTCAGGACCTTGTGCTTGCCAGACAGGTGCTTGTGTCACTGAGCTGTATCTCCGGCCCTGTATGCCGTTGTGCTAGTTGCTTTTCTGTATATCCGTTTCCTCATCTGTGAAATAGGATCCTTCATTTGGTGAGGAATAAATGGTTTAGCATATGCAAAATACCAAGAAGCTATTATTTAACAGCTATTAATATTTTTAATTATGTGTGACTGAGTTCTGAGGTGCCTAACTAGTCTATCGTTTTTGAAAGTGTGCAGAGTATATTGATTGATTTACTTTGGGTTTTTAAGACAGTGTCTCACTTTGTAGTTCAGGCTTGCTTTGAACTCGCTTTAATCCTCCTGTCTCAGCCTCCCAAGTGCTGGGATTACAGGTGCATGCCACTAAGCTAGTCTTTGCACAGTGTATTTTAAAAGTAAACTAAAGAATTGCATCAACAAGAGCTGGGGATGTCGCTCAGTGGTGGAGTTCTTGCTTTCCATGTTCCCTGGGTTCAATCACTAGCACCATGAATGAATGAATGAATGAATAAATAAATATATGTATTAATAGCAGTGTGTCATTTGCCGGGCGTGGTGGTGCACGCCTGTAATCCCAGCACCCGGGAGGCTGAGACAGGAGGATCATTGTGAGTTCGAGACCAGCCTGGGCTACAAAGTGAGCTCAAGGCCAGCCTGAACTGCATAGCAAGACCCTGTCTCAAAAAGACAAAACAAAGAATTGCATCAGCGAAAGTTCACTTAAACAAATGAGAACATTAAATGAGGAGGAAGATTAAATGAGAAAATGTATGTTAAACCCAGGTACGTAGGGTGCTGTTTAATCTGTGTTATTGGAGGCAGAGAAGGAGGTGCAGTATCTATAAACTCTAAGGCTGAGGTATTGGACGTTTGGTATTCAGTATAGATTCAACTACATGAGAACTGTGTGGTCTAGAAACGTAATAGATGGATAATTTTAATAGTTTAAATGTGTATGATTTACTCATAAACCAGGAAAAATCAACTTTCTCACATTTTCAATAATTATTTAGTTTATAACGAGTTGGTGCAAAGAAAGGACGTGATTCTATTTTTAGTAAAAGCAGTCAGCTCTGGTTTTCTGTCAGGTTCCAAAATGAATTCTGGTTATTTACTTGCTTTTTACTTTATAGCATTTTTTGTTGGTTTGTTTGGGGTTTTTTTGCTTGTGGGAAATTCTTTTTTGGCATGTTTTTCCGCCTTATACTGTCATTTTAAGATGTAAAATAATAGTTTCTTCTTCTATCAGTACGTATAAAGCATATTTTTTCCTGCGAA
The DNA here is from genome assembly GCF_000276665.1 of Chinchilla lanigera. Classification (NCBI taxonomy): domain Eukaryota; kingdom Metazoa; phylum Chordata; class Mammalia; order Rodentia; family Chinchillidae; genus Chinchilla; species Chinchilla lanigera. The sequence continues at coordinate 17,647,703 of NW_004955440.1, read as the reverse complement.
GTGGCTGTGGTCTGAATGTGCCTCCCCAAGTCCAGGTGTTGTGCAGCGCTGGGAGGCGTGGCAGTCCTGTGGGCTCTGCCCCCACGAGTGGATTCGCGTGCTTTGAAGAGCCTGTGGGAGCACTTTGCTCTCCTGCCTTTACCTTTTGCCGCATGAACATGCAGCAGGAAGCACTTGGCAGAGGCTGAAGCCTCAGTCCTGGAGTTTCCAGCCTCCAGAAGTGTGAAGAGTGAATTTCTATTCCTCGTGCGTTCCTCAGGCTCAGGTACAGGGGTATAAAATGGATAAGGAGAAGATGTAGGCGTTGCTTTAGTCGTGTTCAGAGGTACTGCACTGGCATGTAGAGTGAAATCAACCGCAGGGAATTTTTATGTTTCCTTCTTGCACTCTGTCCTGCGTCTGCCCTGACCGTCAGTTTCCATGTGACTGGCTTTGGGGTTTTGCTGCTGTTGTTACTTTATTTTGTTTGTGACAGAGTGTCACTATGTAGTTCAGGCTGGCTTTGATTCTAGGCTCACTGTGTAGCCCAGGCTGACCTTGAGCTCGTGGCAGTCTTCCTGCCTCAGCCTCCAGAGTGCTAGGATTACAGGCGTGTGCCACTGTGCCTGTGTGATTGGGTTCTGTAAGTGTTTCTATAACAGCGTGTCGTGTTCAGGGAGCGTGCTGTGTGTTGTTCTGGGTGGCTTCCAGTTGCAGTGCACAGAGTCCTCGCGCACAGTTCATGGGGACGCGCCTGTAGGCGCATTGCTTTGAGCTGCTAACCCAGGGCCCCAGCAGTCAGCTCCAGTGCACTGGCTCCGAGTTCAGCACAGTATCCGAGTTCTGAACTACTGAACTATGAGTTGATAGTTGGTGTTTTTTAAGCTACTAACTTCACGGTAACTTGGTCCATAGCATGTTTGAAAATGTAATATAGAGAGGTTCTGGTTATTTTTCAATCTTTATTTTCTTATATCTCAAATTTTGTAATGTTCTCTAGCCCTATTTCTGCATATTAAATCTGCTCTTAAGTTTATTCAATGATCTTTTGTTTGTTTTGTTTAGATATTGTACTTTTCAGTTTAGAACTTCCATGTGTATAGTTTGCTTCTCTACTGAGCATTTTATGTCTCACTTATAACCATCATTTGCTTTAAGTTATTGAAAATATGTAATAATTGGTTTATAGGCTTGTGTTTTTGTTTGCTAACTCTGGGTTTTGCGAACATCTTCATTGACTATTTTGATTGTGGGGCACTTCATTGCATAGGTAATAATTTTTTAATATTACCCTGGATTATTCTTTGTAGACAATCTAAATTGTCTTCCTCTGAAGAATTTTGTTCTGGCAGTAGTTACATTTTTGGAGGATCTTTTAGGTTTTGTCAGGCTTGGTTTTATTCTTTGTGAGGTAGGCCTCTTTTAGTTTTGAACTTTGAATTTTAAACTCTAGAGTGCTTTTACTTCTAAGGTGTGACCGTTCTGGGGATTTCAGCCGAATGAATGAAGTATTTGGTTTTGGTTAATCTGCTCAGACTCCATAACAAAATTGGTACACTGGGTGACTTACATAGTTGAAATTTACTTTCTCACATTTTTCACGGCTAAACGGTCGAATTGCGGACCAGTGGGGTGAGTGTGTGTTGAGGTCTCTCCCCGTGAGTTGGAGACAGCGATTCTCTGGATGCTTGTCCAGTGGTCTTTCCTTGGTAGTATATGCATGGGAAAAATGGGAGCATTAGCTCCCTGGTGCCCCTTTGAAAGGGTGCTAATCCTCTGGGGTCAGACCTCACCCTGTGACCTCACTGCACCTCCTTAGTGGCTCCCTCGCCAGACAGTCGCACTGGGGTTAGGGCTCCAACGTATGTACCCTCTACCCTACACCCCCTAGTACTGGGACTTGAGCCCAGGGCCTCAGGTCTTCAGAGCAAGTGCTTCACTACTGAGCTGTATCCCCAGCCCTTTCCCCATTTTGTTTTTTCAAGTTTGAGACAGGACCTCACTAAGTTGCCCAGGCTGGCCTCAAACTTGCCATTTTCCCGGCTCAGCCTCCCAAGTACCTGGGATAACAGGCATGCAATGCACCACCATGCCTGGCTTCAGTGTGTGAATTTTGGGAGGGACACAAACAGTTCCCTCCTTAATAGGTAGGATTGCTCCCAGCACTGGTGACCTTTCAGCCACATACAGTAGTAGGTGACCTGTGCTCCACACTACGCGGGTAGCTCAGCCCTTGACCAAGCACCTGTGGTAAGTCCCTGTGTGTGTAAATCTGGTCTCTGACACCCAGCCGTTCTACTTAGACTAGTCTGTCTTGTGTTGGGATAGGAAAGTATTTCCGTGAAGAAAGCTGGGGTTATCCTGAGACTCACTCTGTATTTCTCTTCCTTCACAGATCTCAGAACCGTACTGCTTGTTACTTATTTCCTGCAAACAATTGCTTTATCTGTTTTGACTTGTTTTATAGTTGTTTTTGGTAGGATAGCAAGTCTCATGTCAGATATTTTGTCACATTTGGAAGCAGAGGACGAGTCATGTGTTGTTATTTCCAAACATAGTGGGAGGACCTTTAAGGGTGTCTTGCAGGCATTCTTGTTCTATGTAGTTACATTTTTTATACCAGTAGAGCTTATTTTATTAAAAGTTTTATGGGTAGACTTGATTTCTTTTACACGTGTATTTTGAACCTAATAGACTGTATGAAGGGGGAGTCCTTTTGTTCTTTGTAGGCACTGATGGAATGATTCCTATGGTATTGTGAGAATCTTTCTAAACTACTTCACTGTGTATTTGAGGCTCCCTATATACAGTAATCAAAGCCTGGTAATGTTATGACTTACACCCACCAAGCCCTGGCAGTTTAACATTTAGGCCCCAGGCGGACTCTTTTAAATGTCTCCATCTCTCTGCATTTGACACAGGAGAACATAAGGTGTGGCTCCAACACTGGGCAGGGTGACATGCTGTGGGAGAATGGTTTCTTAATTGTAATATTTAAAATTTTCCATGAGTTTAAAATACTCCTAGGTACATAATGTAACTGTTATTTAGTTCACTTTAAAAATGAAATCCTTCTTAGCAGGCCGTTATAATGTCCTCAGATTTCATACTTTTTCAAAAGAATAATAGTGAATCCTATATTTGTAGGGGGTAAAATTGGCTTGATACCTTATTCAAATCAGGATTTTTCCATTTTCTTTGAAAATCAAATCAAGTAAACAATGTGTTCTTTTCTGTATTTTTGAAATTGTTGGAAGGCTTTTGGGAGTATCAAAGTAGGCTTATTTGATTGTATCACATAGCCAGAATTGAAGAAATAATCATGAAAAGTAGAGTTCTAGCAGAACTATGAAGGTTACTGGGTGGTCCAAGATCAGATTTACTTGATTGAATGTGTATGTGTTTGCACTCATACACATGGGCTACACAAAATTTGGTAGTTGATGCCAGCTTTTCAGATCCAGAGGAAAAGAGTAGACTTCTGACGGGTGGAGTGTCAGCCTGGGTGGTGTGGAGAGGCACCTGCCCATGGGGTTGGTGGGGCTCAGTTCTGGGTGTGTCTGGGTGGGTCATGCTGAGGAGTCTGTGTCTGGCTCCTCATCCCCTGCTCTGCCGTGCTGAGTGGTTTAGATCCAAAATGCCTCCTGGGTTTGGGAGGTGACCGGGTTATGGGGTGGTAGAGCGCGCAGGCTTGCAGTTGGGAAGTGGGATCTGGCAGCAGAGACAGATGCCTGGGGGCATGGCCCAGAAGGGCGACTCCCTCCCTAACTGCTCCTTTCTCTGTGCTTTCTGTCCACTGTACCATGAGCAGCTTTACACCGCCATGCCTCTCTGCCATTCTGTTTCTTCTTTGGAGCCAGCTGACCCTGGACATGATCCAAGATAAACCTCTTCTCCTTTAACTTGTTCCAGCAACAAGAAGGTGCCTAAGACAGACTTTGGTGTCAGGACCACGGTGGTTGTTGTGATTGTATGACTGTGTGGTTCAGAAGCCTTTGGACCTGATTCCCACGAGGAATTCAGAAAAGTGTAAGCAAGAACGCTACAAACCAAGCTTCGTGGGAGACTCTGGGCAGGGCTCAGAAGACCAGAATGTTAATAGAAACGTGTATGGTAAAGATCATGCCCAGGAGGTTTCAAATGGGGACAGGTCATGTGTGTGCTCTGGTAGAAATGTGGGTACATTTTGCTCACGTCCTAAGACTTTGAGGGAGACTGAGATTAAGGGCGGTAAACTAAAGCAGGGCATGGTGACACATGTCTATAATCCCAGCACTTGGGAGGCTGAGGCAAGAGGATTGCTTTGAGTTTGAGCCCAGCCTGTGCTACATAGTGACTTCAAGTCCAGCCTGAACTAGCTAGTCTAAAATAAAGAAAGAAAGAAAAAGTTTTTTTAAAAAGAGAGTAGTGGCCTAATTAATCTACCAGAGGAAATTTGAAATTTTCAGGTCAGCTTAACATTCAGGCTGTAGCATGGTTCCTGCTTGCCACTTTCAGCAAGATCTGTGAGACAGGAACAAAAAGCCTATTTAAAGAGTTCAGTTTGCCAGTGATATAGCTCAGTGACACAGCACCTGCTTGATAAGTGCAAGGTCCTGAATTCAATTCCTGGCACCAACCAGGAAAAAACAAACAGAAAATAATCAAAAAAGCCCCCCCAAAAAACAAAACAAGAAATAGAGAGTTCAGTTTTTCCTCCAGCCCCACCAGCATCTGTTATTGGTTGATTTCTGGATAATAGCTATTTTTTCCTGGAGTGAGATAGAATCTCAGTGTTCTTTTAATTTGCATCATTTGAACGACAAGTGATGGTGAACATTTTTTCATTATTTATTTGCTGTTTCTACTTCTTGATCTGAGAAATGTCTATTCATTTCAGGTGGCAATTTTTGAAATGGGTCTTTAAATTTGGGGGGGTCTGATTTTGGTTTTTGAGTGCTTTATATATTCTAAATGGTGGTAGTCCTTTGTCTGAGGAACAGCCAGCAAAATGGCTGCTGGTTGTCTATTCACTCTGTTGGTGGTTTCTTTTGCTGTACAAAATCTTTTTGAGATCCCAGTTGTTGATTTTTTTGTGATATTTTCTATATGATTGGGGTTTTGTTCATATAGTCTTGCCTACACCCATGTCTTACCTATTCTGTCTTCCAGAAGATTTGGTGTTTCTGTGTTAATATTTAGATCTTTAATCTATTTTGATTTTAGTTTAGTGCCTGGTAAAAGATATGTCTTGTTTTAATCTTTGGCATGTGGAAAACCAGTTTTTCCAGGATCATTTATTAAAGAGGCTATCTTTCTTCCAGTGTACGTGTTTGGCTCCTTTGTCAAAGATAAGGTGGCTGAGTGTTTTTGGAGTTGTTTCTGCGCCTTCTAATGGTTCCATTGATCCTCGGATCTGTGGGGTTTTTTCCCCCTCAGTACCATGCTGTTCTTACCACAGTAGCTTTGTAATGTAATTTAAAGTCAAGGTTTGTTAATGCCCTTTGCCTTGCCTTTATTGCTTAGAATTGCCTTTGCTATTCTATGTCTTTCGTGGTTCCAAATGAATTTTAGCATTGTTTTGTCTAAATCTGTGAGATATGCTACTGGTATTTTAATCGAGATTGCATTAAATCTGTGTAACAATTTTGGAAGTATGGTTATTTTCACTGTATTACATCTTACCAAAGAAGAAGGGATATCTTTCTATTTTCTGATACCTTCAATTTCCTTTTTCAGAGTACTGTAGTTTGCAATGTAAAGGTCTTTTACTTCCTTCACTAGATCAATTCCTAGCTATTTCATTTCTTCAGATATTATTATGAAAGGTATTGTTTCCCTAATTTCTCTCGCAGTGAGTTCGCTATTTGTGTGCAGGATGCTATTGATTTTGAGTATTGGCTTTGTATCCCACTAAGCTGTGAATTTGGTTATTAAATCTACAAGTCTTTTAGTGGAGTTTTTTGGGTTTTCCATGTAGAATATCAGGTCATCTGCAAATAATGATAATTTCACTTCTTTTGTTTCTCTTTGGTCTAATTGCTCTGGCTAATATTTCTAGAACTATATTGATTGAGTGGTGATAGTGGACATCCTTGCTTTGTTCCTGATTTTAGAGTGAAACCTTTCAGTTTTTGTCCATTTAGTATGATGTTGGCTGTTGGTTTGTCATAGATGGCTTTTATCAGATTGAGGTAAAGATATCTATTCCATTTTCTGTAGGGTTTTTATCATGAATGGTTGTTGGGCTTTGTCAAATGCTTTTTTGCATTAATTGAGGTGATCATATGGCTTTTGTCTTTGGCTCTGTTAATATGGTGTGCTACAGTTATTGATTTGCATATGTTGAACCATCCCTGGATCCCTGGGATGAATTCCACTTGGTCATGGTATATAATTTTCTTGATGATTTGCTAGTATCTTATTGTTCATTAGGAATATTGGCCTGTAGTTCTCTTTTTTGGATGGCTTCTTTTCTGGTTCTGGTATCAGGATAACGCTTGCTTCCAGGAATGAATTTGGGAGTATTGCTCCTCTTGCAGTTTCATTAAAGAGTTGAAGAAGTAGCCGCATTAGGTCTTTTCTAAATTTCTTGTAAAATTCAGCAGTGAATCTGTCAGGGCCTGGAGTTTTCTTTCTTGTTAGGTTTTTAATTCCATGTTCAATGTCATTGACTGATACTGATTTATTTAGAATTTTTATATCTTCTTGATTCAATTTTGGTAATTCATACATACCTAGGAATCTCTCCATTTCTTGTGTATTTTCCATCTTACTGGCATAGGCTGGTACAACCACTGTGCAAATCATTGTGGAGATTCCATAAAAAACTAAAACAAAGGGGCTGGGGATTTAGCTCAGCGGCAAAGCGCCTGCCTGGCAAGCGCAAGGTCGTGAGTTCGGTTCCCGGTACTGGAGAAAAACCAAAAAAAAAAAAAAAACCTAAAACAAGAGGTTCCATTTGACCCAGCTATTTCCCTTCTTGGTATCTTCCCAAAAGAATTAAATACATTATACCACAGTGCTATATGCACACCCATGTTTATAGCAGCACAGTTTGTAATAGCTAAATCTTGGAAACAGCCCAAGTGCCCATCAACTGAGGAATGGATAAAGAAGATGTGGGTTTTTTGGTACAATAAAGTTCTCTGCCATACAAAAGTATAAGCTTGAGACATTTCTAGCTAAATGAATGTACCTTAGACCATACTCTTAAGTGAAATAAGTCAGACACACGTGTAAATACTGCATTGTTTCTGTGGTATGAGAAACCAAAAGTGTAAATAAGGACCAAAATGTATAATAGAGTTGGGGGAATTGGAAGAAAATGTTCAGATGTGAAGGGGAAATAGTGGAGGGAGAGGAAAGGAAGGAAGAGACTAGAAAATAGAAGGGAAGAAAATGAAACAGCTTTTATAAAGAGGAGAGGGGAATGCAAAAAAAGAAGCAAAATATATCGTGTACAGGTACAAATTCCCTTTGATGAATGATATCATTATGTTTTTTTTTTTTTTTTTTTTTTCTGGTACCAGGAATCAAACTCACGACATCGTGCTTGCCAGGCAAGCACTGTGCCGCTGAGCTAAATCCCCAGCCCCAAATGATATCATTATGTATGTCTAAAATGTACCAATAAAATAAAACCACTCCCTCCAAAAATAAATAAATAAGTAAGTAAAAGGCTCACTTTTGTCAGAAAGCAAGATCCTGCAGAGATTGAGCAGAGGAGAGCTTGGTTGCTGAAAAGATTACAATTAAAAAGATGCCAAGTACTTTACATAAGGACAATAGGAAAAATGGCTTTAGAGCATATCACATATCTTCAAGGCCCCACCCATCACAGGCTCAGAGGTGCTAGACTTAAGACTTTGATTTGAGAAGTGAGCCCCAAGACACCATGGTCAAGAAGGAAGGGCTACTCAAGAACGGGGTTGCTGGAATCTGTTGACACTGCTCACTATCCAGGCACTCAGAGACCTCTGCAGCCGTTGTTCAAGGGGGCCTGGCTTCTGCTTGAGCCGGAAGCAGACCTTGAAATCATTTACATGGTGCTGGTTTTATAAGCCTGAGGTGTTCAGGTGTTGTGGGATATTGGAAGCCTCTACCCAAGTTTCAGAAGGAGGTCTGGGAGGCCATTTTGTGGCCTCTGAGAGGGTGGTGTGTGAAGCTGTGAGAGTGAAGCCAGAAGTGGGGAGACCTCAGAAAGCTGGAAGGGTTGAGCAGAGCCAGCTCAAGGTAGAAGCTGTGAGGACTACAACCTGCGGTATCTTAGGGGCAGGGCCCCAAGCCATTGGGAGTTTGCATCTTACCACATCTTCCCCTGGGTGCTAGATGTGAAACTACAGGGTTTAACATGTTCCCATGGGCTTGAACCATTGCAGTGCATGCATGATCATCCCATCCAGGTGGTACAAGCCAATCTAATTACTTTTAGTGGTCTTTTACTAGTAAAGTTAATGAAAAGTCTATAAATGGACTGACTGTAGTTGCTTGAATTTGAATGATTACTGCCCAAATACAAGTATTAATAATAAAAAGTTAGTATTATTCACACTAATTAAAAAATTAATACAGGGGCTGGAGATAGAGCTCAGTGGTATGAGGACCTGCCCGGCAAACGCAAGGTCCTGCATTCAATTCCCGGTGCCACAGGGAAAAAAAAAGTGAAACAAAAAAAATATAATACAGTAATCAACAGATTTATTTTCAAGTGATTTGTTTCCATGGCCCTGATGAAACTGAAATATGACATCTGCTTTGCTAAATCAACATCTTTCTTGGTATTATTATAATCAGAGACACCCCACCCCCACCCCCAGAACTGGTACAGACTAGATCCTCTGCCTCGGCCTTCTGAGTGCTGGGATCACAGGTGTGCGCCACCATGCGTGGCTCTTTTTTGTGGCTGACAGTTAAGTTTGCCTTAAGAATCAGAGGAGACTTTTGATTTGGACTTGTTAGCAGTGTTGGAACTGTTAATACTTTGGCGGGTTTTAGAGAAGGACTTGGTGCATTTTGCATAAAGAGATACACATGAGCCTTTTGGGGGCCAGTATTAGAGTGTTATAGTTTAGAGCTAAAATGGCCCTCCACACCTCATGTATGTGGAAGGCGGTTGATTTGTGGTGGTGGTGTAGCTGCCTTGCGGTTGGAGGGTGGGGTCTGGTCAGAGGAGACAGGTCATGGGGCATGGCCTGGAAGAACGCATCTCCCACCTTGCTCCTCTGTTCCTGGTCTCCATCCCAGCTGCCGTTCCGTAAGGGGGATTCCTCCAAGCAGGTCCCTCCACCGTGCCTCCCCTCCTTCCTTGGATGGCAGCTGTGCTTACCTTTACACCGCCAGCACCACCTTCCTGCCTTGGAGCCAGCTGACTGGACTGAAAAAGTGGCCCCAAATAAACGTCTCCTCCGTTAAGTTGTGTGGATTTGAGTATTTTGTCCCAGTGACTAGGAAAGTGACTACCACACATGCCCCTTTGAATTGGAGCCTGCTGAGTGTGGACTGAATCCTTTTAAGGTGTGAACCAAATTAAACCTGTCCTTTTTTTCTTTCCTTTTGTTTTGGTTTTCTGAAACAGTCTCACCATGTAATTTTAGGCTGGGATGAACTGGTTATATAGCCCAGGCTGGCCTCCAAGCTGTGGGGATCTTCTTGCCTCAGCCTTCTAAGTGCTAGGATTACAGGGGTGTGTGACCACACCCAGTTTTAAACTTCTCTTTTAAGATGGGGAGTTGTGTCCAGCAATGGGAAGGCTGACTGATGAAATTCTTACTGTTGGAAGTACTGGCAAAAATATTGTAAAAATATTTTTCTACTTCTGCCACCCATCAAATGTGATGTTCTAGATTTATTAAGTGGAGCTCATATGCTAAAGATTTACATGTAAAAAAGAAATATTGTACAGACTAAAGAGAATATCTTTAGGTAGTTCAAACACCATGCCAGCTGACAATATAAAAAGAATGACACGTTCTTTCACAGTAAAAATAAATAAAACTGTCATGAACAATGAGAAGGGAGCAGCACAAACCCAGCAAATCATTTGTAATGCATATGCTTTCTCTTCAGACCGAGAGCAGAAAGCTAATCTCGTATACACACTATATGCATATATACATACATGCATGCACGTGTGCACACACATGCGTGTGTCTGTACGAAATTCCGTGCAGGCATCGCCCTCCCCACTTACCCTCCTTCTCAGCTGAGCCTCGGGGAGGGTGTTCCTCGGGCAGCAGCAGAGATGAGAGCTGTGCAGCCCGCTTGCTCCACGGCCTCTGTTGGTGTGTGGTGTTGAGGTGGAAGCTCTGCGGAGCCTGAAGCTTTGCGTAGGCTGCGCTGGGCATCGTGAAGCTCTTTCCGTTCATTTGCTCAGAAGCTGTGCTGCTGTTTGCTGTGTTGCATCGTTGTTACCTGGGCAAGAGGGTGTGGAGGAGCAGGCAGCGTCGTGCGTGCAGGTGTCACACAAGCGTTTATTGATGCCCACTACAAGCCCTTGATACTGTCTTGTGCCCTAGAAATAGTACTGGAGAAACAACTTTTTGCCATAATGAGCTTATGTAAATTCTAGGGCAGGTGTGGAGACTGACAATAAACAGAATATTTGCACGGTGAGACATCTACTGCAAAGCCTGTGCGTGAAGTCCTGTCCTCTTTAATATTTAGTCTATGTGGGCGTGAATGTAAACAGTACTCAGAACAAAGGGGACTGAGTACTTGATGGACTTAAAACCACAGTTGGCCGAAAAATTCTCACTAGCTTGTATAGGGATTTTGTGGTCTCTCTGTTGTTCACGTGTAAATGCTGTGTTAGGCAGCTGTTAAAATACTGGTATAGACGCATACTTAGGACCATGGAGAGATATTTCTAAGTGGAAACGTAAGTTAGGAAATCCTATGTTTAGCATGATCACAATATAATGGGTAATACTTTCTATTTTGGTGCCCATAATCAAACTCTGGACCTTGGGCTTGCCCGGCAGAAGGTGCCGGACCGCTCAGCTATCTCCCCGGCCGCTGATGGGTCGTGCTCTTGCACCACCTCTGAGCTTTCGGTCCTGAGAAGGGAGATCTAGTAGTGCCAGCCTGGGCCACAGCTCCTGCCCATTCATGTCCTCTGTGCTTTGCTGATGGACTTACCTGAGTGTGAGAGTAACTGGCTGCACCTGTCCCCTTCTGTTTAGGGCTGTCCACTCCAGTGATGGCAAACCTATGGCATGCGTGCTGCTATGGGCTGTTCGTACCATTGAAAGCTCTGAAGGATTTGCCTTTGTTGGGGCAGATTAGAGGGCTATAGGCAAAAAAACAAAAACAAATAAAAAACCCAGGGCAGGGTAAAATCATCACATGTTTATTTGTGGTTGACAGTTGTAAAATTATCACTTGCTTATCTGTACCCTACCATATACTTGAGAATTGTATTCCTTATTACTCGTAATTAAGAAATCCCCAATTGACCTTATCCCCTTCCCAGAAAAAAGGGCAAGGCCCTGGTTGGCCTAGAACACACCAGTCAGTGCAGAAATCATTTTTAGAAGCTAGTGTATCCCTCTCAGTATGACTTACGCCTCAGACTCCCGGGGCATCCTGAGCGGGGTTCCCCTCTCTTGCAGCACACTCTGCTGCTAAGACAGCTCTTCTTCTGCCTTCTCTGCATTTGCCATCCTTTAAGTAAGCTTTCTCTTTGCACGGTATCAGCCTGACTCCCCGTTTTCTGCTAAGAGCCCCACTTCTTCATTCTTTGCCACAGTAAGGGCAAGGACCCAAAAAGGCCAGGGATCATTCTGGGAGGCCCCTAGCCATTCCCTGGTCCCCCAGTGGACACTGCTCTAGTCTTTCCCTTGCCATTAAATTATTTTTCATTTACTGCTTGTCTTTACCATTGCTGAAACACAACACCCCACAGTTCCACAGCTCTGAGGAGGAGAGGTTTATTTGACTCACAGTTCGTAGAGGTTCCAGTCCATAGTCGGCTGGCTCCCAGGCAGGGCAGCAGGGCGGAGGAGAAAGAGCTCATGGCGTGGTAGCAGGAAGCATAGGACGATCAAGGGAGACACGTGTCCAGGCCTTAGCCCCAGTGCCCACTTACTCTGACCAGGCTTCCCCTTCCAGATCTCGTTCAGCTCCAAACCCCGGGGGCTGACCCCCTGATGAATATCATGCCCCATGACCCAGTCATTGCCCAAGTCCCTACCTGTGAGCGCATGGGGCTTTGGGGGACATCTGGAGAGAAACAGCAGCACTTCCTCATGAGTCAGTTGTGCAGAGCCTGCCTCTGCAGGGAGGGCCTGCCCCAGTGTAGCGCTAAAGCATGCCCTCCCTGGGGTTTGCAGCAGGCCCTTTGGCTTGTATACCTAAAGCGCCCAGTAGTGGCAACAGTGCCATTTTGCTTTGTTTCCTCATCTTGTTCACAGCTGTGGGCATAGAAAAGGTGGTCAGCTTTTAGGTGACCTCTTTGGGCACTTTGGACTGTGATCCTATTTGTATCAGTCAGTGCTTACTAGAGAAACAGAGGTAACACAAGATACACAATGTCTAAGGAGTTACGAGACCGGCCGACAGTGGCCCCCCAGAGTCGGAGGGCACGGTGCAGGGGGCGTCTGTTCGCTGGAGACCGAGGGGTTCAGTCCAGGGTCTGGCGCTCGCTGCAGTGTCCCGCGCGAGCCCGTGTCGGGAGGTGAGGGTCCGTGAGGAAGGCTGGGGACTCTGCGCTGGAAGCCAGGAGATGATGTCCCACCTGAAGGCGAAGACTTGAGCTCCTCCGAAGAAACAGAGGCGAATCCTTCTCCCTCATTTCCCCTTCATACCATCCAAGTGACAAGCCGCCCTACGCTGTGAAATTGCTGAGTTGATTTAGTTAAGCTTCTCTTACTCAAGTTGACACAATCAACCATCACACTATTTTATTTAACTTTACATAGATTTAAAAGTTTTCCTATATGTATATATAGAAAAAGTCTAGCCGGGTGTGGTGGCGCATGCCTGTAATCCCAGTACTCCCAGCACTCAGGAGGCTGAGGCAGGAGGATTGTGAATTCAAGGCAGCCTGGGCTACAAAGTGAGCTCAAGACCAGCCTGAACTGCATAGTGAGACCCTGTCTCAAAAAGACAAGGAAAAAAAAAGAAAACAAATGTCTAGAGAGATACATGTCGTAACTTTAAAAGAGGCTGGTAGTGTTGGATTGGGTTTTTCCCCATGTAGAATTCACTGAATTCATTAGGTATATAATTTAGACATAATGATACATTTTAAATCTTTGAAAAATATAGTCATCTGACTTCATATAAAAGGATCATTTAATTTTACCATTTAAAGTTGAAGTTAGTAGAAGTACTGTACTCTGCAGTTTATTCATAGCTCTTATTTTTGGCAAAGGAGAATATGGGCTTCTTAATCTTTTTTGTGGGCTCCCTAACGGTTGCATCCTTTTTGGTGTCTTAGTGTTTTGGGAACATATCCTAATTTTTGTGTATGTTAACATTTTACAGAAAAAGCTACAAATGAATACAATACCACAGAAGACTGGAGTCTTATTATGGACATATGCGACAAAGTTGGAAGCACTCCGAATGGGTATGATAACCAGTGAATATTTAGCAGCTTTATTAACCTATGCCTTTTTCATGATGTGACTTTGAAAGGACACCGAGGTGCTAATTTTAAACAAACTGTTCAACTATTTTTAAACTTCTTACTTAACTATTTAGTTTTGGGAGATAAAGGTAAACAGAGCCCATAGGTTGGGTTTATAAGTCTTATCTGGAAAGAATAAATGGAAGAGAGCTCCATTTGTAACCTGAGCTGTATTAACATAAAGAAAGGCTTGACACGACAGGGGCAGATGTTCACAATGAATGGATTAGTGACTTGGGCTTTTCCCTGTGACTTAGCATGTGTGAGAACCTTTCATTAACGAATAGGTAAATACAATAGGTAACGGAATGAAAAAAGTGAACTATAAAAGTGTTCTTGAGAGTGCATCAGTTTAACTGAATTGACTATATTCTAGAAGTTAAGAAAGTGACGGAAGCATTTAACGGGTTTTCATGGTGCATTCCCATGCTTGTGTCTGAATCTGCTGGATCACATAGCCAGTTCTTTACAAGAGGAGAGTGGGGAGCGTTCCATGGCCCGCTTCTCCTGTGTTGGCTTCTCTGTAAGATGATGTGTCTGTTTTGGAGTACACAGTGGTTGCAGCAATTATTTTTGGAGTTCTGTGAGTCTATGAACAAAAGATTGTAAAATCATTTTACAGACTTATTCCTTAACAAAGCAGAGTTTCTAGGGTTTTATTTTTAAAGTTATGTGGTTGGGAAATACCTTATACTTTAAATGTTGAAGTTGAAATTATAAAACAAAATACTATCTGTATTTTTTTTCTTAGAGCAAAGGATTGCCTAAAAGCCATAATGAAAAGGGTAAATCATAAGGTCCCTCATGTTGCTCTGCAGGCGTTAACTGTGAGTAAAAGTCATGTTATTGACCCAATTTTTAAAAGTGCTCTTATTCTAGTAAGTTATGTAAGATAATATTTCACCATTTATATATTAACTTTTATTGTTGTTAACAGCTTCTTGGGGCTTGCGTGGCAAACTGTGGAAAGATATTTCATTTAGAAGTATGTTCCCGTGATTTTGCAACAGAAGTACGTGCTGTGATAAAAAATAAGGTAAATTTTAGAAAGAGAAGAAATGTAAGTCATTTTAAAAAACATGTATTGTGCATCAATTAAATGATATGTAACAGAGTTATAGATAAAATTACTTTTAGGTAAATTAGAATGATTTAAACTTCTTGTTCTGAAATTTGATTTTTAAAAATTGATGGTATGAAAAATAGTTTTTCTCTCCAAAGCGTTATATGCTGTTCATAGGAGCTAATCTCTGAGCTCGAGTCAGAAGGCATTTCTTTATCCGCGGTGTGTAGACCGTCCTGTGTGCACAGAAATTGAGGCTTGGAGGGAAGTGACTTCTCCCAGGCCGTGCAGCCGGTGAGGTGGTGCAGTTGAGGTTGAGAGCTGGGTTTCTGTGACTCGAGACTCCCACTGCCGCTCTGTGTCGACTCCCGCGACGGCTGGTGCGCCAGGGAGACCCTTGCTGGGCGGGGCTGCGGGGGGCTGCCGTCTTTCTTCGTGACAGAGCCCTGAAAGCACCGCGACTTGGGCTGTCGGTGGCAGAAGTCCCAGGGTTTCAGTCAAGTTGGTACAGAACTCTTACCAGTGTTGAGAACATTAAGAAAACACAAGAATAATCTTTGAATATAAAAGATTTGTTGTCATTGTAGCAAAACTTAGAAATTGATGTTCTAGCAAAGTAATTTTACATGAAACGACCACATCTTGACAGGTAAATAGATATCTTTTGTCTATTACTCAGATGGACTGGGGATAGCTGGGCTTCCGTTGATGTTTATGTAATTAAGAAGAATTTTGGTGGTAACTTTCTTTTTAGGTAAATAATTTAAATATTTCTTTTAACTACAGGTTTTGTTTTTTCCCCCTTTTCTTTCAAAGGCTCATCCTAAAGTATGTGAAAAACTGAAATCTTTAATGGTAGAATGGTCAGAAGAATTTCAAAAGGACCCTCAGTTTAGTCTGATAGCTGCAACTATTAAGTCAATGAAAGAAGAAGGAATTACTTTCCCTTCAGCAAGTTCTCAGGTAAGAAATTGTTCAGACTTGCGGTTAGCCCTGTATACCTTTTTTGGTTTTTTTGCAGCAGGTTCTCACTGTGTAGTCCAGGCTGGCCTTGAAGTCACTATGTAGCCCAGGCTGGCCTCGAACTTGTGACATTCTTCCTGCCTCAGCCTCCCAAGTGCTGGGGTTGCAGGCGAGCCCACCATGCCTGGTTCTGGCTCTATTATTTTGAGGTATGTAGCTGGGCAGGGGTGTTCTGATCGTCGCGCGTCATCTCCGTCCCCCAGGCACCTCTCCAGCATGGTGCCCAACGTTTAGGAGACACTCTAAGAGTAAAGTGTTCTTCTTCCACGTAGTAGAACTTCGAAAAGTGAATGTGGCATAATTTATGTAAAATCACGTGAGAGGTTTAGATGTGTTGAACAGCCTTCGTGTTAAAAAATGTGTGGTAAATTTGGGGGTAGCCATACATGTGTCTGTAAACAAAGATCTGTAAGTGACAGGTGAGGGATGAAAAGCACAAAGGCAGACACCATCTTTCTGCTGTCAGGAGGAGAGTGGGAGCGGGCAACGGGGATGGTGAGGAAGTGAAGAGGTAGGATTTTGAGACTGAGATGTGTTATTAGGGTGGAGCGAAGAGCTGGGTGTGGTGGGGCACACCTGTAACCCCAGCACTCAGGAGGCTGAGGCAGGAGGATTGCTATGAGTTCAAGGCCAGCCTGAACTGCACAGTGAGACCCTGTCGAAGTAAAGAAGTAGTAGGAGGGGAGAAATGAACGAACACATTCATGGGGTTGAGTATTGTTTGTTGAAGAGTAAATATGCCTAAAATGAATAGTTTACAGTAAGGTGGGTGGAGCTAGAAGTTTACCTGGAGAGATACGGGGTAGTTTTAGTAAGACAGGGAGAGGGGCTGGGGTAGAGACCCACAGAGTGGGCTGGTTTTCTAGGTTTCTGGGAGAGCAGTGTGTCTTGCTTGGACCTCTGTCAGTGCTTTTTGTCTTCCAGTTACTATTAGGTTGCAGGCTAAGGAAAGAGACTGATGAAGGAGGTACTTTCTTTTCTTTTATGTTGACTGTAAATTAGAGACGAAAATAATTTAATAGCTGATCAGGCCGAAGGAAACGAGAGTTTATGAGATAGAAGGTACAGTTTTCTGAGTTTTCTGAAGTCAGTTCTGGAGTCATCTTTCATGAATCTCGTTGCACAGTATGATAAAAAATATGGTGACTGGTGCTTCCAGGTGCCAGCCGGAGGAAAAGCGGGCACGTAAAAAGATACTGCATGTGTCCTCATCCACCTTATTCACCAGTTGTGCCACCGTGCAACTTGTGTCTCTTCCCCAAAGTCAGAATGATCCCGAAAGGTCAGTGTTTTGAATTAATTGAGAACATGGAGGCAGCCGCAACAGCGCAGCGAAAGACACACCAGAGGGTTTCAGAGCCGCACGGGGCGTGGCAGGAACGATGGCGCAGGGGTGTGGGGCCTTACGGAAGGTTACTGGCAGTGTGTCTTCTACGGTCACGAGGATTTTAAATTTAAGCGTTTGCTGCATCTTTGAGTTACATCTCATTACTAGCGCCGTACCTGCCCTCCCTGTCCGTCCTCCTCTCCAACAGTAATCACGCCTCGGGCCTCACACTTGGCCTGGGGCTCTTTGCCTTTACCGCTCACCGAGGGGGACCTTGGGCAGCTGAGCGCAGAAGTGCGGTGAAGAAAGAGCCATCTTTATTCACTCTATAAATACTCAGCTGCTTTGTGTAGGCCAAGTTCTGTGTCAGATACTTAAGATTATGCGAAATGTAAGCCAATTCATGCCCTTTATGCATTTATAATTTTTGAAAACTCTTGCTTTAGTACTTGAAAACAGCTACTTAAAATGTCATGAAGAGCTTCACTTTCGTTTATATCAGTGGTTTTTGTTAGCTTCCGCAAGTAATCGCCGTGCTTCCGTTTTCTCTGAAAGGTACTTACGCTCCTTTTGCTCACACACTTGCAGACTGTCTCTGCCGCCGCCAAGAATGGAGCATCAGCGAGCAGAAGCAGAGAAGACGAAGACATAGCTAAGGGTGAGAAACCCAGCACGCAGGATTAGTATTGCTCCGAGTGCCCTCACCAGACAATCTCACTGAAATAAAACTTGTAATGGAACTGTGTTTTAGTTCTATCTTGTGCAGAAATCAGTAGAATCTTAAAATTAAGCAAAACAAATGACATGATGTAAGATGGGTTTAATTCATTTTTCCTCTTCAGTAATGCATATTTAATGACCTACCTTTGGAGAGATTACTTGTCACCTCTTCTTTAGTGCCAGAGTTATGAGTCAAGAACAGAAGTATGTTCACCGCTCGTCCTGTATGGAAAGCTCCCCATATCATAATGTCACAATCTGTTTGCTATAAAAATAATAGCTGCCGTATATAACAGTCTGTTACAATGAAGCATGAGCAAAACTGTACTTTAAAAATGCCGTGTTTTCCTGCCTTCCTGAAAGTTAACTATTTAGCATTTAATTGGACAAATAAAATATGCATAAGATTTATTATTAAATACAGTGATGCCTCAGTTTATGGACTTCATTTGTTGTACAGTTTTGGGCGAGATGTGTACTTTTGTGTTTGTGTGGGGAAGATGGCAGCGGTTATGTTTGTCAGCTGATGCAGAGTTTGCAAATGGAATCAAAATTTTGCCACTTTTGTTTGCAAACCAAATTATTTACAAACAGAACTGAGGTATTGCTGCATTACATTGTTTTCTAATGTTGTATTTTAAACTTTTTAAAAAACAATTCTGTCCTCTTCTTTGCATTTTACTTTTTCAAACTAGCTATTGAATTATCACTGCAAGAGCAGAAACAGCAGTGCGCGGAGACCAAGTCTTTATATCCATCTGCAGAAATTCAGTTAAACAATAGAGCTGCACGAAAAGTGAGAGCTTTGTATGATTTTGAAGCTGTTGAGGACAATGAACTCACCTTTAAGCATGGTGAAATTATCATTGTTTTGGATGACAGGTATGTTTTAAATCTTTAATTATGGAATATTCTGAAGTTTTTACTCCAGCATCCCTAATTGAGGATTTCAAATATTCAGTTCTTTGACTATCAGTGTATTTAAATCATAATAAAACCTTTTCATATCTTAATAATTTTTTCCTAAAATAAGAGTTAGAGTAAGTAATGCAAGTTGCTTATTCTTTTGTCAAATTTGCTAGTGAAGTATCCTTTATGTCTTGGATGAAAGATGTGTTAAGTAATACTGTTAATGACTACATTTGAAAAACATAAATGTTCAGTCACCCGGATGCATTTACACTGGGAGTATACCAAGGTTACTGGCAGAGAAACATCAGGAAGAGACGGTGTATTACGCTGATCAGAGCAACCAGAGGCTACTCTGCTTTTCCTTGATTCTTAACTTACTATCGTCTTCTCACAATTTCTTCGTCATTTGAAGTTGTAAGAAAGAACATATTGATCTATATTGAATCTTAAGTCTATTCTTTACTGAGCAATATCCCCAGTCCTTTCTAAAATTCTTCAAGATGAGGTCTTGGTAAGTTCCCCAGTGTGGGCTCAAACTTGTGATCCCCCTACCTCAGCGTCCCAGAGTACTGCGGTTAAAGGTATGGGCTACCATACTTTCCTTACTTTTATTTATAAAAGAAATTGAAGAGCCAGGCGTGGTGGTGCACACCTATAACCCAGCATTCTGGAAGGCTGAGGCAGGAGGATCATTGCGAGTTTGAGACCAGCTTGTGCTACAAAGTGAGCTCAAGTCCAGCCTGAACTGCATAGCAAGACCCTGTCTCACCAAAAAAAAAAGAAGAAAAAAAGAAATTGATGAAATTTAGCAGGAAGAGACCCTGCAGCTTGTTGCTATGAACAGAGATTACAAATGTATTTGTTTTTCATTATAAATAACTCACTGAGGATATAGTAGTTTAGTATAGTTTTTTTTTTTAATTTTTATTTTAAAGAGAAAAAACAAGTAAAACAAAATTTCATAACAAGATAATAGGAGAATAACAATGGTTAATACATTGCATGTTGTTATCTTTAAATTAGTTACTCAGTGTGCAAGATATATGCATTTAATTGTCCAAACAATATTAGCACAAACCTTTCTTTCCAGTGAACTAAGAGAAGTTAGTAGTATAACTATCTTTGTGTGTGTATATATATAATATATATATAAAATATATATATATGTTTTTGCTTTTTCCTTCCTTCTATTTACCTTCCCCCATCCCAGTTTCTCTTTCCTTTTGAAGTTTCAGTATCTATTGAAATACCCATTTTCTATTCCGTATCCATTTTACAGTATCGTACATTTTGAATCTGATTTAGTCTAGTATAGTTTTAAATGAGTAGAACATATAATGGTCTTCGCTGCAGTAAATATTTATTGAGAAAATATTGCATAATAGACTACAATACAAAATGTATGAGGACACGGTTCTCTTTCCATCGAACCTAAAGTAAAATCAAGGAGTTAAAATTACTGTACAGATAATTATACAGACGGAGAACGTGGGTGCAAAAGGAGAGGGCCTGCTGGAGGCTAAAGGGGCAGAGTTGCGCTTGGTGCCAGCACGTGGGAAAGACTCATTCGGGAGCCCATTTCAGGTGAACCTCGGTTAATTCTGACAAGACAGGAAATGTCTTACAAGTAATTGAGAATGGGAGAAGAAAGGCCTCAACAGTCAAGATAGCACGTGTTCACTGAGAAAAACTTATTTATCTGATAGGGTTTCACTGTGCAGTTCAGGCCGGCCTTGAACTCACTTTACAGCCCAGACCAGCCTTGAAGTTGCAGCAATCCTCCTGCCTCAGCCTCCTGAGTGCTGGGATTACAGGTGTGTGCCACACACCTGGCCTGATTACGCATCTATAAAATTACAGTCATTAATAAATAGAAATCTGCAAAATGAGTATTTTTAATCTAAGATTCAAACTTAGAACATTACTTTTGTATAATGAGATTTTCTAAAATAAATTGCTGTCCCCAAGTTAAATATAGTACTGATTGGTGACACAGATGCCTCCCAGATCCGTGCTGCCGTGTGCTGTGTGGTACTTAGCCCTTCTCTTTTTCTGTTTAACCAGAAGAGAAAGACTGAGAGTCTTCTTTACAGTCACCCATGATAGTATTTGGCGTTCATGTGGCATTAGGTACCTAGTATAGTCTCAGGACCTACGGCAAGTAGAGGATTATATTACTGGGCTACACCATGTCTTTTTCACTAATATCCATTTAAAGCATAAATTTATTAAATGATTTAGACTCATGAAATAAATTTCTGTTAATACTTTATCATTTTTAAAAAATCCCTTTTTCCTTTGGAATGCTAAGCTAATCCAGCATGCATATGCCGGAAGAGATGGGTGGCCACTGTCAGTCTGACAGTGGGACTCTTGCTGTAGTTACGCATACATGTTCTGTCTTGGGTTGAACGTTGTTACCCTCTTTGATTAGTAATCACTGGTAAGACAGTAAGCACAAATACAGACTTAGGGCCTGAAGTTACATGGCAGTCTTAGGGTGTAAAGAAGTTGTCCAGATGATCAAGAAAAGGACTCTTTATTGTTTTTAGATTTCTATGGAATTAAAAATAAAATTATTCACATGAAGGATGCCAAAGCCCTTGTAAATATGTCATTCTTCAACCTCAGCTTGAGAAACCTGAGTTGACTAAAAAAAGTACACATTTCTTAATCAGAATACATTTAAAAAGCCTTTCACTTTCTACATTTTAAACTTTGTCTCACTGCTCATTTTGTTCTTTATATAAGCATTTCAGATAATTAAGTGGAAATCATAGTTCCAAAAGTGTCATGTTCTCATTAGGCCTCTGTGGCCTTGTACAATTGGTTCTTTGCTTGGAAAGCCTTTTCAAAGGAAACCAAAGCCTTGGAAAAGAAAATGAACTTTACTTGCAAGGAAGATTTGCAGGTCCAAGCTTTAAAAGACTTGGTTCCTCAAATAAAAAGTACAAAGATATTTTAAGGAAAAGACCCCCACAAGATTACATAGATTTCCCAGTTTACTATTTCTGTTTGTTGTAGAAATAGCAGTGTTCTTACAGAATTATTTTATCCATAAAGTCATTCTGTTGTTAGCTCTTGCAGAAGTCAGGAGGTGATTTTTCAAAAAATCGCTCCCGAGGTTTCGTCGACGTTGAGCCGTGTACTAGGTAGGGTGGTCTTGGTGTAAGGGACAGCATGAAGCGCGGCCCGGACGCCGGGCTGTGTGAAGGCTGCGCCGTGTGGGATTTGTGCTTGGGCTCAGGCGGGCAGTGGGAAGGCCATGCGCAGGGACGAGGAGAGGCAGGCTTCTTTAATGGGGCTTGGAAGAAGGCAGGGACGTTGGGCGGGAAGCGCTTCGTGGGCCTCGATGGTCAGAGTTCTCTGGCTCTCTGGTGCCTCAGTGGACAGGGTCCTTAGGCGTCCTCTGTAGATGTCTGCGTGCCTTGAAGTGGCCTGGTGTTTGGAAGACTCCATGCCTGTCTTCTCTCTCTTGCGACGCCCTGTGTCTTGAGGGCCCCAGTCCCGAGCTGGGAAGAGCGCCTCTGCTGGCAGCAGGTTGGGTACCCTGTATCTCCCTACTTTTGAGCTCCTTTTCCTCCTGGTGGGTGCTTACTTAGTCTTCAGAGCCCACCATCTCAGATTTTATATTCTCTGAGAACCCTTTCCCTTTCCTGCTTTTATCTCCCAGTAGAGCTGAGTTCTCTGTGTTGCTACAGCGTCTTGAACGTATGTATATAAGACCGTTTTTCCATACTGCACGTTGAGTGTTTTCTTTATATGTATCTCTCCTGCTAGATTGCAGAGGGTGGGTCAGCGCTTCCCGGGAGGGAAGAAGTAGGAAAGAGAAAACGGTTCCCAGCAGATAAAGCAAGATGGAAACTGAAACACTGAGCTTGGATTTCAGATTTCTTCAGGGCAAAAAGAGTATCTTATTTTTGTAATTTCAGTGCCTAGCCTGAAAGTACTGGTTCTGTCCATGATAGACTTCACTTTTTTTCAGTACTGAGCCGTGACCCCAACGCCTTCACACTGAGCTGTATCCCCACCCTTTTTTACATTTTGAGACAGACTCCAGCTAAGTTACCTAGACTGGCCTAGAGTTTGTGATCCTGCCTCCGCCTCCCCGAGGGCTGGGGTTCTAGGCAAGTACCACAGTTTGCCCTTGGTAGATTTTCATAGAGGTTAGCTGAATAATCTGTTCATGGTAAAGTTTATGTCCCTTACACTTCCACCATTTTTCACTTAGTTATGATTTATTCTTTTCTCATATAAAAAGCTCTAAGTATATATGCCACATTTAGAATTTTACTTAATTATCAAATGGTTTGGGTGGAATTATAGTAAGGGATTACCTTAATTAGGGTGTTTAAAGTTGAACAATAAACCTAATCTCTACAGACATGAATAAGTTGAATAGTGTGTTCAGTGAGTTCCTGTGATAAAACTTAAAGAGATAGGCAAGATCTGCAAATACTGATACGTGACAGTGGAAAGATCTGTGAGGATGAACGTCTGTGTGTGTGTGTCAGAGTCACGTGTCCCGAGCCACAAGCACTACAGGAGAGTGTGACTGGCAAGAAAGTGGCGCGCCAGCTGCGTGGTGGCGCTGCAGGGTGGCTGTGAGTTCGGGACTCAGCCACTGAGAAAGGGGGCTGTGGTCTTAATTACACCTGAGTTTTTTTTTGTTTAACACCAGAGTCAGATGTGATCAGTCATTGACTGGTTTTAAATTTAGGTGTGGGGATAGGAATGCCTATTGTTTTTGTACTGTTTGATATTTTCTAATTAAATTTAAGAAAATCATCTTGTACATACGGGTGGGTTGAACCACTGTTTTCAAAGTAGGTTAAATTGCCTTCTTACTCTGCCCTCTCGACACAAAGCGCGGAAGGACAGAGGAGCGAGTGACCTCCTTTGCGCTGCCTTTTTCAGTGACGCCAACTGGTGGAGAGGAGAGAGTCACAGAGGGGTAGGGCTCTTCCCGTCCAACTTCGTAACAACTGATTTAAACGTGGAGTCCGAAGCAGGTAAGCTGCATCTTAGAGCATATTTCCTCTGCTAGGGTTTTTCACTTGAATTTTATGATTGGCATTTAACTTCTGTTACTCAAATCAGTTGTTTATAGTCATTGTAATTCTACCTATTTTTTAGCCAAGTAATGATCCATCCCACGTCAACCCTGGAAACTCTTCCTTATATTTTAAATCCTTTGAGAGAATATTTAAACTAGGCTTAGTGGTAAATGTCTGTACTCCCAGCACTCTGGGAGGCTGAAGCAGGAGAATAGCAAGTTGGAGCCCAGCCTGGGCAATTTAGTGAGACTCTGTGTCAAAATAAAATATGAAAAAGGGCCAGAGATGTAGCTCAGCGCTCCGTCTAATTACACAGTGTAAGAGGCAGTTTGTGTCTGTTGCGTAGAGAATATTTTCACGCATCACTGAAGCACGGAGAAGGTGGGGGTTTGCCACGTGGAGGAGGCAGGTGGCTGCAGTTACGTTTTGTACTTTACCTCTCGGGTAACTGGACCCTAGAGAACTTGAGGCAAGCATAAAGCAGTGTGATCAGGATTTTAAAGTGTCTGGTTCAGGTCTGGTGAACTTCCCTGGATTCTGCAGCTGCAGATTACCCGCCTCAGTCCCTGACAGCTGAGCTGTGGGTGCTGCCGTTTCCTGTGGGCAGGGCGTGGGAAATCTCAGTGTAAGCTCATGGTAATACTATTGATGACAAGAGAAGAAAGAGCTAAGGTTTTTGAACACTTATTATTTGTCAGACATTTTACAGTTTTATTTAATTCTTACAGTTCTGTCAGATACTTTGGTTACTCTATTTTGTAAATAAGGCAACGCTGATTTATGATGTATCTAGTGAGTGGTAGAACTAGGATTCTAAAGTCAGACAGGGGGGCTGGGGATTTAGCTTAGCGGCACAGCGCCTGCCTGGCAAGCGCGAGGTCGTGAGTTCAATTCCCGGTACCGGAAGAAAACCCCAAAAAATAAATAAATAAATAAAGTCAGCCAGTCTGACCTTAAAATATAATTAGACTCTACTTAGACTGCCTCACAGAGGGATATAATGGACCCTTTTCCAGTTCTAAAGAAAGAACCTAAAATGAAAAGTCTGTACGTCTTGTGTTGTATTGTGTTTGTATGCATCAGATGATGTTTTCAGAAGAATTGAATGTTGCTAGATGTGGTGGTGCTCACCTATAACCCCAGCACTCAGGAGGCTGAGGCAGGATTGCTGTGAGTGTCAAGTCAGTGTGGGCTATATAGCAAGTTCAAGGCCAACCTGGACTACAGAGAGACCTTGTCTAAAAAAAAAAAAAAATTGTCGTGAGGGTGGATCCTGGTTTGAATATTAAGTACTTTGCTACTAGTTATACTCATTTTTCTAGGCTGACTCTCCAGGTATGTAGGAGTATTGGAGACATCTCCTTAAATAGTTTTTAAAACCATGTGCTTAGGGTCCTGTATAACAATTTCCCCATGACATAAGCTGAAGTAATTGAACTGCAGTTTCGAAAGTAAAACATAGGGGCTGGGATGTAGCTCACTGGCACAGCGCCTGCCCGGCAAGCACAAGGCCCTGAGTTCCATTCCCGGTACCGGGGCGGGGCGGGGAGTAAAAATAGTGAATTTGGGGAGGAAGGGGTGGGCTGAAATGATCGAGATACAGTATGTATATGTACCATTCTCAAAACACAGTTATTATGTATCAAAACCATACACTAAAAAAAATATTTAATATGTTTTCTTTTGAGAATGCATGGAAATAGTAACTTTATATTAACTAAAGGTGAAACTGTTTTGACTGTTTAGTGTCTCCTATTTTTAGGATATTTATTTATATATATATTTGTAGTGTATGCTTTTGATACATAATTGCATTTGGGGAATGGTACGTCTATATGTGTTGGTACATATAGAGCTGTGACCTTGGTTTTTAGTATATTCCTGTGTTATATTGAGCTGTATTGTGTAGGACATTGAAAGCTAGCCAGATATTTAAAGTAACTGTTAGAACTTAAAAATCCTTTGGTTACATAGATTTTTTTTTTTTTTTGGTACCAGGAATTGAACTCATGACCTCAGGCTTGCCAGGCAAGCGCTTATGCTGCTGAGGTGTATCCCTGGCCCCAGATTTGTATTTTTTTAAACCAAAATTTACTTAAAATTCAGTATGTTCTAGTGACAGGGAGTCTTCTGAGCATGTATACTTGCAAGTTACTTTTGGCTCTCTTGTGAGGCTGGCGCGTCACTCGCTGGGAGAGTGTTTACCTCGCATGTACCAGTCCTGGGGTTCCACTCTCGACACTACAAGAATTAAAAAACAGAAGACAAGAAAGGGTACTTGGTTTGTGTTGTTTTAGCTGTTATCAAAGAGATTAAAATCAGGTCTAACTTTGTTCATATAAGAAGTAGAAGTTTTTCCTTAATAGAAGGGAGAAGTGTAGCCGGAACTCACCAATGTCACTTGGGAATCGGCGTAGTAGATAATGGTGCACATGTATATTTTTCACCCAGTGGTAACCCTCAATTTCAAGTACGTGCCTGCATTGACAGCTTCTGCTGATGGTGCTCACTTGTTCACCCAGAGCCTAAGTTCCATGAATCCAGGGATTCTTCCTTCATCCATTGGATATGTGTAAATACCTAGACTGATGCTTGGTGCATGCAAGTGCTGAATATATACATGAGTATTTGTGACGTGAGTGACCCTGAGTGAACATATGTAATACTTCTGTTTATGAAATGTGATGCCTAAGGAACCTTTTTTTCTTACAGATAATCATAGACCACTTATAAGTTAATGAATAAATTATCAGAGTAAATGCTAAAAACTGAAAGATTACTTTGTTTCCATAGCAGCTGTGGACAAATTGAATGTAACTGATGAGGATGTGGAGGAAATTAAGAAATCAGAACCTGAGCCTGTTTATATAGATGAGGTAGAGTCCTTCTTTTGTTTAATAGTTAAACTGTCAAGACTTTGAAAATGTATTATCTTTGAGAATGCATGAAAATAGTAATTTTATATTAACTGAAGTTAAAACTGTTCTGACTGTTGAGTGTCTCCTGCTACTTTTTAGGATAAAATGGATAGAGCCCTGCTGGTGCTCCAGAGTATAGATCCAGCAGATTCAAAACCAGATTCCCAAGAACTCTTGGACTTGGAAGGTACTTACTCAGTATCAGTACCAGTTGGATGCTAGTTAGTATTTTAGCTGTTCATGATGGCTTGAGTTTCTTCTCCTTTCGGTCTGCGCTTTGAGATTAGAAGACACCGGTGGGGAACAGACAGTGCAGTAACATAGTAGGAGTATCACTTCAGCGTATTGTCATTTATGCATACCCTTTTCTGGAAGGAAGTCTCAGTGTTTCTGTGAGCCACTAGTGACACTGGTTGGAGATTTGGAGCCCAGACACAACAGAATTGGAAATAATAGCCTATTAAATTAATTGAATCAGAATATTAGAAGCTCGTGATCCTGTCTGATTCTCTTGCGTACCATGCCTTTTTGAATGTCCACTCTATAATACTAAATGTTAACCTTGCAGTGTAACCCACTTGATGCATGCTGATGTACTAGTCTCTGAGAAATTTGAAGCAGTTAAAACACTTATTTGTACCTTTTTAATCCTTTGTAAGAAAGATATCTGTGGTAAATGGATAAATTTTAATTCTTTTCATTGTCAAAAATCACCTGGTTATAAATATAGCATAGTGTGCTATTCATTATATGTGTGTTTATGTTTGGAAATGTACAAAATGTTTAACGTTTCTGTGATGGAAAATTTCATATTTAGTCTGCACGTGGTCGTATGTTCTACAGTGTGGCTCACGTTCATCCTACTCGGCTAGTAGTTTTCTAAATTCCTTTTGACTTCAGGATAGTTCCAAGTAGTGTAGTCTGTAAACGTAATAGTTCAGAGGAGTATGATGAGATTTTAAATTTCAGCCTGGCTTTGGTCACATGGTAGTAGCATAGTAGTATTTCTGCTAAATAGTATTAAAATTGGACCTTAAGTCTTTGCTCTAGCATAAACTGAATTTATGATGCATGGTACTGCATGTTGGTGCTTTGCTGTTAAAAATTGTTGAAATTGTCTTAAACTGGATGAAATTGCTACAATTTTATGTTTTTTTTTTTATTTACAGATATCTGCCAACAGATGGGTCCAATGATAGATGAAAAACTTGAGGAGATTGATAGGTGAGATTTTTTTAAGCAAAGAATAAAAAATGGTTATCTTAGCTTTACTTGTTCTTTGCAAATGCAGAACTAGTAAAAGTTTTTGCTGTGGAACTGTACTAACTGTTAAAATTATTTTCTCAGTTTCCCAAAGTCATGCAAGGTAATGGCAAGCTGGTGGTCTGATTTTGGTAGGGAATTGTTTTGTTTTTTATGCCAGCATTGTGGTATACATAGCTCGTGGACTTTTGTTTTTATCACACCAGTCATTTTTCCTTTGGGCTTGAACTGAGGGAAAGTGACTGATGGAGAGCAAATGAGGAGAGAACAGAATAAAGCCGGAGATCTTAGCTGGTGTTGCCGTGTGATGAGTAGTCAGTCAGCACAGCGACCTTTTGGGAAGGTAAACCCCGTGCCGCACGCTTTCTCCTCATCTCCCTCCTCCTTACTTCTTCCCGTCGCACCTCTGATTATCCAGCCTGATGGTTTAGAAACAGCAGCGGCGCTCAAGGGTGAGCTGTATCGAGAGCTCTACGCTTTAGCTTGATTCTGCCTTCCTTCGATTCCTCGGAGCTTTCTCTCAGAAGTTGAGAGACAGAAGCCATTGTGAATGGGAGGTGGAATAAGGCCTTCCTTACTACTCAGGTGTCTCCCTTCCTAGCCTCTGTCTGTTAAACTGCTGTGTAACAGCACAAGGAGAAAGGGATGAAGTAGGACCAAAGTTTAGAAGGAGAAAAGGAGCCCTGTTTTCTGCTTCTGCCGGAGAAGGGCCAGAGCAGCGAGGCTTTCCAGTCCCTGAAGACTGTAAGTTTTGGCCCGTAGTGCATTTTTCATGAGTTGTGTTTGCTACAAAACTTAAACATAAATCCCCGCGGCAGTTAGTGAAATGTTGATAACAGGTTCATCATATTTTAGAGAGAGCAGTAAATGTCTACTTAGACATCTACTCCATAGTTTTGATGCAAAGACGTTAATGGTTACTAAATGATCAAACTGAAAAAGATTAAAAAGAAAATATACTAAAAAGATAAATGGGGGCGGAAGATACAGCTCAGTGATGCAGTGCCTGCCTGACAAGTGCAAGGTCCTGAGTTCAAGCCCTGGTACCAAAAAAAAGAAAAAGAGCTGGGCGTGGTGGTGCACGCCTGTAATCCCAGCATTCAGGAGACTGAGGCAGGAGGATCATTGCAGAGTTCAAGACCAGCTTGGGCTACAAAGTGAGCTCAAGGCCAGCCTGAACTGCAGAGCGAGACCCTATCTCAAAAAGACAAGAAAAAGAAAAGTGATTAGTACAACCCTAGGTATGGGTAGGAGAATAATTACAAACTTTTCTGGAGCCTAAAAGTAGTCTCAATCTTTTAACCCAGCAATTTCAAGCCCGTCCTAACTATTTTAGGACACTGTGGAGATTTAGCTGTTAAGGGTTCATCACAGTGTTACTTATGACAACAAAATTGAAAGTAACCAGTACATCCACACATTCTACCCTAGCAGGCATTGTCCTTGATCCATACCTCTGACATGGAAAGATGTGATACATAGAAAAAAGGGCAGAAGACAAGTCAGTACAATCTTACTTTTGTTGATTAAAAGAATGTTACTAAGGAAAAACATCTATAATTAAAACTCAGAGTGACTTTCTCTGCTGAGTGAATTTTTGAATGAGAGCTCATCTGTCATCAGATCTCTTACTAGTTTGTTTTTGATTAAGTCAGCTGGCATTTTCACGGTCACTGGTTACAGACGCAGCTTCCATTCTGGAAAATAACTGGCTGTGCTTCAACAAGTTTTCATTGACTATTTCCCCCTGCTAGGAGTCTAAAGATGAATGGAATGTCATTTCTTCTCTTGAATGGGTCATCAACAGCTTGTTATTCCTAAGAAAAACGGCTCTACCGTCAGAAAACAAAATTGCTATTTCCCTTCAGTCTGTCATGGTGCAGTATGCAGTTTTGTAGCATTTATCATCCTGAGAAATTGTATTAGCTAAAGGTGTAAATTGACTCCAAAAGCAGGTTTATTGAAGCGAGGTCTGCTGTCTGGCCTTGGCTGTGTTCCGGACTGCTCTAATCCGTTTTTCTGCTCTCCCCAGGGTAGTCTCTGCTGCCCTGATAAGAGCCTTCCTCACCCTTGCCCCGCACACCCTGCGTGCTCCTTTGCCTGCCCTTACTCACGCTGTCCCGCCCGCCTCACACAGGCTTCCTTCTCGGCTTCCTGTGTGTCCTCTGTAAGGGCCAGCTTTGCCTTTCCGGTTCACCACAGCCCAAAGTAATTTTTCTAAATTCTTCTGCTCTCTCCCTATTCCATATAGTTTTGGGCTCCATTGTATGTTATGTTATGTGCTGTCTTTCATGTTCTTAACCTCGTCTCCCCAGTAGATTGTGATCTCTTTGAAGATCTGCTTGCTTTTCTTCTAGTATAATTGCAGACATAGTTCATTAAAAATTCGGTATTTGAGATTATGTCTCAGATCTTTAAAGGTGATAGTGCAGTGCAGTGATTATGGCTTCTACTGTATTCTCTTAGTATTTTGTCAGCATACTGGGTTATATGTACGAAATACTTACGGTTCTTAGTCACACATTTGTTAGCATGTACGCTTAATTTCTGTAGCTTTGGGTGGTTTACAGCTCATATTTTCAAAAATAGTTTGACCTGCTTTATATAGTCATTCATGCAAGAGAGAGAACAAGCACTTTTTTCTTTATTCAGATATAACAGATTCTGATAGAAGAAAGGTAAAAAGTTTCGTAGGAGTCAATCCATGTTTTTACCTGGCTGGCCTTTGTCTGTTTGCCTACTTCTCTTCCTTGCCTGTGCTTATATGGAAATGATCCCACCCAGTAAGCAAGTTTGTGGATACTGCAGGGCAATTAAAAAATGGCCATTTAACTTCTATAAAATTGTCAGTTGCAGAAGTACAGATAAAGTTATACCAAGTCAGTACAAGCTTGTATGAGCTCTTCAGTTTCCCTGGCAATAGGAAAATACTGTGTACAAATGAAGTGTCTGGTTTGACTTTCTCAAAACCAGGAGACCCGTGGAAAGCACAGTAGAGATCAGCTTGTGTATACATTTTTACTTGTATTTTTGACGATGATTATCAGAATACATTTAAGTGAAAATGTGTCATTTTCTTCAATGACTATGCCTTTATTTTAGTCATATTATATTTCACAGAGGCCCTGGGCCTTACCCAAACACTTCCTTTTACTGAGATTTATAATTAGGGCTGGGATTCTTACCTAAATTGAGAAACTTATTTTTCTTTATAATTGAATTTTCAACAGAAACCTATAGTTATTAAACTTAATTTTCCTCGCACCACAATTATGAATTGGTTGCTTTTCATCAGATAAGTCATATCAGCCTAACTAGTAAAGGATTAATTTCCCTCCCTGTTTCCTTCTGATAATTTCACGGTATATAAAAAGAACCTTTTAAGATATGGTAGGAAATGTGCCAAATTTAAAAAATAATTTACATTGCTAAATACATGCTTTAAAAGTTAGAAGAGGGGCTGGGGATTTAGCTCAGCGGCAAAGCGCCTGCCTGGCAAGCGCAAGGTCATGAGTTTGATTCCTGGTACCGGAAGAAAAGACAAAGACAAAAAAGAAGTTAGAAGAGTATGAAAATGTTTTTCTTCTGCACCAGGAAGCATTCAGAATTATCCGAATTGAATGTAAAGGTCCTGGAAGCCCTGGAACTGTATAACAAATTGGTGAATGAGACCCCGGCATATTCAGTCTATTCAAAGCTCCACCCTTCAGCACATTACCCATCTACATCAGCTGGGGTTCCACTGCAGGTGAGCATGTTTTTTTAACACATTTTTCAGGAAGCCTGGCTTGGTGGTGCCAGCCTATAATCCCAGCACTCGGGAGGCTGAGGCAGGAGGATTACTGTGAGTTCGAGGCCAGCCTGGGCTACAAAGTGAGCTCAAGGCCAGCCTGAACTGCATAGGGAGACCCTGCCTCAAAAAGACCAAAGAAAAAAAAAGATTTGTTTGATTTACATTATTATTATTCAAAGGTTTGGTTAATGAACTTCTTTTGTTCTCCGATCATGCACTGTATTTCTTAGATGCTTAAATTCTTAAAGATGTGTGTGTAATGAAGACATAATACAGGCCTGTGAGGTATGGGTGGGACAAGCCATCCATAGTCGGCATCTTTTCCCAGTACTTCTTACCTTTTTTGTGCTTGCCAGCTGACTTGAATATCTGCATCCCCCTTTTAAAGCCTTTTCCAAATTTTAGCCACTTTACAAACTCAGAATGACTTAGATGAGCAAAATTACTGTTAGCTTACGATGACTGCGTACTCTGTAAAAGAATGTGATGGAGACCCTAAGAAGACAAGGCAGGATGTGGGTGCGTAAATTAGGTGATGTAACATAATTGCTAAGTTGGAAATGGTTCCTTCGGTAACTCACACAAGACAAGGTGCATTTATCGAATACTCCGTGACCCAAACTTTTCAAAAATTACGTAGGAAGAAGGATTTATGGATGGGAAGACGCTGGAGTTTATTTAGTGTTGCTTCTGTTTGGAGGGCTGTTTGTGGCTGTTGTGAAAATGGAATAAAATGGAGCACTAGCTTGGTTAACTAATGCCTCTGCTAGCCAGTGCTGCGTCGGGTGACAGACACGGCTGCGGTCATCTTCCCCACGTACACAGTCCTCTCCCCCAGAACTGTAAAACAAAGTTTGTAAACTGAGGTACCACTGGAGAAGTATCCACTGTGTGAGAGGACAGCGTATTTGCTGCTTTGTGTCTGTGAAGGGTTGTCATTTCTTTGCCAAGTTTTTGTGTTTAGTTGCATTCTGTCTCTAATCTGTTTGGCTAAACACAACTTTTTTTTGGTGGTGGTGGTACCGGGTATTGAACCCAGACCAAACGGAAATTTGGGACTCCTCCTGCCTCGCCCTCCCAGAGTACTGAAGTTACAGGTGTACGCCAATATGTTTGGCTAACCACAACTAATTTCTCTGAAGTTAACTTTGTATCGGTGTGCTTCTTCACATAAACTCTGTCTACACTGCTCACATGGAAAATGTACTTGAAGTTCGGTGTGGTAGCACACATCTGTAATTATAGATCTCTGGGAGTCTCAGGCAGGGGTATCACAAATTTAAATCCATCCTGGGCAACTTAGCAAGACCCTGTCTCAAAAAAAAACAACTCTGCTAAGATAATGAAGTTTCTAATTTAAAAAATGGCTGTTGTGGTAGAAGGCCATTCAGAACTTGGACTGCAAAACGGGTCTATTCCCACAGTCTCTACCACTTGTCAGAGGGTTGTTGTGTGTCTACCAAGGAGGTTATGATTGTACCTCATGTAGTTTATTTGGCAAATCTGTATTCTGAATTTTTTTTT